>NC_091219.1:9873947-10043947 GCF_040958095.1 Procambarus clarkii
TATAAGGGAAGTTAAGTTGGAAGCCCCCTTGGGAATGAGTGATCACAGTCTATTGATCTTTGAGTACCTGGTAGAACTAGGAATTATCTTCCCAAAAAAGAACTAGGAAACAAATTGCTGGAGTTCCGAAAGAGAAATTATGAGATGAGAAATTTCCTAGGGATATTCCATGGGACACAGAACTCTCAACTAAATCCATACAAGACATGATAGACTATTTCACCCAAAAGAGTCAGGAGGCAGTAAAAAGGTTTATCCCGGCCCAACAGAAAAAAAACAGAGAAGCAAAATAAGAATCCGTGGATTAACAGGGCATGTATGGAAGCAAAGGAACTGAACAAAAGGGCGTGGAGGAACTAACAGAACACCAGAGAGCAGAGAGAGATACCATAGAACCAGGAACGAGTATGTTAGTGTGAGAAAAGAAGCTAAGAAAAAGTATGAAAATGATATAGCTAATAAAGCCAAGACCGAACCAAAGCTACTACACAGTCACATCAGGAGGAAGACAACAGTAAAGAAACATGTGATAAAACCTCGAATGTGTGAGGACAGGTACACAGAGATTGACAAAGAGGTGTGCAAAGAACTCAACAAGAGGTTCCAGGAGGTCTTCACAACAGAACAAGGAGAGTTCACTGCGCTAGGAGAGGTGACAGTAAACCAGGTGACCTTGGAAGGGTTCGAAATTACAAGAGATTCGGTAAAGAGGCATCTGGTGGAACTCGACGTGAGAAAGGCTGTTGGCCTGAACGGAATCTCACCATGAGTATTGAAAATGTGTGCAGAGGCACTTTGCATGTCACTCTCCATAGCGTATAGTAAGTCACTGGAGATGGGAGACCTACCAGAAATATGGAAGACGGCTAATGAAGTCCCAATATACAAATAAGGTGACAGACAAGAGGCACCGAACTACAGGCCAGTGTCCTTTACTGTATACCATGCAAGGTGATGGAGAAGTTCGTGAGAAAAAAACTAGTAACACATCTGTAGAGAAGGGACTTCGTGACAACCCATCAACATGGGTTCAGGGAGGGTAAATCTTGTCTTACAGCCATAATAAGATCCTGTAATCATGTGACAAAGATTAAGCAAGAAAAAGAATGGGTGGACTGCATTTTTTTGGACAAGCGGAAACTCTTTGGCACAGTACTCCACAAAAGGCTGATGCATAAGCTGGAGAAACAGACAGGAGTAACTAGTAGGGCGCTCTAGTGGATAAGGAAGTACCTAAGTAATAAGGAGCAGAGTTACAGTGAAGGGTGAGACCTCAGATTGGCGTGAAGACACCAGTGGAGTCCCACAGGGCTCTATACTCGGACCTATCCTGTTTCTGATATACGTAATTGATCTTCCAGAGGGTATAGACTTATTCCTTTCAATGTTTGCTGACGACGCCAAAATTATGAGAAGGATTAAGACAGAGGAGGACAGCTTGAGGCTTCAAGAAGACCTGAACAAGCAGCAGGAATAGTCGAACAAATGGTTGTTAGAGTTTAACCCAAGCAAATGTAATGTAATGAAGATAGTTGTAGGGAGCAGGAGACCAGATACAAGGTATCATTTGGGAGATGAAAACTTCAAGAGTCAGAGACTGAGAAAGACCTGGGGGTTGATATTACACCAGACCTGTCCCCTGAAGCCCGTATCAAAAGTGTAACATTAGCGGCATATGCCAGGTTGGCTAACATAAGAACGACCTTTAGAAACTTTTGTAAGGAATCATTCAGAACATTATATACCACTATGTCAGACGAATCCTGGAGTATGCGGCTCCAGCATGGAGTCCATATCTAGTCAAGCATAAGACTAAACTGGAAAAGGTTCAAAGGTTTGCCACTAGACTAGTACCCGAGCTGAGAGGTATGAGCTACGAGGAGAGACTACGGGAATTAAACCTCACTTCTTTGGAAGACAGAAGAGTTAGGGGGACATGATCACCACATTCAAGATTCTCAAGGGAATCGACAGGGTTGATAAAGACAGGCTATTTAACACAAGGCACACACACTAGGGGACACAGGTGGAAACTGAGTGCCTAAATAAGCCACAGAGATATTAGAAAGAACTTTTTTAGTGTCAGAGTGGTTGACAAATGGAATGCATTAGGAAGATGTGGCGGAGGCTGACAGTTTCAGTTACACAGTTTCAAGTGTAGATATGATAGAGCCCAATAGGCTCAGGAAACTGTACACCTGTTGATTGACGGTTGAGAGGCGGGACCAAAGAGCCAGAGCTCAATCCCCGCAAGCACAAATAGGTGAGTACAACTAGGTGAGTACACACACACTGTTTACTGATGATGAAAAAATTATGAGAAGAATCAAGATAGATGATGATAGACAGAGACTACAGGACGACCTGGACAGGGTAGAGGAATGGTCTAGAAAATGGCTAATAAAGTTCAACTCAGGAAAGTGCAAAGTAATGAAATTATGCGAATGGAGCAGAATGCTGAACACAAGGAACCATCTGGGAGGTGAAATCCTGCAAGAGTCAATTAGAAAAAACATCTGGGGGTTGATATCACACCGAACTTGTCCCCAGAGGCCCACATCAAAAGGATATCATCAGCGATATATGCTAGACTGACCAAGAGAAGAACTGCCTTTAGAATCTTATGTAAGGAATCATTCAGGACCCTGTATACCATTTATGTCAGACTAATCCTGGAATATGCAGCTCCAGCTTGGAGTCTATACTTAGTTAAACACAATACAAAGTTAGAGAAGATTCAGCGGTATGTCACCAGACTCGTTCCGTAACTGAGAGTAATGAGTTTTAGAAAAGGCTAAAGTAGCTGAAACTCACGTCCATGGAAGACAGAATAGTAAGGGGAGACATGAGAACCACCTTCAAAATTCTCAGGGGAATTGACGAGGTGGACAAAGACAAACGCTTTAGTACAGGTGGAACACGAACAAGGGGACACAGGTGGAAAGTTAGTACACAGATGAGCCACAGGGACGTTAGAAAAAAACTTTTTCAGTGTCAGATTAGTTAACAGATGAAATGCATTAGGCAGTGATGTTGTGGAGGCTGACTCCATACACAGTTTCAAATGTAGATATGATAGAGCCCAATAGGCCCAGGAATCTATCAACCAGTTGATTGACAGTTGAGAGACGGGACCGAAGAGCCGAAGCTAAATCCCCGCAAGCACAAATAGGTGAGTAGACATTAAAGATATTATAAGGATTACGTATTCCATACACCAACCCGTTCTCGCAAATTTAATAAGTCAATATTGACTTATTAAATATGTGCATAGATGACATACTTAACATAATAGTTTCCCTTGAAAAGCTTCATAGAAAACACCGACCTTACCTAACCTACTTAGTATGTTAAGATAAGCATCTTATTGCTTCGTAATTACAATTATTACCTAACCTATACCTATAATAGGTTAAGTAACAATTGTAATTACGAAGCTATAAGATGCTTATTTTAACATACTAAGTAGGTTAGGTACGGTCGGTGTTTTCTAAAGTTTTTCAAGGGAAACTATTATGTTTAGTATGTCACCTATGCACGCAACTAATAAGTCAATATTGACTTATTAAATTTGAGAACGGGTTGCATACACATACACCCCCCCCCCCACCGTATCCCCCACAAGTACACTCACACATGGGGGGGCCGGTGGCTGAGCGGACAGCACGCTGGACGCATGATCCTGTGGTCCCGGGTTCGATCCCGGGCGCCGGCGAGAAACAATGGACAGAGTTTCCTTCACCCTAATGTTTCTGTTACTTAGCAGTAAATAGGTACCTGGAAGTTAGTCAGCTGTCATGGGCTGCTTCTTGGTGTGTGTGTGTGTGTGTGTGTGTGTGTGTGTAGTGTGGAAGAAAAAGGAGTTAGTAACAGTTGATTGACAGTTGAGAGGAGGGCCGAAAGAGCAAAGCTCAACCCCCGCAAGCACAACTAGCTGAATACAACTAGGTGAATACACATGTGCACACAGACACAAACATCCTACCACCAACTTCTCACCCCAGGATATTAAACCTCCATCCCAGCCCCCCGTTTGTCCTCATCCTCTCTCCCTCTCTCTCTCTTTCTCTCTCTCTTTCTCTCTTTCTCTCTTTCTCTCCTTCTCTCTCTCTCTCTCTGTCTGTCTGTCTGCCTGTCTGTCTGTCTGTCTGTCTGTCTGTCTGTCTGTCTGTCTGTCTGTCTGTCTGTCTGTCTCTCTCTCTCTCTCTCTCTCTCTCTCTCTCTCTCTCTCTCTCTCTCTCTCTCTCTCTCTCTCTCTCTCTCTCTCTCTCTCTCTCTCTCTCCCATGGTCTCCCATCTCTCTCTCTCTATCTCTCAATCTCTTTCTCTCTCTGCCCCCTTCAGGCAAACGCTATAAGACATAGTAGGAACAGGGACAAACATGGCAGCAAGGAATACCAATGGAACATGGAAAAGTTAATGTGACCAAATGAAGGAAATGTTCGCCCAGGTTTTGGAGGACATCAGGGGACAAGATATCTTATTCTCCATTTCCTGCATGGGAGATGCAGGAAATGAATAATACAATAAGCAACTTGCAAAGCGGCTGACAGCAGCAAAAGAGGAGATTAAAACCCTTCAAGAAGAACAATACGGAGGCTGAAACTCAGATAATCATCCAAAGAGAAGATGAAAATTGTACATTGGAAGGGACTGCCATAGTATAAACAACATTTGCAAAAATGCTAAAAAAGAACCAGGAAGTAATGTCCACAGTGAGGAAGGTAGCAATGAAAGCAGCCACCTCACAGGAAGTAGCAAAGGCCACTAGTCAGCTGCTGGAAAGAAAATGATCAGTGGTAGCTGTAGGTATTAAAGAGCAGGAAGGCTCCAAGAGGACAGAATGGAACAATAAGGAGAGAGCAGCTGAGAATGAAATACTAAAGGGACTAGAGATGTAAGGGGCTGAACATAGCATTGAAAAGGTATTCAGGTTAGGCTGGTACAACAAGGACAGAGACCTCATGTTGAAGATAGTGTTTGCAAACGAGACCACAAAGTAGAAGATTCTAACAAGGAAAAACTACCTGCAATATGTGGGAGAATTAAAAAAAAAGTATTCATCCAGAGGGAAATGACAAGGGAGGAGAGAGTCATGGCTTCAGAAGCAAGGAAGAAGTGCAGGACAAGAGGCAAAAACCATGAAATCACAGCTCCCAACACATCCTCCTCAGTAGTGAGGGGGAACCCACAACAAGTAACCCAGTAACTCCAGACAGAAGGGCAATTCCACCAACCTCCTGTGCATAGAAACCACAATACCTTGAACCCTCCATGCCCCCGCTCAAATGCTCAGCCAACTCTCCCTTTCCCCTCATCCCCACTCCCACCCTGCTACCCCTCCTCTACTCCTACTATGTCCCCCTTCACCATTTCCCCCACTGTCCTTCCCTCCCCCATCATCCCATACCCTCCCTGTACCTCCTTCACTTGACCCCCCATCCCTCACTCCAGTATCCTCTGAGACCCCGTTATCCACCAGCAAATCCTCACACCAATGGAACAGCTTCCCTCACCAGCAGAACGCTCACTATGAAGGGAACATGAGAAAGGACAGAAGAAAGTGAGTCTCAAGGCATTGTACACTAACATAGATAGGATTACAAGTAAAACAAATGAACTTGGAGAATGGGGACTTGAAGAAAACCAAGACATAATAGCACTCACAGAAACTAAGGTAACAAAAACCATAACAAATGCAGTGTTTCCACAGGACTACTGTGTTGTGATGAGAGAGAGAGAAGGAAGAGGAGGTGGTGGTGTAGCTCTGCTGTTAAGAAAAGGCTGCGGATTTGAGGAGATGGTTATTCAGGGCTGTGAAGGTTTCAGTGACTACATAACAGGTACCATAGCAACGGGAGGACAAACAATTATAGTCGTAGTCATATATAACCCATCAGCAAATGACAAAAGACTCAGACAGGAATATGATAGAAACAACATGGCCACCATTAACATAATAGAGAGAATGCAGCTTTTCTTGCTAGCAGGAATGGATCTAAACTAGTAATCATGAGGGAGACTTTAACTCATGGAAGATAGATTGGGAGAACAGAGACGCACATGGAGGACAAGATACATGGAAGCCAGAGGTCGGGCTTGGACCTCTGGTCCTGGTTATGGACCGGAGTCCAATCCAAACCTCGATCCGAGCCAATTTATAAATATTTTATGGGTATGATGGAGGGAAAGTATATGGAACACATAAGGATAAACCACAACCGAGCTGGAGAAAAACATATATGCATATGATTAGATGATAAATGAAAAAGAATGTATGTAAAGCCTAGATGTTGTATAACAGTCTTTTCTATAAATTATTTGAAAAGAATGAGAAAATATAAAATAAGTAAAAGTCAAGTGCGCGTGTTAAGCTATAATGCGAATAAAAGACTGTGAGGGGGGTAGTGTTCAAGTATATATATATATATATATATATATATATATATATATATATATATATATATATATATATATATATATATATATATATATATATATATATATATATATATATATATATATATGTTTTTGTGAAAGAGAAAATATGATTCACACATTGGTGGTAGACAGTAAGCGGTAACCATGCTATCAGCACAAAATAATTTGAACTATCTAAAAAATAACTTGTTGACAAACAATAATGGCATTGATAATAGGAAGTCTTGAACTAGATACTGACAGGGGGGAAACAACAAAAAGCCATGATAGTGGAAAGAAATTGAACTAAAGTTGTAAAGAATTTGAAAGTTGATTAATATATATGTAGTGTGAAGCGATGCTACTGGAAAACAGTAAGTAAACTTTATTTGAAAAAGAACATGAAAAGACTGAAAGCATGGCATAGTGAAATCGGTAAAAATAAGAAACATTAATGATCTTCATAAACATAACATAACAAATCCACGACCGATATTAATACACTGTGAACTCTCTTAAAATTGGGCACACCGTGAAATCTCGTCACTGTGAATAACTCGTCACTCTGCAAAACAAATTTTGTTGACTATAAGTGTGTCAATGAGAATAAAAATGACCACCTATGTTTTGGAGGGCTATTTTAGTCAAGAAATGATGCAAAAATGCTTGGAAATTGAATGTGAGGATCTTGTTTACCTCTTACTGCTCATAGATAATGGTTGCTCTAAAGTATTTTCTTTATGGAACATGACTTCTTATTCAAACCCTTTTTAAAACTAGATGCAATAACCAAGTTATGTTTACCATCTCTCAATATGGATGTAGGATGGTGGAAGTATTTTTTAAATTAGAAAATAATCTGAGAATAACTTTGATGATACGAATACTAATTGGTGACTTTGTGCTTATTCTCAAAACTTAGTTTCTGGAAAAAAAAGGATCCGGTGCTATGATTTGAAAACAAGTTGAGTGATGTGTGGTTTTTTTGTGTGGACTCGGTAGATATGATCATCACATATAAGTTTCTCAAAGAAAATGATAAGCTAGGTAGGGACGCTCTATTTAACACACAAGACATCCATGCAGTAGTGAGAGTCCCTTTGATGGCTGTGCACGTGTCAGTGAAAATTTAAGATGTGCAGAGATGTTTCGGAGTGCTATTTAAGTCAAGAAATTATACAAAAATTGTGTTTATTGACTAGTGAGAGGCAGAAGAAGAGACTATGAGGTATATGGTGTGATAACACAGTTAACAAAAAATATTAAAATTTGTACGTAGTGATCACATCTCCCCAAACTCTTCTGTCTTCCAGCGTGGTATGGTACATATTTCACAAAGTGTTTCTTCCAAACTCATCCCTCTTAGTTCATGGACTAGTGGCACACCTTTGTTTAAAACAAAATCAACACACTCGAAAAGAAATGTGAAAAAACTAAATCTGCCCACATTATATTTGATGTGTTGAACTGCTTAAAGGAACCTTATTTGCTGGAAGAAACTTGTAATAGTTTAAAAGCCTGTGAAATAATGCGTGTTTTATGTTTTGACTATTTAACTAATAGAGTATTGCTACATTTTTCTTTGTTCTGTATTGCCATGCTAATAGTATAATGCCACATTTTGTCTGGCTCACTTAGCACAAGTGAAAAGAAAAGGCTTTTTGCTCAGGACAACTGGTCTATCCATTCCTACGTAGTTAACGGCTATCAACTGAAAGTATGTTAAAACTAAAACTAAGCTCCTCTGTTAAAAAAAAAAACACTCACCGACTATTCCATTGAGAATTACAAAAGGTGAAGATTAGACACCTGTAGGATCGAGCACTACTGGGGGGATGAGAGAGGGGTGATGCTAGGTGACAGACAACTAAGCGATTTGGAGAGACAAGACCGAGCTCTAACGAAG
Source organism: Procambarus clarkii (assembly GCF_040958095.1). NCBI lineage: Eukaryota > Metazoa > Arthropoda > Malacostraca > Decapoda > Cambaridae > Procambarus > Procambarus clarkii. The sequence continues at coordinate 9,882,274 of NC_091219.1, forward strand.
GCCTGACCCTAACGAGACAGAATAACGGACAGACAGCGCAAACACCCCATAAACATGCTTCACATTTTCCAAAATTTTATTTGATCATCAGGCAGAAAGTTGATTTCCACGTTACGTTACGTTATGATGTAATGTGTTACAAGAACTAAACATGTATGCAGTAATATTTTATTTGATGTCTGGATGTAATGGAGCGGGTGCTAAACATGCTTCGCATTTTCAAAAATTATATTTGGACATTATACAAAAAGTTGATTTCCACGCTATATTACTAAGTGTAGGTGAAGAGGTATGCAGGAGCAGGTATGGTGTGGGATATTGTGGTCATTAACACAGTCACGCGGCAGACATCAAGAGGTGTACTGGTCGAGTGCTCGCGCTTAAGTTATTAATGAATAACTTAATGCATTCGGGTGCAATTGTCTGTACATGGGCAGCTAATTGATCACTGTAGCTAATTAGGGTAAGTAGCTTCATCATAGTGAATTCACACAGCCCCAGCATGGAGCCCATACCATGTCAATCATAAGACAAAGTTGGAAAAAGTTCAGTGGTATGCCACTAGGCTAGTCCCAGAACTAAGAGGCATGAGTTACGAGGAAAGGCTGCGAGAAATGCACGTCACGACACTGGAAGACAGAGGAGTAAGGGGAGACATGATCACCACCTACAAAATTCTCAGAGGAATTGACAGGGTTGATAAAGATAAACTGTTTAACATGGGTGGTACATATGCGAACAAGGTGACACAGGTGGAAACTGAGTACCCACATGAGCCACAGGGACGTTAGAAAAAACTTTTTCAGTGTCAGAGTAGTTAACAGGTGGAATGCATTACGCAATGATGTGGTGGAGGCTGACCCCATACACAGTTTCTGACCCAATCCTGCATCCTGAGCCCAGTAGGCTCAGAAATCTGTACACCGGTTGAATGATAGTTGAGAGGCGAGACCAAAGAGCCAGAGCTCAACCCCCACAAACACAACTAGGTGAGTACAACTAGGTGAGTACACAGTAGTGAGGGACTGTCGGGACGGCGACGGAAATTGTGGTAACGTAATTGCTTTGGACAAATTATCTGTAGGATGGCTAATTAATGGCCCAAGATAATTAAGGTAATTAACGTCACTGGGTTTTGACTGTCATAGGGTGAAGTCATTGAGCTAACATGAAGGACAGGGGTCTTAAGAAAACCTTGACAAGGCCACCTACAGACGCCCTAAGGACAGCAAATTCATTTGCCATGTTGAAGGACGAGTGCTGTGGTGAGCCTACAGTTCACTCGGAACGGAAAACAGCGAGGAGCGGCGGAACGCAGGCCCCTCAGGCTGCTCAGAAAGTTAAGGAGGTACCGAAGCGAATTTTGGTTGTGGGAGATTCCCAGGTGAGGTATTTAGACAGAACGTTTTGTGCCAGAGATAGGGGGAACAGATTAAGGGTTTGCTATCCGGGAGCTGGAATTGGTGATATTGTTGGAAACATGAATGATATTATGACGGGAAATGGAAACAAACCCATTATTTGTATTAGTGCAGGGGGTAATAATGTTGGGCGAGTTAGAAGTGAAGAACTAATACAGAGATTCAGGACAGCCATTGAATTAGTTAGGAGCAAGGGAGGAATCCCGATCATATGTGGCATTCTTCCAAGAAAGGGAGTGGGAAATGAATGGATGTCGAGGGCACTTGGTGTCAATTGCCGGCTGGAAAGATATTGCAAATCAAATGCAATATCTTTCATAGACAACTGGGAACACTTCTATGGAAGAAATGAAATGTATGCTCGTGATGGGGTGCATCTATCGAGGGCTGGGGTTGTTGCTGTTGCGAACTCGTTGGAACCAGTGGTTAGAGGTGTTTGTTTGGGTTTAAACTATTAGTAGATAGTGGTATGGGAATTGATTTGGAGGAAGGAGGTAATAAAAGTATGTGTTCATGGGAGAAAAGAATTGGCCAAATGATCAGGGAAAGAGAAGGGCCTCAAAATAACAATTCACTTACGGTATATTACACTAACAGTAGAAGTCTAAGAAATAAAATTTACGAATTAAATGCTCTTGTCTGCACAGAAAAAATATATATTATTGCACTTACCGAAACGTGGATGAATGTAGAAAATAGAGAACTATTAGATGAATATCAAATAAATGGATTAAAACTATTTCACACAGATAGATATATTAGACGAGGAGGGGGAGTAGCCATATATGTTAGGGACAATTTGAAATGTAGTCTCAAAGAGGGAATCAAAACTGAGCCACACACAGAAACTATTTGGATAGAATTAAACGAAAAAGCAAATAATATTATAATAGGAGTTATATATAGGTCACCTAATTTAGACAGAATTGAAGCAAAGCATCTATGGGATGAAATATCTAGAGCATCTAGATCTAACAGTATTTATGTCATGGATGACTTTAATTTTAGTGGAATAAACTGGGTGAACAAAACAGGGAATAGTAAACCAGAAGATTTTCTAGAATTAATTGACGATTGCTTTCTTACGCAACACATTAGGAACCAACGCGGGAAAATAATATTTTAGATTTACTGTTAACTAACAGGGAAACACAAATTAATGACATCGAAATAGGGAGTGAGCTAGGGAACAGTGATCACAAAGTAATCAGATTTAGCATGTAATGGAATAGACCTGTAAGAGAAAATTCTGTTAAAGTGCCAGATTTTCGAAAAGCAGATTTTAATAGCCTAAGAAATTTTTTGGGTCAAATAGATTGGAAAGTCTTGGGTATGGAGTGTGGGCCGGTCTTGGAGCGAGACATGAACCCAGCGATAGGTGACGTAAAAGGGGATTTCGATGTGGATTTAATATATAACTTATTTAAGAATATTCTAAACAAAGCACAGGAACGTAGTATACCATACAAATTGAATAGATCGAATACTAATGACCCAAAGTGGATAACAAATAATTTAAAGAACCTTATAGGTAAAAAGAGAGCTTGGTACAAAAGGATTAAGAATGGGGATGTCAGTTTAGAACAGGAATTCATACAACTGGTTAGAAATGTTAAAAAAGAGATTAGGAAAGCAAAAAGAAACTATGAAGTTCGCATAGCAGAGCAAGCAAAGTCAAATCCTAAAGGATTTTTTCAGTTATATCGAACTAAGACTAGGGAAAGGATAGGTCCATTAAAATCTGAGACAGGTCAAATAACGGATAATGACAAGGAGATGAGTAGTATTTTTAACAAATATTTTATATCTGTATTTACTAAAGAAGAACTTAACAATATGCCTTCAGCCGAACAAGTCTATATGGGTGGGGATGAGGACAGGTTGACTAGTTTAGCAGTTAAGAACATAAGAACAAAGGCAACTGCAGAAGGCCTATTGGCCCATACGAGGCAGCTCCTATTTATAACCACCCAATCCCACTCATATACTTGTCCAACCCACGCTTGAAACAATCGAGGGACCCCACCTCCAGCACGTTACGCGGTAATTGGTTCCACAAATCAACAACCCTGTTACTGAACCAGTATTTACCCATGTCTTTCCTAAATCTAAACTTATCCAATTTATACCCATTGTTTCGTGTTCTGTCTTGTGTTGATACTTTTAATACCCTATTAATATCCCCTTTGTTATGTCCATTCACCCACTTGTAAACCTCTATCATGTCACCCCTAACTCTTCGCCTTTCCAGTGAATGCAACTTAAGCTTTGTTAATCTTTCTTCATATGAAAGATTTCTAATTTGGGGAATTAACTTAGTCATCCTACGCTGGACACGTTCAAGTGAATTTATATCCATTCTATAATATGACGACCAAAACTGGACTGCATAATCTAAATGGGGCCTAACTAGAGCAAGATATAGATTGAGAACCACACCAGGTGTCTTGTTACTAACGCTGCGATTAATAAATGCAAGTGTCCGATTTGCCTTATTACGAACATTTATGCACTGATCCTTTTGTTTTAAATTCTTACTAATCATAACTCCCAGATCCCTTTCGCAATTCGACTTCGCAATCACAACACCATCTAGCTCGTATCTTGTAACCCTATTAGGGTTTTGAAATGGTCAAAGGATTGGCAGATGCAGTTTAATGCTGATAAATGTAAAGTTCTGAAGTTAGGTAATGATGATAGAGTTACAAGATACGAGCTAGATGGTGTTTTGATTGCGAAGTCGGATTGCGAAAGGGATCTGGGAGTTATGATTAGTAAGAATTTAAAACAAAAGGATCAATGCATAAATGTTCGTAATAAGGCAAATCGGACACTTGGATTTCTTAATCGCAGCGTTAGTAACAAGACACCTGGTGTGGTTCTCAAGCTATATCTTGCTCTAGTTAGGCCCCATTTAGATTATGCAGTTCAGTTTTGGTCGCCATATTATAGAATGGATATAAATTCACTTGAACGTGTCCAGCGTAGGATGACTAAGTTAATTCCCCAAATTAGAAATCTTTCATATGAAGAAAGATTAACAAAGCTTAAGTTACATTCACTGGAAAGGCGAAGAGTTAGGGGCGACATGATAGAGGTTTACAAGTGGGTGAATGGACATAACAAGGGGGATATTAATAGGGTATTAAAAGTATCAACACAGGACAGAACACGAAACAATGGGTATAAATTGGATAAGTTTAGATTTAGGAAAGACTTGGGTAAATACTGGTTCAGTAACAGGGTTGTAGATTTGTGGAACCAATTGCCGCGTAACGTGGTGGAGGTGGGGTCCCTCGATTGTTTCAAGCGCGGGTTGGACAAGTATATGAGTGGGATTGGGTGGTTATAAATAGGAGCTGCCTCGTATGGGCCAATAGGCCTTCTGCAGTTACCTTTGTTCTTATGTTCTTATCATTACCTAACCTCAGAACTTTACATTTATCAGCATTAAACTGCATCTGCCAATCCTTCGACCATTTCAAAACCCTATCTAGATCAACTTGAAGTGATAGTGAGTCCTCCTCCGAATTAATTTCCCTACCGATTTTCGTATTATCGGCAAATTTGCAAATGTTGCTACTCAAACCTGAATCTAAATCATTTATATATATTATAAACAACAGAGGTCCCAGGACAGAGCCCTGAGGCACCTCACTTACAACATTTTCCCACTCTGACTTGACTCCATTTATACTAACTCTCTGTTACCAGGGAAGATGTAATTAAACAATTAGAAAAACTAAAACCAAACAAATCCCCTGGGCCGGATGAAGTGTTTGCCAGGGTGCTTAAAGAATACAAAGAGGAGCTTTCTGAGCCACTGTCTACCATATTTAATAAACCAATAGAGTCAGGCAGAGTGCCAGAGGCATGGAAGGTAGCTAATGTGGTACCAATTTTTAAGAAAGGAGATAGATCACTTGCGTCAAACTATCGGCCAATTAGCCTAACGTCTATTGTGGGAAAGTTACTTGAATCAATAACTGCAAATACAATTCATCTCCATCTTGAAAAACATAAATTAATGAGTCGCAACATGGTTTTACAAATAGCCGTTCATGTTTAACAAATTTGCTATCTTTTTATTCCAGCATAGTTGAGGCATTTGATAGTGGTAAGGATTGTGATGTTGTGTACCTTGATTTTAGCAAAGCATTTGATACAGTGCCACATTAAAGACTGATTATAAAAATAGAGGCTCATGGTATTGGGGGTGCTATATTAAGTTGGATTAGGGCATGGCTATTCCAAAGGAAACAGAGAGTTAGTATAAATGGGGTTAAGTCAGAGTGGGAAAATGTTGTAAGTGGAGTGCCTCAAGGCTCTGTCCTGGGACCTCTGTTGTATAAATATAATATATATCAATGATTTAGATTCAGGTCTGAGTAGCAACATTTGCAAATTTGCCGATGATACAAAAATCGGCAGGGAAATTAACATGGAAGAAGACTCGCTATCACTTCAAGTTGATCTAAATAGGGGTTTGAAATGGTCAAAGGATTGGCAAATGCAGTTTAATGCTGATAAATGTAAAGTTCTGAGGCTAGGTAATGATGATAGAGTTACAAGATACAAGCTAGATGGTGTTCAGATTGTGAAGTCGGATTGCGAAAGGGATCTGGGAGTTATGATTAGTAAGAATTTAAAACAAAAGGATCAATGCATGAATGTTCGTAATAAGGCGAATAGGACACTGGGATTTATTAATCGAAGCGTTAGTAACAAGACACCTGGTGTGGTTCTTAAGCTATATCTTGCTCTGGTTAGGCCCCATTTAGATTATGCAGTTCAGTTTTGGTCGCCATATTATAGAATGGATATAAATTCACTTGAACGTGTCCAGCGTAGGATGACTAAGTTAATTCCCCAAATTAGAAATCTTTCATATGAAGAAAGATTAACAAAGCTTAAGTTGCATTCACTGGAAAGGCGAAGAGTTAGGGGTGACATGATAGAGGTTTACAAGTGGATGAATGGACATAACAGGGGGGATATTAATAGGGTATTAAAAATATCAACACAAGACAGAACATGAAACAATGGGTATCAATTGGATAAGTTTAGATTTAGGAAAGACTTGGGTAAATACTGGTTCAGTAACAGGGTTGTGTATTTGTGGAACCAATTGTCGCGTAACGTGGTGAAGGTGGGGTCCCTCGATTGTTTCACGCGCGGGTTGGACAAGTATATGAGTGGGATTGGGTGGTTATAGATAGGAGCTGCCTCGTAGGCAGCTCTATATAGGCTATAGGCCTTCTGCAGTTACCTTTGTTCTTACGTTCTTATGTTGGAGGGACATCCTCCTCGATCTGTGGGGCTGGTCGAGCATAGCGTAATTCGTTGTGTTGAGGACAACAAAGGGGTCCTCACGATTTGGCATGTACGACTTTTCATTTTATATAACTGTTTGATTGAGAGGCGATTCAGGCGAACGTTCAGTGGGTCGATCCTCAGTGTGGTATGAAGGTCTTTTATGTGCACTCTGTCTAAGAGTGATACATTTGCCACAAATCTGAGTGCCCTGTTCTGGACCCGTTGCAGTTTCAGCATGTTCGATTTCTTTGCCAGAGTGAGTGGGGTGTACGGGTATTCAAGGGTTGGCCGAATGAGCATCTTGTAGAGGTAGGAGTGTCTTTGCAAATTGTTGCTATTGATTTATATTGTAGAGGGCTGCAAATAACAAGATTGCAATTTGTGTCTTAAGGGGGCCTTAGGTTCCAATTTGCCCTAAAAATGCAACAAATGAAAATTCGTTCGATTTCAATCAAACTTTTTTGACAAGTTCTATGTGAAAAGTGTTTCATCTAGTCCAAGTTTCAGCATCGTAGCATAAATAGGAAGTGAGAAAAAAAATATTGAAGTAGTTGTGAAAATTATGCCAAAATGGTCAAAATCGATTATCAATCAAAAGTGTCAACTGAAATCATAGCTATGACTCATTGCTATCACAATAGTATATATTAAACAAATATTATAATTAGTTTAATTGAAAAAAAAATTAAGAAAAAAAAAAGTTTTGTTTTTTTTCGGGCGATTTGCATCAAACTTACACACACCTGACTGTACGTAAGCTTATATGTAAGGATGCCAATTTTGGAGAAAATTGGTTGATGTCAACCTCAGCCACAGATTTTAGAACCTTAGACTTTATTCATTTCTGTTTTTTTTCAGTTGACACAAACGTTTACAAAACTGATTCATTTTTTATTCAATTTACATGAAACTTTCACAGTATATGTGGAGAGCATGTCTCTACATTGGGGGTTTTCATTTTTCTCTAAGTTCATTTATTGATTTTATAATAGCAATAAACATGCCATATTTGCAAAAAAAAATTTGGGAACTTTGAACATTTGTATTAGGACAACTAAAGATGTTTTGGAAATTCTATATCTCAAGGTCCTTTATTATATGCTAATGTGTCAGAAAAGTGTCACAGAATAATTATATCTGAAACGTGTGTTCTGAAGTGTGGACTTGAAAATGTGTAAAAAACGTTGAAAAAAAAATCTCCCTTTCTATTTACGCTGCAGTACTGAAACTTGGGTTAATTTCAGCACTTTTCATATACAACTAGTAAAATAATATTGGTTGACATTGAACAATTTTGAAATGACCAATTAATGTGAACTGAGTCTTGATGTGGTATCAACTCCCAAAGCTTTCTCTCTGTCCGTTTCGTGAAGGACTTCATCTCCCATTCGGAAAGCAGTGTCTGGCCTCTTATTTCCATCCCGCAGTTTCATTACCCTTCATTTACTTGGGTTAAATTTTAGTAGCCATTTGTTTGATCTTTCCTTTAGTTTGTTTAGGTCATCTTGTAGCCTCATACTATCCTCCTCTGTCTTAATCCTTCTCATAATTTTTGCATCATCTGCAAACATTGAGAGGAACGAGTCTATTCCCATTGGGAGATCATTTACGTATATTAGGAACATTATAGTCCCAAGAACTGCTCCCTGTGGGACTCCACTGGTGACACCTCACCACTCCGAACCCTCACCTCTCACAGTGACTCTCTGTCTTCTGTTACTTAGGTACTCCCTTATACAGTGGAGTACCTTCCCCAACTGTGTCAAAGGTTTTCTGGCATTCCCAAAATATGCAGTCTGCCTGGCTCTCTCTTCCTTGCCTGATTTTTGTTGCCTGGTCATTGAATTCAATAAATCCTGTGAGGCATGATCTGCCATCCCTGAACCCATGCTGATGTTGTGATACAAAGTTCTTCCACTCCAGATATTCCTATATCATAAATCCAGAATATCCAGATGTTCCACAAAGATGAGTGTGTACTCACCTATTTGTGTCTGCAGGATCGAGCATTGACTCTTGGATCCCGCCTTTCGAGCATCGGTTGTTTACAGCAATGACTCCGGTCCTATTTCCCTATCATACCTAGTTTTAAAATTATGAATAGTATTTGCTTCCACAACCTGTTCCCCAAGTGCATTCCATTTTCATACTACTCTCATGCTAAAGGAAAACTTCCTAACATCCCTGTGACTCATCTAAGTTTCCAGCTTCCACCCATGTCCCCTCGTTCTGTTACTATTCCGTGTGAACATTTCGTCTCTGTCCACTCTGTCAATCCCCCTGAGTATTTTATACGTTGCTATCATGTCCACCCTCACCCTTGTCGTTTCTAGTGTCGTAAGGCACAGTTCCTTTAGGCGCTCCTCATACCCCATCCCTCGTAACTCTGGGACAAGTCTCGTTGCAAACCTCTGAACCTTTTCCAGTTTCCATATATGCTTCTTCAGATGGGGACTCCATGATGAGGCGGCATACTCTAGAACTGGCCTCACATAGGCAGAGTAAAGTGCCCTAAATGCCTCCTTACTTAGGTTTCTGAATGATGTTCTAACTTTTGCCAGTGTAGAGAACGCTGCTGTCGTTATCCTATTTATATGTGCTTCAGGGGATAGGTTAGGTGTTACGTCCACTCCCAGGTCTCTTTCTCGCGTTGTCACAAGTAAGCAGTTCCCCTTCATTGTGTACTGTCCCTTTGGTCTCCTATTACCTATAGTCCCATTTCCATAACTTTACATATGCTCGTGTTGAACTCCAATAGCCATTTCTCTGACCATATCTACAACCTGTTCAGGTCCTCTTGGAGGATCCTGCAATCCTCATCTGTCACAACTCTTCTCATCAACTTTGCATCATCCGCGAACATCGACATGTAGGACTCTACTCCTGTAAACATGTCGGTAACATATATTAGAAATAGAATTGGTCCCAGCACAGTTCCTTGAGGTACTCCACTCGATACTGTTCGCCAGTCCAACATCTCACCCCTTACCGTAACTCTTTGGCTCCTTCCTGTTAGGGAGTTCCTTATCCATGCTAGAGCCCTTCCTCCCACCCCCGCCTGCCTCTCGAGCTTGACCAGCAGTCTAATGTGCGGTCCTGTATCAAAGGCTTTTTGGCAGTCCAGAAATATGCAGTCTGCCCAACCATCTCTGTTCTGTCTTTTCCTCGTTATTTTATCATAGAATTCCATAAGGTTAGTCACGTTTTCCCTTTCCAGAACCCATGTTGATGTTTGTTCACAAACCTAACGTTCTCCAGGTGTGCAACCAGTCGAAGCCTAATTATTCTGTCAAGTATTTTACAGGGGATGCTTGTCAGTGATACAGGTCTATAGTTAAGTGCCTCCTCCCTATCACCTTTCTTGAAGATCGGCACGACATTTGCCTTCTTCCAGCAACTGGGCAATTCACCCGACATAAGTGACTCATTAAAGATCATTGCCAGAGGCACGCTGAGGGCCTGTGCTGCTTCTTTTAGTATCCAAGGTGATACTTTGTCTGGTCCAACTGCTTTAGTTGCATCTAGAGTTGTCAACTGTTTCATTACCTCCTCTGCTGTCACCTCTATATCTGACAGTCTCTTTTAACAATGGGAACTGCTCAGGCTCGATTGTGAACACTCCATGGAAGCTGGCATTCAGTGCCTCGCAGATTTCCTTGTCACTTTCAGTATATGCCCCCTCTGTTTTCCTTAGTCTTGTCACTTGGTCGTTCACCAACATTTCGTGTGTAATTACCTAAGTGTAGTTACAGGATGAGAGCTACGCTCATGGTGTCCAGTCTTCCCAGCACTCTTTGTCATATAACGCTTTGAAACTACTGACGGTCTTGGCCTCTACCACCTTCTCACCTAACTTGTTCCAACCGTCTACCACTCTGTTTGCGAAAGTGAATTTTTTTTATATTTCTTCGGCATCTGTGTTTAGCTAGTTTAAATCTATGGCCTCTTGTTCTTAAAGTTCCAGCTCTCAGGAAATCTTCCTTGTCGATTTTATCAATTCCTGTTACTATTTTGTATGTAGTGATCATATCACCCCTTTTTCTTCTGTTTTCTAGTTTTGGCATATTTAATGCCTCTAACCTCTCCTCGTAGCTCTTGCACTTCAGTTCTGGGAGCCACTTAGTAGCATGTCTTTGCACCTTTTCCAGTTTGTTGATGTGCTTCTTAAGATATGGGCACCACACAACCGCTGCATATTCTAGCTTTGGCCTAACAAAAGTCGTGAACAATTTCGTTAGTATATCGCCATCCATGTATTTAAAAGCAATTCTAAAGTTAGAAAGTGTGGCATAGGCTCCTCCCACAATATTCTTTATGTGGTCCTTAGGTGATAGTTTTCTATCTAGAACCACCCCTAGATCTCTTTGCTCACGTGATAGTTTTCTATCTAGAACCACCCCTAGATCTCTTTCTTTATCAGAATTCTTTAAAGTTTTCTCACCTAATATATAGGTTTTGTGAGGTCTATGTTCTCCTATTCCACATTCCATAACATGACATTTATTAACATTAAATTCTATTTGCCAAGTGGTGCTCCATATACTTATTTTGTCCAGGTCATTTTGAAGGGCATGACAATCATCTAAGTTTCTTATCCTTCCTATTATCATAGCATCATCAGCAAACATGTTCATATAGTTCTGTATACCAACTGGTAGATCATTAATGTAGACAATAAACATCACTGGTGCAAGAACTGAACCCTGTGGTACTCCACTTGTGACATTTCTCCATTCCGATACATTGCCTCTGATTACTGCCCTCATTTTTCTATCAGTCAGAAAAATTTTCATCCATGTTAGAAGCTTACCTGTCACCCCTCCAATATTTTCCAGTTTCCAGAACAACCTCTTAAGTGGAACTCTATCGAAAGCCTTTTGTAGGTCCACATAGATGCAGTCAACCCAACCATCTCTTTCCTGTAAAATCTCTGTTGCTCGATCGTAGAAACTGAGCAAATTCGATACACAGGATCTTCCAGATCAAAAACCATACTGTCTGTCTGATATTATATCATTTCTCTCCAGGTGTTCTACACATTTAGTTTTAATTATTTTTCCAATATTTTGACTATTACACCTGTCAATGATACCGGTCTATAATTATGGGGGTCTGCCCTGCTTTCACTTTTGTAGATTGGAACTATGTTAGCCTTTTTCCACACATCAGCTACAACTCCTGTAAACAGGGATGCCTGAAAAATCAGTTGAAGAGGAATGCTGAGCTCAGGTACACATTCTCTCAGAACCCATGGTGAAACTCCATCTGGACCAACTGCTTTGTTCTTATTTAGCTCCTTGAGCATTTTTTCCACTTCGTCTTTAGACACCTCTATGTGCTCTATGTTGTTCTCTGGAATTCTTATTGTATCTGGTTCCCTGAAGATTTCATTTTGTACAAACACACTTTGGAACTTTTCGTTTAATGATTCACACGTTTCCTTTTCATTTTTCGTGAATGTATTTCCCATTTTCAACCTCTGAATATTATCCTTTACCTGCAATTTGTTGTTTATGAATTTATAGAATAGACCTGGTTCTGTTTTACATTTGTCTGCAATCCCCTTTTCAAAATTTCTTTCTGCCTCTCTCCTCACTGCCGTGTAGTTGTTTCTCGCATCTTTGTATCGCTGGTATGTTTGGGGGTTTGGCCTCTTCCTGTATTGATTCCATTTTTGTTTCTTTTGGTCTCTGGCCCTCTCGCACTTTCTGTTGAACCAATCCTGTTTCCTAGTTCTGCTTCTCTGTTTTGGTATAAATTTTGTTGTGCCTTTATCATATATTTCGCAAAACGTGACATACATCTCATTCACTTCCTTGCATAGCAACAAGTCTGTCCAATTATACTCACTAAAATTTTATGTAACATTCCCATAATGTCCTCTCCTAAAGTCAGGTTTTTCAATTGCATTAACCTTCATATTTTGTTCCAGATTATAACGCATTGCATACTTTATTCCCAAAAAGACATGATCACTTTTACCCAAGGGAGGAAGGTACTGAATGTCAAATATTTCTTCCTCCTTCCTGGTAAATATCAAATCAAGCATGGAGGGAACGTCCCCTTCCCTCATCATCATAGCTTGTTTAACATGTTGATACAAGAATGCTTGCAGGATGAGGTCTACAAATTTACACGTCCAGAAATCTTCTGTTTTAGCTTCATATGCTTCCCAGTCTATGGACTTCAAGTTGAAGTCGCCGACTATCAACAGTCGTGAACTATCGTTATCCGCTCTCGTTGTGTGTGTGTGTACTCACCTATTTGTGCTTGCAGGATCGAGCATTGACTCTTGGATCCCGCCTTTCCAGCTATCGGTTGTTTACAGCAATGACTCCTGTCCCATTTCCCTATCATACCTAGTTTTAAAAGTATGAATAGTATTTGCTTCCACAACTTGTTCCCCAAGTGCATTCTATTTTTTCACTACTCTCACGCTAAAAGAAAACTTCCTAACATCTGTGACTCATCTGAATTTCCAGTTTCCACCCATGTCTCCTCGTTCTGTTATTATTTCGTGTGAAGATTTCATCTATTTCCACTTTGTCAATTCCCCTGAGTATTTTATATGTCCCTATCATATCTCCTCTCTCCCTTCTTTTCTCTAGTGTCGTAAGGTTCAGTTCCTTCAGACGCTCTCAATATCCCATCCCTCGTAACTCTGGGACAAGCCTCGTTGCAAACCTCTGAACCTTCTCCAGTTTCTTTATGTGTTTCTTCAGGTGGGGGCTCCATGATGGCGCGGTATACTCTAAGACGGGTCTCACGTAGGCAGTGAAAAGCGCCCTAAAAGCCTCCTCATTTAGGTTTCTGAATGAAGTTCTAATTTTCGCCAGTGTAGAGTACGCTGCTGTCGTTATCCTATTTATATGTGCCTCAGGAGTTAGATTAGGTGTCACATCCACTCCCAGGTCTCTTTCTCGAATCGTTACAGGTAGGCTGTTCCCCTTCATTGTGTACTGTCCCTTTGGTCTCCTATCACCTGATCCTATTTCCATAACTTTACATTTACTGGTGTTAAACTCTAGTAGCCATTTCCAGGTGCCTCTGGCACTGATCTTTTATGAGTCACTTATGTCGGGAGAATTGCCCAGTTGCTGGAAGGAGGCAAATGTCGTACCGATTTTCAAGAAAGGTGATAGGGAGGAGGCACTTAACTACACACCCGTATCACTGACAAGCATCCCCTGCAAAATACTTGAAAGAATAGTTAGGCTAAGACTTGTTGAGCACCTGGAGAGCGTTGGGTTTGTAAACAAGCCCCAACATGGGTTCTGGACAGGGAAATCATGCCTAACAAACCTTTTAGAATTCTATGACAAAGTAACAAGGATAAGGCAGGACAGAGAAGGCTGGGCAGACAGCATATTTCTTGACTGCCAAAAGGCCTTTGATACAGTACCGCACATGAGACTGCTATACAAACTTGAGGGGCAGGCAAGAGTAAGCGGAAAGGCCCTAGCATGGGTGAGGAACTACCTGACAGGAAGGAGCCAAAAGGTAATGCTAAGGGGCGAGAAGTCGGACTGGCGAACAGTAACGAGTGGAGTACCTCAAGGATCGGTGCTGGGATCAATCCTCTTTTTAATTTACGTAAATGATATGTTTACAGGAGTGGAATCACACATGTCTATGTTTGCGGATGACGCAAAATTAATGAGAAGAGTTGTGACAGATGAGGATTGTAAGATCCTCCAAGAGGACTTAAACAGGCTGCAGAGATGGTCAGGGAAATGGCTACTGGAGTTCAACACCAGTAAATGTAGTTATGGAAATGGGATCAGGTGATAGGCGACCAAAAGGACAGTACACAATGAAGGGGAAATGCCTTCATGTAATGATTCAAGAAAAACACCTGGGAGTGGATGTGACACCTAATCTAACTCCTGAGGCACATATAAATAGGATAACGACAGCAGCGTACTCTACACTGGCGAAAATTTGAACTTCATTCAGAACCCTAATTGAGGAGGCTTTTATGGCGCTTTACACTGCGTACGTAAGACCAATCTTAGAGTATGTCGCACCATCATGGAGTCCCCAACTGAAGAAACACATAAGGAAACTGGAGAAGGTTCAGAGGTTTGCGACGAGGCTTGTCCCAGAGTAACGAGGGATGGGATATGAAAGGCGTCTGAAGGAACTGAACCTTACGGCACTAGAGAAAAGATGGGAGAGATGAGATATGATAGGGACATATAAAATACTCAGGGGAATTGACAAAGTGGAAATAGATGAAATGTTCACACGTAATAATAACAGAACGAGGGGACATGGGTGGAAACTGGAAACTCAGATGAGTCACAGAGATGTTAGGAAGTTTACTTTTAGCGTGAGAGTAGTGGAAAAATGGAATGCACTTGGGGAACAGGTTGTGGAGGCAAACTCTATTCATACTTTTAAAATTAGGTATGATAGGGAAATGGGACAGGAGTCATTGCTGTAAACAACCAATTTTTACTGGTAAGGCGGAATCCAAGAGTGAATGCGCGATCCTGCAAGCACAAATAGGTGAGAACACACCCACCACACTACCACAAACCCACAGCACACTACCACACACACCCCACCAAACTACCTCACACACTACCACACTACCACACACCCCACCACAATACTACAAAACCCCACAACACTACCATACACCTCACCACAGTACCACACACCTCACCACCCTACCACACACCCCACCACACTACCAAACACCCCCACCACGCAACCACATACACCACCACACTACCATACACCCCACAACTCTACCTCATACTCCAACACAAAACTACACAACCCCACCACACTACCACACATCCCACCACAATACTAACAACCCCACCATACTACCACACAACCCCACCACAGTACCACACACCACACCACACTGCCACACACCCCACCACACTACCACACAACCCGACAACACTACCACACCCCCGCCACAATAATACACAACCCCACTACACTACCACACAACCGCTCAACACTACCACACACCACACCACACTAACACACACCCAACGACACTACCACACACCCCACCACACTACCACACACCTCAATAAACTACCATACACCCCACCACACTACCACACACCCCTATTAACTACAACACACCCCACCACACTACCACACACTCCACCACATTACCACACAACCACACCAAAATACAACACACCCTAACACACTACCACACACACACCAACACACTTCCACACATCCACCACACTACCACACACCCCACAACACTACCACACAACCCACCACACAAACACAAACACACACCACACTACCACACACACCCCACCAAACTACCACACACACTACCACACTACCACACACCCCACCACAATACTACAAAACCCCACAACACTACCACACACCCCACAGCACTGCCATACACCCCACCACACTACCACACACCCCATCACACTACCACAAACCCCACAACACTACCACACAACCCACCACACTATCACACACCCACAACACTACCACAAACACACCCCACAACACTACCACACACCCCGACACACTACAACACAAACCCACCACACTACCACACACCCCACCACACTACCTAACACCCCACTACACTACCACACACCCCACGACACTACCACACTCCCCACCACACTAACACACACCCTACCACACTCCCCACCACACTACCACGCACCCCATCACACTACCAAACACCCCACTACACTACCACACACCCCACCACAGTACCACACTCCCCACCACACTACCACACAACCCCACCACAACCACACAACCTCACCACACTGCAACACACCCCACTACACTACCACACAATCCTACCACACTACCACGCAACCCACCACACTACCACACACCCCACCAAACTACTAGATACCCGACCACACTACAACACACCCCCACCACACTACCACACACCCCAACACACTACTACACATCCCCAAAACACTACCAAACACCCCACCACACTACCAAACAACCCACCAAACTACCACACACCCCACCACACTACGCACACTCCACCACACTACCACACATCCTACCACACTACGCACACTCCAACACAACACGACACACCTCACCACACTACCACACACCCCACCACTCTACCACACCCCCCTCCACTCCCACACACCCCACCACACTACCACACACACCCCACCACACTTCCACACATCCCAACCACACTACCATACACCCCATCACACTACCACACAAACCAACACTCTACCACACACCCACCACACTACCACACACCCCTCTACACAACCACACAACCCAACCACACCACCACACAACCCCACCACACAACCCCACCACACTACCACACTCCCCCTCCACAATAATACACAACCCCACCACCCTACCACACAACCCCACCTCACTACGACATATCCAACAACACTACCACACAACCCCACCGCACTACCAGACAACCCCACAACACTGCCACACTCCCCACCACACTACCACACACCGCACCACACTACCACACACCCTACCACATTACCACACAACCCCACCACACTACCAGACACCCCACCACACTACCACACAACCCCACCACAACCACACAACCGAACCACACTGCAACACACCCCGCCACACTCCCACACACCCCTACCACGTTACCACACTCCCCACCATACTACCACACAACACCACCACACTACCACATATCCCACCACACTATCACACATCCCAACACACTACCACACACTCCCACCACACTACCACACACACCCACCAAACTACCACACACCCCACCAAACTACCACACACCCACCACACTACCACACACCGCACGACACTACCACACACCCCACCACACTACCACACAACCCCACAACACTGCCACACCCCCCACCACAATAATACACAACCCCACCACACTACCACAAAACCACACAATACTACCACACAGTCCACCACAATACCACACAGTTCACCACACTACCACACTCCCCACCACACAACCCCACAACCCCCACCACACTACCACACAACCCCACCACACTGCCACACACCCCTACCACACCAACCTTGGAAAGGTTCGAAATTACATGAGATGAGGTCAAGAAGCACCTATTGGAGCTGGATGTGAGAAAAGCTGTAGGGCCGGATGGAATCTCACCATAGGTATTGAAAGAGTGTGCATGAGCACTTTGCTTGCCACTCTCCATAGTGTATAGTAGGTCACTGGAAACGGGAGATTACCTGAAATATGGAAGACTGCTAATGTAGTCCCAATATACAAAAAGGGTGACAGACATGAGGCACTGAACTACAGACCAGTGTCCTTAACTTGTATACCATGCAAGGTGATGCAGAAGATTGTGAGAAAAAACCTAGTAACACATCTGGAGAGAAGAGACTTTGTGACAACCCATCAACATGGGTTCAGGGAGGGTAAATCTTGCCTTACAGGCTTGATAGAATTCTACGATCAGGTGACAAAGATTTAGCAAGAAAGAGAAGGATGGGCGGACTGCATTTTTTTGGACTGTCGGAAAGCCTTTGACACAGTACCCCATAAAAGGTTGATGCATAAGCTGGAGAAACAGGCAGGAGTAACTGGTAGGGCGCTCCAGTGGATGAGGGAGTACCTAAGCAATAGGAAGCAGAGAGTTATAGTGAGGGGTGAGACCTCAGAATAGCGTGAAGTCACCAGTGGAGTCCCACAGGTCTCTGTGCTTGGACCTATCCTGTTTCTGATATACGTAAATGATCTCCCAGAGGGTATAGACTCATTCCTCTCAATGTTTGCTGACGACGCCAAAATTATGAGAAGGATTAAGACAGAGGAGGACAGCTTGAGGCTTCAAGAAGACCTGGACAAGCTGCAGGAACGGTCGAACAAATGGCTGTTAGAGTTTAACCCAAGCAAATGTAATGTAATGAAGATAGGGGTAGGAAGCAGGAGACCAGATACAAGGTATCATTTGGGAGATGAAATACTTCAAGAGTCAGAGAGAGAGAAAGACCTGGGGGTTGATATCACGCCAGACCTGTCCCCTGAAGCTCATATCAAGAGGATAACAGCAGCAGCATATGCCAGGTTGGCTAACATAAGAACGGCCTTTAGAAACTTGTGTAAGGAATCTTTCAGAACATTATATACCACATATGTCAGACCAATCCTGGAGTATGCGGCTCCAGCATGGAGTCCATATCTAGTCAAGCATAAGACTAAACTGGAAAAGGTTCAAAGGTTTGCCACCAGACTAGTACCCGAGCTGAGAGGTATGAGCTACGAGGAGAGACTACGGGAATTGAACCTCACTTCGTTAAAGACAGAAGAGTTAGGGGGGACATGATCACCACATTCAAGATTCTCACGGGAATCGACAGGGTTGATAAAGACAGGCTATTTAACACAAGGGGCACACGCACTAGGGGACACAGGTGGAAACTGAGTGCCCAAATGAGCCACAGAGATATTAGAAAAAACTTTTTAGTGTCAGAGTGGTTGACAAATGGAATGCATTAGGAAGTAATGTAGTGGAGACTGACTCCATACACAGTTTCAAGTGTAGATATGATAGAGCCCAATAGGCTCAGGAACCTGTACACCTGTTGATTGACGGTTGAGAGGCGGGACCAAAGAGCCAGAGCTCAAACCCCACAAGCACAACTAGGTGAGTACAACCAGGTGAGTACTACCACACAACCCCACCACACTACCACACAACCCCACCACACTATCCCACAACCCCACCACTCTGCCACACACCACCACCACACTACAACACTCCCCACCACAATACCACACGCCCCACCACACTACTACACAACCCCACCACACTACCACACAACCCCACCACACTACCTCACAACCCTACCACACCCCACCACACTGCCACACACCCCCACCAAACTACCACACTCCCTAACATACTACTACACATCCCCACCACACTACCACACATCTCACCACACTAGCACTCACCCTACCACACTACTACACACCCCACCACACTACCACACAACCCCACCACACTACCACACAGCCCAACCACACTACCACACCCCCCACCATACTACCAAACTCCCGACCATACTACCACACAACCCCACCACACTACCACACACACACACCAAACTACCACACACCCCACCACACTACCACACACCCCACTACACGACCACACAACCCCACCACAGTACCACACACCCCACCACATCACCACACTAACACACACCCTAGAACATTAAACACACCCCACCAAACTACCACACACCCCACCACACTACCACACACCCCCAAACTACCTCACACCCCACCACACTACCACACACCCCCACAACACTACCACACATCCACAACATATAACCCCTCTACACTACCACACAACCCCACCACACTACTTCACACCCCACCACTATCACACACACCCCACCACACTACCACACACCCCACCACACTACCACATCCCCCAAACTTCCACACACCCCACCACACTACCGCACACCCCCACCACACTGCCACACAACCCCACCAAACAACCACACATCACTACCACACACCAAAGTACCACAAACCCCACCACACTGCCACACACCCCAGAACACTACGCACACCACACCACGCTACCACACACCCCACCACAATAACACACACCCCACCACAATAACACACCCCAGAACATTACACACACCCCAGCACACTACCACACACCCCACCACAACTACCACACACCCTGAGGATTAAGCTACTAATTAATCTTACCAAGAGAGATGGGGTGGGATATATGATGTCGGGCACCCATACAGGGGTGGGATATATGATGTCGGGCACCCATACAGGGGTGGGATATATGAGGGCGGGCACCCGTGCAGTGGTGGGATATATGAGGGCGGGCACCCGTGCAGTGGTGGGATATATGAGGGCGGGCACCCGTGCAGGGGTGGGATATATGAGGGCGGGCACCCGTGCAGGGGTGGGATATATGAGGGCGGGCACATGTGCAGGGGTGGGATATATGAGGGCTGGCACCCGTGCAGTGGTGGGATATATGATGTCGGGCACCCGTACAGGGGTGGGATATATGAGGTTGGGCACCCGTACAGGGGTGGCATACATGAGGGCGGACACCTGTACAGGGGTGGGATATATGAGGGCGGGCACCCGTACAGGGGTGGGATATATGATGTCGGGCACCCATACAGGGGTGGGATATATCAGGGCGGGCACCCGTGCAGTGGTGGGATATATGAGGGCGGGCACCCGTGCAGTGGTGGGATATATGAGGGCGGGCACCCGTGCAGGGGGTGGGATATATGAGGGCGGGCACCCGTGCAGGGGTGGGATATATGAGGGCGGGCACCCGTGCAGGGGTGGGATATATGAGGGCGGGCACCCGTGCAGTGGTGGGATATATGATGTCGGGCACCCGTACAGGGGTGGGATATATGAGGTTGGGCACCCGTACAGGGGTGGGATATATGAGGGCGGGCACCCGTGCAGGGGTGGGATATATGAGGGCGGGCACCCGTGCAGGGGTGGGATATATGATGTCGGGCACCCGTACAGGGGTGGGATATATGAGGGCGGGCACCCGTACAGGGGTGGGATATATGAGAGCGGGCACCCGTACAGGGGTGGGGTATGTGTGGGCGGGCACCCGTACAGGGGTGGGATATATGAGAGCGGGCACCCGTACAGGGGTGGGATATATGAGAGCGGGCACTCGTACAGGGGTGGGATATATGAGAGCCGGCACCCGTACAGGGGTGGGATATATGAGGGCGTCACCCGTACAGGGGTGGGATTTATGTTGACGGGCACCCATACAGGTGTGGGATATATGAGGGCGGGCACCTGTACATGGGTGGGGATACATGTAGGCGGGAACCTGTATTCCTCAGACCATATATTCCTCAGACCATCTATATGTCCATCTATTTATCTAACTATCATCCCATGAATCTATATATTCATCTAACATTAACCAACTATTTCTCAATCTTTCCATCCAACTACCTATCCATCGATCTGAGCATCAAAATGAGCCTCTACCTGTCTATCTATCTATCCATCCATCTCTGTGTCTAACATTTGAATCAATTATCTATCGAACCAATCATAAATCAATACATTCATTTATCTATCATTTATCTGTTCATCTATCCGTCCTTTTATCCATCTAGCAATCTATCTACACATCCATTTATTCAACCATATATTCATCAAACTATACATCAATTCATTTATCTGTGCATCAATACGTTTATCTGTGCATCAATATATTTATCTGTGCATCAATACGTTTATCTGTGCATCAATACATTTATCTGTGCATCAATACGTTTATCTGTGCATCAATACATTTATATGTGCATCAATCCATGTATCTATCTATCTATATCATATCCATATATATGTATATTAATGCAAGAATAATCACAAAAACACATAATGTCTGTGTTTCCTTACTAAAGTGGTCAAATACAAAAACGTTTTGAATATTGGTTTAATTTTCCACGTGGATACTAATCCATCTACATCTATGTATACCTATCTATCCATTCATGTATGCATCATTCTATTACACACAGAAATCACAATAGCGTAAAGCATCATATGAACAAATCCGCAAGAGCCGTGACGAGGATTCGAACCTGCGTCCAAGAGCATCCCAGACGCTGTCTTAATCAACTGAGCTACGACATAGAAGAGAATTGAAACCAAAAGTTCTTCTGAACTTACTTGGATCTTGCAGCCTCTCCGAGACACAAACCAGGGTTTTACACAACTCCCCCAGGCACTCGAGCTATGTCAATAGGCCGTCTTCCTCTTCGTCCTTACTTCATTACACACAGAAATCACAAAAACCAGAAGATCAGTAGAACTTCTGGTTTCAATCCTCTTCCATGTCGTAGCTCAGTCGATAAAGGCAGCGTCTGGGATACTCTCGGACGCAGGTTCGAATCCTCGTCACGGCCCTTGTGGATTTGTTCATCATTCTGTCTATCTATCTATCCATCTAATCATCCGTCTATCCATCTGTATATAAATAAATCTAACCATCTCCCTATTTATCCGTCCATCTACTCATCTTTGTATGCATCTATCTATCTAACCATCAATCCATCCATCTATCTATTCATCTATTAATCCATCCATCAATCTATCTATTTATCCATCAATCCATCCCTCTACTCATATGTATATTTATCTATGTCTACAGCTATCTATCAATAGATTTGTCCCAAAATCTATCTATTTATCCATTGATGGATAGATATATCCATTCCTTTATGCACACATTTATCTGTTCTCTGTCTCTCTCTTTTTCTTTCTGTCTCTGCATCTCTCTTTCTCTGTCTGTCTGTCTTTGTCTCTGTATTGATATCTTTCTAATAAAATCTCTATATTTTCTCTTATACAAAAATTATTTTCTAATGTGTGGGTGAACTTAAGGGTGTTAAGATTCCCCTTCACCTGTGAGGGGAACTTAAGGGTGTTAAATACTAAAAGGAAAATAGTTACCCCTAGCTCTGATAAGGAACTTTTGGCTTGAGAAACCTTTAAAGCTATGGAAGAATTGTCTGTTTTATGTAGTATGTGGCGAATTTTTGACGGAAGGAAATTTCTGTTAATTTTCCCGAGAACAGTAAATAATGCTTCATATTACTATAAGGAAAAAAATACTTTGAGCGTTTGTTTATAAATTATTTAGCTTCGTAGATGGGATACAGTAACAAAAGTCTGTGTCGGGTTGAGAATGTGACCGAGGCATGCTGTTACCATTTGAATTCTGGCGACCCCGACAACCCAGTGTCCATCCTGTACACCAAACCATTCCCTCTGCCAAGTTCGGCTAGGCTTGTCCCAACCGTGTGGACTCCAACCACCAACACTTACAATAACATTTTAATTTTAATTTATATTTCAATCTACCCCACTAGCTACCAGTCCATCTATTTATCCATCTACTCCTCCTGCTATCAATCCATCTAGCAATCTGTCCATCTATCTCGGTATATCTATCAATCTATCGATCTATCTCAACCTTATAATCAGTCTATCTGCCAAACTATTTATCACTCTATCTGTTCAATTTTATATCCATCCATCTAATAAAGAATCTTTCCATTTATCCTTCCATCAACACATCTCCCCATCCATATAACCACTTATTTATCCATCTATCAATCTTTTAGTCCATTAATCCATCTACAAACTCATCTGTCTACTTATCTATACCCCTTTCTATCTATTAATCTGTCCCGGTATTCATCCATCTATCTATTTAACTATCTATCTCTCTATATAGATATACATCTATCAATTCTTCTACACATTTATCCATTCATCTACACATAAAATCGTAAATTTTCCATCTATCGATTCACACTTTGAATATCCATCTCTCTTTCCATCAATCCCTCTTTCCATCAATGTAATTTGTGTCCATCCATTAGTGTAGCCATCTATCAATTTATCTATCCATCTTGTTTTCTATCCATCTATTCACCTAGCATTCTAACCATCTATATGTCTGTCTATCAATGCTTCTAATAATTTTTATCTTTTTACCTTTCTATCCACTTATCCATATTGCTTGCAATCCAACTAGCTTTCTACCAATCTATTTATGCCCCCACTAACCTTTCTATTCATCTCTCCATCCAATTATCTTTCCAACGATCTATTTGTCAATCCAACTATCTACCTATTCATCCATTTATCTATCTACTCATCTGTCTACCCATATATTCATCCATCTATCTATCCACCTACTCATCAGTGTATCCATCTATCCATCCCTTAATCTATTCATCTACCTATCCATCTACCCATCCACCTATCTATCAATCCATCTATCTGCTGTCCGTCTCTGTCTACCTCTTTGTCTCTATCTTCAGCTGTGTCTGTCAGTCTCTCTGTTTCTCGGTCCCTATCCCTGTCTTTCTCTCTTTATCGCTTTATATCTGTCAGTCTGTCTGTCTGTCTGTCTGTCTGTCTGTCTGTCTGTCTGTCTGTCTGTCTGTCTGTCTGTCTGTCTGTCTGTCTGTCTGTCTGTCTGTCTGTCTGTCTCTCTCTCTCTCTCTCTCTGATAAACACAATAATTGTCTATGTGTGGTGGTCAGCAGTGCGAGGAGTTCAGTGGTGTGAACTACAAAAAGAACAGTTACCCCTTACTCTGATAAAGAACGGAGGAGAGGAGAAACCTTTGATGCACTGGAAAAATTATTGACAACAAGAAATTTCTGTTAATTTTCCTAAGATCAGTAAAAATTGCCCACATTACCTAAATGCTTTTCTATAAAGTTTTGATAATAATTAGCTGTGTAGCTGTCCGACACGGCCAAAAATCGTCGTGGGTCTGAATGTGGCACTGGTACACTGTTCCTTTTTAAGTCTTGAGACCTCAACTAGCCAATGTTCATCCCGTTCCCCAGACCATCCCCTCTTCCAAATTGCGTGAGTCTAGCCCTAACCGTGTAGCCTCCAAATTTTAACAGACGAAGGTTCTCTCCTATAGCATGAAATAGAGGGATAACCCGGCGTTGCCCGGGTCTGTCTGTGTGTGTCTCTCATCTGTCTATCTAAATATCCCACCATTTGTCTCTATTTGTCTATCAATTCATTTATCAATCCATACATCTGTGTAGCTATCCATCTTTCTCTACATCTATATGTTGGTCAATCTATCCAACAATCTTACCAACTATCTATCCATCTATATACTTAAAAATCAACCCATTCATTTATCGATCATCTCCCCATCTATAAAAACATCTTGTTATGGATCTATGAATCCCTCTATCTACCTGTCCATCAATCTATCCATCCTTCCATCCATTCATCTATCCACGTATCTATCCATTTATCTATATGTCTATCCATCAATCCCTCAATAAATCTTTTTGTCCATCAATCCATATATATCTAAATCTATCTTTAAATCCACCCTTTGTGCAGCCATCTATCATTAAATCTATATATCCATCTAGCTTTTTATATATGTATTTATCTAGTTTTCGATCCACCTATCTATTAATCTATTTATCCATATATTTATATATTTAGTCATCTATCTAAATATGCACCTAATCATCTTCCTACTCATCCAACTGCTTTACATCTATCTGTTCATCTATCTTTTAGTCTATCCATCCATCTACCTATCTATGCATTAATCCCTTCATCCATCTACTTAACAGTCTATCCATTTATGTATCAATGCATTTATTCATCCACCTATCCATCCACCTATATCCGTCCATCTCTCTACTGTCTATGTCTCTACTTCTGACTTTGTTTCTGCCCCTATCTTTCTCTTTCTATGTCATAGACAGAGGACAGGCAGAGAGAGAGTCTGTTTCTGCCCGTATATCTCTAGCTGTGTGTCTGAGTTTCTGTTTGTCCCTTTCTCTCTCTGTATCTGTCTTTATCTGTTTTTATCTGTTTTTATCTCTCTTTCTCTGTCTGTCTGTCTCTTTCTCCTATAAAAGTATAATTGTCTTTGTGTGGGTGGTCAGCAGTATGAGGAGCGCTGTTGTGTGAAATACTAAAAAACGAATAGTTCCCCCTTTGTCTGTTAGAAAGCCGTTGCTCGAAACCTTTGATATTGTGTGACGATCGTCTGTTTTATGGGAGTACGGGCAAATTATTGACAGCAAAAAGTTTTAGTTAATTTTCCCGAGATCAGTGAATAATGCTGCATATTACCATATGAAAATAATTATTTGAAAATTTTGTTTGGAAAATATTTAGCTGCCTAATTAGCTGACAGAGCCAAAAATCATCTTGGGGGTGTGAATGGGGCAGTGGCACGTTATTCCCTTTTACATTTTGATGACACCGACTAGCCTATGTTCATCCCGTTCCCCAGACCATTCCCTCTTACAATTTGGGTATGGCTAGCCCCATCTGTGTTATCTCTGACTTTCAACAGACTAGCAGACATTATCTCTAATGGTACTGATTATAAAATATAAATATTGAATTTTGTCACATGATACGTGCAGTGTGCTATGTTGCATTGCTATATAATGTTGGAATGCATATGTGTAACTCTTACCATCAGTATCTTTAGCGTTGGCGTCTGCTCCAGCGTCGAGGACGACCTTCACAGTGTTGTCGTGACCACCTTCGGCTGCCTTGTGAAGGGCTGTCCAGCCTGTCAACAGATAAAACAATTGTTATTGTACATAAACCATCATTATTCCAATAGTTTCTGTAAATTATTGAAATTAGCTGTTCTAGTTTTTTTTATATATACTAGTTACGTGTTCTGACTCTAAATATTTTGTAAAACAGTTTTCACCCTAAATTTAAAAGAGGAAGATAGTGATAATTTTTTAAGAATAGACCATTAAAATATCCGACATCCAACCAGTTCTTATTTGATAATGTATTACTTGTGACGAGAGCGACATTGGTGATATTGTCATGCCTGAAACACTGAGTGTATTAGTGGCTTGAGGCATAGTATATACTTGTCCTACCTAGAGATCCAACATTCTTCTCGTATACCATTTTGTATGTATGGGATTTTCCCCTAATAACTATTATTAGTAGTATTTTAAATATTAACATTATTATTATTATTATTATTATTATTTTAAATATTAACATTATTATTATTATTAATATTATTATTAATATTATTTTAAATATTCACATTATTATTATTATTATTATTATTATTATTATTATTATTATTTTTATTTTAAATATTAACATTATTATTATTATTATTATTATATACATAAGAAGAGCATTATGCAGGATGCAGCAATAGCTGACCAACCAACAATAGCTGACTTTACAAGGGTGAACCGATAGCTCCAGTCTTGCCATCGTCAGTTAACCAATATAACCTTTATAAGCATCGTACACCATAAACCTTAGCAATAAAATGTTGGCAATACTTGCTCGAGGAAAGAGAAACATTGTTACCATCACCATACAACAATTATAACCATAAATGGCATGTAACTGATGATATTTGAGAATGGCTGATGGAGGCATGAGGAACATCGTTGTCATCATCAGTTAACAATGACCTTCACAGATACTCTGAACACCACCATTCGTTATCTTACCATGCAAGCTTAAGGCATGAACAACACCATGTTATGCATGATAAATATTATTATAATTTATGGTATCTTGCTTCACTAGTTGGCATCTAACTATACTGACTTAAGAAAAGAGCAACAATGTGTTATCATTGTCAGATAAACAAGATGATCACTGCGGATATCCTGCATCAACCAAATTGATTAATGATCACACAAGTCTCTTTCAACTTGTGGGTCTCCAGACACCCTTGTCTCCACCAGTCCCCCTCCGCAGAAAACAATAAAAAGAAACACAAAAGCAATACCCCCAACTGACACCTCTGTGATGCCAATGGCACCATAATAAGTCACTTAACCACGTTTAATGTTTTGTAGGATGGGGCCATGTTGAATTAACATCAACAAGAACCTGTTGGCATATACCACATCTACTGCATAACCCGTAAGGAAGTCTTCTCTCAGGTGACCCATTACCCACTCTCAGTTTATTATTTCCCAACTCGATTTTATCTTAAAATTAATGTAACTAGCCAGAAATCTGAATTTTCTCTCAAGAATTATCAGATCCGCAGAGGCAAGGAGTGAATCATCTTAATCTGAAAGGACTGTAACATCTAATTAACAAAAAATATAATAAAACGAAATGTGGATGGTACATCAATGTTACCCTTCGACTCTCTACCTGAATCTTATCACCGGAATAGTGTTAAATGAACTAATTTATATAAAAATCTTCCCTGCAATTAGAGCAGCTCTCACTGAAAATATCCATTACCAATATGTCTTCAGAGTTGACTCTGGGATGCAGCTTCCACTCCCTAAATATAGTGATCAGGGATGGATAGTACAAGTACGTATATATTCAGTAGCTACAAGAACAAAATGTATGGATAATAAATACATAATAACAATGTTCTCGGTAGTTCTACACTCTTGGAAGGTGGTTATCCTTAAAGACATTCAATATAAGAGATATAAGAGTTCACAAGATTACAACAGTACACCGAAATATAATACTAATAATGATGACCATCAACACGTCAATGGGTCTCTACCTCATCTTCCGACTATCCTCAACCAACACTTCTGGCACTTTGCCTAACAGTCACAAAGGACTTAACTGGGTGTCCGACTGCAGCTTGATATTGATGCCTAAAAGAATACACCAAAGACTCTCACCTTCAATCATTGCATGGGACAAACACGCTCTCACATGCACTACATGTCATAAATAAATGAGTCACGTCAGTCCAGTTGGATTTTATCCACCACTGAAATGGATATGGATCCCTGGTGGTCTTTAATTAAGGTGTGTCGTATATTTCTTTGCTCATTGTCTTGCTCTTTTGCCTCTCAGTAGGTGTACAGAGTTCTGCAGTCATCCAAAAGCTGAATAATACTTTCCTAACAAGAAATGTAAACACAAAAACATATATGAATTAGTGTTGCCTGGAAACCCTCCTCAGATATTCTAGTTGGTGGTATCTGCCACCTCCCCACTGAGCTCATGAATCAACCTGTCTACAGACCAAGTCCATTCCATCTAGTGGTAGACCCTAAAGATGCAGCAGAACCTCTCCTTCGATGCTTCTCTCACCAACAGCTCTTCTTCCATGCTACTCTCACCAACACCTTTACTTAGGTGCTACTCTCACCAGCACCTCCCCTTACTTGCTACTCTCACCATCACCTCTCCTTCCATGCTATTCTTACCAACACCTCTCCTTCGATGCTACTCTCACCAACAGCTCCCCTTCCATGCTACTCTCACCAACACATTTACTTAGGTGCTACTCTCACCAGCACCTCTCCTTCCATGCTACTCTCACCAGCTCCTCTCCTTCCATGCTACTCTCACCGACACCTCTCTTTAGATGCTACTCTCACCAGCACCTCTCCTTCCATGTTACTCTCACCAACACCTCTCATTATATGCTACTCTCTCCAGCACCTCTCCTTCCATGCTAATCTTACCAACACCTTTCCTTCCATGCTACTCTCACCAGCACCTCTCCTACCATGCTACTCTCACCTGCACCTCTCCTTCCATGCTACTCTCACCAACATCTCTCCTTCCATGCTACTCTCATCAGCATCTCTCCTTCCATGCTACTCTCACCAAATCCTCTCCTTCCATGTTACTCTCACCAGCACCTCTCCTTCCATGCTACTCTCACCATCACCTCCCCTTCCATGCTATTCTTACCAACACCTCTCCTTCGATGCTACTCTCACCAACAGCTCTCCTTCCATGCTACTCTCACCAACTCATTTACTTAGGTGCTACTCTCACCAGCACCTCTTCTTCAATGCTGCTCTCACCAACCGTCTCCTTGCATGCTACTCTCACCAGAACCTCTCCTTCCATGCTACTCTCACCAACACCTCTCCTTCCATGTTACTCTCACCAGCACCTCTCCTTCCATGCTACTCTCACCATCACCTCTCCTTCCATGCTATTCTTACCAACATCTCTCCTTCGATGCTACTCTCACCAACAGCTCTCCTCCCATGCTACTCTCACCAACACATTTACTTAGGTGCTACTCTCACCAGCACCTCTCCTTCCATGCTACTCTCACCAGCTCCTCTCCTACCATGCTACTCTCACCTGCACCTCTCCTTCCATGCTACTCTCACCAACATCTCTCCTTCCAAGCTACTCTCATCAGCATCTCTCCTTCCATGCTACTCTCACCAGCACCTCTCCTTCCATGCTACTCTCACCAGCACCTCTTCTTTCATGCTACTCTCGCAAGCACCTCTCCTTCTATGCTACTCTCACCAACACCCCTCCTTCCTATCTACTCTCACCAGCACCTCTCCTTCCATGTTACTCTAACCAGCACCTCTCCTTCCATGTTACTCTCACCAACACCACTCCTTCCATG
Organism: Procambarus clarkii; assembly: GCF_040958095.1. NCBI lineage: Eukaryota > Metazoa > Arthropoda > Malacostraca > Decapoda > Cambaridae > Procambarus > Procambarus clarkii. Next base: position 9,912,938 of record NC_091219.1, read on the forward strand.
CTACTCTCAGAAGCACCTCTCCTTAAATGCTACTCTCACCAGTACCTCTCCTCCATGCTACTCTCACCAGCACCTCTCCTTCCTTTCTACTCTCACCAGCACCTCTCCTTCCATGCTAATCTCTCCAGCACCTCTCCTTTCATGCTACTCTCACCAGCACCTCTCCTTAGGTGCTACTCTCACCAGCACCTCTCCTTCCATGCTACTCTCACCAACACCTCTCCTTCCATGCTACTCTCACCATCACCTCTCCTTCCATGCTACTCTCACCATCACCTCTCCTTCCATGCTACTCTCACCAACAGCTCTCCTTCCATGCTACTCTAACCAACACATTTACTTAGGTGCTACTCTCACCAGCACCTCTCCTTCCATGCTACTCTCACCAGCTCCTCTCCTTCCATGCTACTCTCACCGAAAACTCTCTTTAGATGCTACTCTCACCAGCACCTCTCCTTCCATGTTACTCTCACCAACACCTCTCATTAGATGCTACTCTCTCCAGCACCTCTCCTTCCATGCTAATCTTACCAACACCTTTCCTTCCATGCTACTCTCACCAGCACCTCTCCTACCATGCTACTCTCACCTGTACCTCTCCTTCCATGCTACTCTCACCAACGTCTCTCCTTCCATGCTACTCTCATCAGCATCTCTCCTTCCATGCTACTCTCACCAGCACCTCTCCTTCCATGCTACTCTCACTAGCACCTCTTCTTTCATGCTACTCTCGCAAGCACCTCTCCTTCTATGCTACTCTCACCAACACCCCTCCTTTCATGCTACTCTCACCAGCACCTCTCCTTCCATGTTACTCTAACCAGCACCTCTCCTTCCATATTACTCTCACCAACATCTCTCCTTCCATGCTACTCTCAGAAGCACCTCTCCTTAGGTGCTACTCTCACCAGTACCTCTCCTCCATGCTACTCTCACCAGCACCTCTCCTTCCATTCTACTCTCACCAGCACCTCTCCTTCCATGCTACTCTCTCCAGCACCTCTCCTTTCATGCTACTCTCACCAGCACCTCTCCTTAGGTGCTACTCTCACCAGCACCTCTCCTACCATGCTACACTCACCAGCACCTCTCCTTCCATGCTACTCTCACCAACATCTCTCCTTCCATGCTACTCTCATCAGCATCTCTCCTTCCATGCTACTCTCACCTGCACCTCTCCTTCCATGCTACTCTCACCAGCACCTCTTCTTTCATGCTACTTTCGCAAGCACCTCTCCTTCCATGCTACTCTCACCTGCACCTCTCCTTCCATGCTACTCTCACCAGCACCTCTCCTTCCATGCGACTCTCACCAACACCTCTCCTTAGGTGCTACTCTCACCAGCACCTCTCCTTCCATGATACTCTCATTAGCACCTCTCCTTCCATGCTACTCTTACCATCTCCTATCCTTCCATGCTACTCTCACCAACACCTCACCTTCCATGCTACTCTCACCAGCACCTCTCCTTCCATGCTTCTCTTACCAGCACCTCACCTTCCATGCTACTCTCACCAGCACCTTTCCTTCCATGCTACTCTCACCAGCACCTCTCCTTCCATGCTACTCTGACTAGCACCTCTCTGTCCATGCTACTCTCACCGACACCTCTCCTTCCATGTTACTTTCACCAACAGCTCTCCTTAGATGCTACTCTCACCAGCACCTCTCCTTCCATGTAACTCTCACCAACACCTCTCCTTAGATGCTACTCTCACCAGCACCTCTCCTTCCATGCTACTCTGACCAGCACCTCTCTTTCCATGCTACTCTCACCAGCACCTTTCCTTCCATGCTACTCTCACCAACACCTCTCCTTCCATGTTACTCTCACCAGCACCTCTCCTTCCATGCTACTCTCACCATCACCTCTCCTTACATGCTATTCTTACCAACACCTCTCTTTCGATGCTACTCTCACCAACAGCTCTCCTTCCATGCTACTCACACCAACACATTTACTTAGGTGCTACTCTCACCAGCACCTCTCCTTCAATGCTGCTCTCACCAACCCATCTCCTTGCATGCTACTCTCACCAGAACCTCTCCTTCCATGCTACTCTCACCAACACCTCTCCTTCCATGTTACTCTCACCAGCACCTCTCCTTCCATGCTACTCTCATTAGCACCTCTTTTTCCATTCAACTCTCAGCAGCACCTCTCCTTCCATGCTACTCTCACCAACACCTCTCCTTCCACGATACTCTCACCAGCCCCTCTCCTTCCATGATACTCTCACCAGCACCTCTCCTTCCATGCTACTCTCACCAGCTCCTCTCCTTCCATGCTACTCTCACCGACACCTCTCCTTAGATGCTACTCTCACCAGCACCTCTCCTTCCATGTTACTCTCACCAACACCTCTCCTTAGATGCTACTCTCACCAGCACCTCTCCTTCCATGCTACTCTCATTAGCACCTCTTTTTCCATTCAACTCTCACCAGCACCTCTCCTTCCATGCTACTCTCACCAACACCTCTCCTTCCACGATACTCTCACCAGCCCCTCTCCTTCCATGATACTCTCACCAGCACCTCTCCTTCCATGCTACTCTCACCAACATCTTTCTTTCCATTCAACTCTTACCAGCACCTCTCCTTCCATGCTGCTCTCACCGACACCTCTCCTTAGATGCTACTCTCACCAGCACCTCTCCTTCCATGTTACTCTCACCAACACCTCTCCTTAGATGCTACTCTCACCAGCACCTCTCCTTCCATGCTACTCTCACCAACATCTCTCTTTCCATTCAACTCTTACCAGCACCTCTCCTTCAATGCTACTCTCACCAGCACCTCTTCTTCCATGCTACTCTCACAAGCACTTCTCCTTCCATACTACTCTCACCAGCACCTCTCCTTCCATGCTACTCTCACCAACATCTTTCTTTCCATTCAACTCTTACCAGCACCTCTCCTTCAATGCTACTCTCACCAACACCTCTCCTTAAATGCTACTCTCACCAGCACCTCTCCTTCCATGCTACTCTCATTAGCACCTCTCCTTCCATTCAACTCTCACCAGCACCTCTCTTTCCATGCTACTCTCACCAGCACCTCTCCTACCATGCTACTCCCACCAGCACATTTCCTTCCTTGCTACTCTCACCAGCACCTCTCCTACCATGCTACTCCCACCAGCACCTCTCCTTCCATGCTACTCTCACCAGCACTTCTCCTTCCATGCTATTCTTACAAACACCTCTGCTTATGTGCTACTCTCAGCAGAACCTCTCCTTCGCTGCTACTCTCACCAACAGCTCTCCTTTCATGCTACTCTCACCAACACCTTTACTTAGGTGCTACTCTCACCAGCACCTCTCCTTTCATGCTACTCTCACCAACCCATTTCCTTGCATGCTACTCTCACCAGAACCTCTCCTTCCATGATACTCTCACCAACACCTCTCCTTCCATGCTACTCTCACCAGCACCTCTCCTTCCATGCTACTCTCACTGACAACTCTCCTTCCATGTTACTTTCACCAACAGCTCTCCTTAGATGCTACTCTCACCAACACCTCTCCTTCCATGTTAACCTCACCAACACATCTCCTTAGATGCTACTCTCACCAGCACCTCACCTTCCATTCTACTCTCACCAGCACCTCTCCTTCCATTCTACTCTCACCAGCACCTCTCTTTCCATGCTACTCTCACCAACACCTCTCCTTCCATGTTACTCTCACCAGCTCCTCTCCTTCCACGATTCTCTCACCAGCACCTCTCCTTCCATGCTAATCTTACCAACACCTTTCCTTCCATGCTACTCTCACCAGCACCTCTCCTACCATGCTACTCTCACCAGCACCTCTCCTTCCATGCTACTCTCACCAACATCTCTCCTTCCATGTTACTCTCATCAGCATCTCTCCTTCCATGCTACTCTCACCTGCACCTCTCCTTCCATGCTACTCTCACCAGCACCTCTTCTTTCATGCTACTCTCGCAAGCACCTCTCCTTCCATGCTACTCTCACCTGCACCTCTCCTTCCATGTTACTCGCACCAGCACCTCTCCTTCCATTCTACTCTCACTAGCACCTCTCCTTCCATGCTACTCTCACCAACACCTCTCCTTAGGTGCTACTCTCACCAGCACCTCTCCTTCCATGATACTCTCATTAGCACCTCTCCTTCCATGCTACTCTCACCAGCTCCTATCCTTCCATGCTACTCTCACCAGCACCTCTCCTTCCATGCTACTCTTACCAACACCTCTTCTTCCATGCTACTCTCACCAACACCTCACCTTCCATGCTACTCTCACCAGCACCTCTCCTTCCATGCTTCTCTCACCAGCACCTCACCTTCCATGCTACTCTCATCAGCACCTTTCCTTCCATGCTACTCTCACCAGCACCTCTCCTTCCATGCTACTCTGACTAGCACCTCTCCTTCCATGCTACTCTCACCGACACCTCTCCTTCCATGTTACTTTCACCAACAGCTCTCCTTAGATGCTACTCTCACCAGCACCTCTCCTTCCATGTTACTCTCACCAACACCTCTCCTTAGATGCTACTCTCACCAGCACCTCTCCTTCCATGCTAATCTGACCAGCACCTCTCTTTCCATGCTACTCTCACCAACACCTCTCCATCCATGTTACTCTCACCAGCTCCTCTCCTTCCACGATACTCTCATCAGCACCTCTCCTTCCATGCTAATCTTACCAACACCTTTCCTTCCAGGCTACTCTCACCAGCACCTCTCCTACCATGCTACTCACACCAGCACCTCTCCTTCCATGCTACTCTCATCAGCATCTCTTCTTCCATGTTACTCTAACCAGCACCTCTCCTTCCATGTTACTCTCACCAACACCTCTCCTTCCATGCTACTCTCAGAAGCACCTCTCCTTAGGTGCTACTCTCACCAGTACCTCTGCTCCATGCTACTCTCACCAGCACCTCTCCTTCCAGTCTACTCTCACCAGCACCTCTCCTTCCATGCTACTCTCTCCAGCACCTCTCCTTTCATGCTACTCTCACCAGCACCTCTCCTTAGGTGCTACTCTCACCAGCACCTCTCTTTCCATGCTACTATCCCCAACACCTCTCCTTCCATGTTACTCTCACCAGCTCCTCTCCTTCCATGCTACTCTCACCAGCACCTCTCCTTCCATGCTACTCTCAACGACACCTCTCTTTTGATGCTACTCTCACCAGCACCTCTCCTTCCATGTTACTCTCACCAACACCTCTCCATAGATGCTACTCTAACCAGCACCTCTCCTTCCATGCTACTCTCACCAGCACCTCTCCTTCCATTCTACTCTCACCAGCACCTCTCTTTCCATGCTACTCTCACCAACACCTCTCCTTCCACGATACTCTCACCAGCACCTCTCCTTCCATTCTACTCTCACCAGCCACTCTCCATCCATTTTACTCTCACCAGCACCTCTCATTCCATTCTACTCTCACCAGCACCTCTCCTGGCATGCTACTCTCACCAGAACCTCTCCTTCCTTGCTACTCTCACCAACACCTCTCCTTCCATGCTTCTCTCACCAGTACCTCTCCTTCCATGCTACTCTCACCCACTCCTCTCCTTCCATGCTACTCTCACTAACACCTCTCCTTCCATGTTACTCTCACCAGCACCTCTCCTTCCATGCTACTCTCACCAGTACCTCTCCTTCCATGCTGCTCTCACCCACTCCTCTCCTTCCATGCTACTCTCAATAACACCTCTCCTTCCATGTTACTCTCACCAGCACCTCTCCTTCCATGCTACTCTCACCAGTACCTCTCCTTCCATGCTACTCTCACCCACTCCTCTCCTTCCATGCTACTCTCACCAACACCTCTCCTTCCATGTTACTCTCACCAGCACCTCTACTACCATGCTACTCCCGCCAGCACCTCTCCTTCCATGCTACTCTCACCAGCACTTCTCCTTCCATGCTATTCTTACAAACACCTCTGCTTATGTGATACTCTCAGCAGAACCTCTCCTTCGCTGCTACTCTCACCAACAGCTCTCCTTTCATGCTACTCTCACCAACACCTTTACTTAGGTGCTACTCTCACCAGCACCTCTCCTTTCATGCTACTCTCACCAACCCATTTCCTTGCATGCTACTCTCACCAGAACCTCTCCTTCCATGATACTCTCACCAACACCTCTCCTTCCATGCTACTCTCACCAGCACCTCTCCTTCCATGCTACTCTCACTGACAACTCTCCTTCCATGTTACTTTCACCAACAGCTCTCCTTAGATGCTACTCTCACCAACACCTCTCCTTCCATGTTAACCTCACCAACACATCTCCTTAGATGCTACTCTCACCAGCACCTCACCTTCCATTCTACTCTCACCAGCACCTCTCCTTCCATTCTACTCTCACCAGCACCTCTCTTTCCATGCTACTCTCACCAACACCTCTCCTTCCATGTTACTCTCACCAGCTCCTCTCCTTCCACGATTCTCTCACCAGCACCTCTCCTTCCATGCTAATCTTACCAACACCTTTCCTTCCATGCTACTCTCGCCAGCACCTCTCCTACCATGCTACTCTCACCAGCACCTCTCCTTCCATGCTACTCTCACCAACATCTCTCCTTCCATGTTACTCTCATCAGCATCTCTCCTTCCATGCTACTCTCACCTGCACCTCTCCTTCCATGCTTCTCTCACCAGCACCTCTTCTTTCATGCTACTCTCGCAAGCACCTCTCCTTCCATGCTACTCTCACCTGCACCTCTCCTTCCATGTTACTCGCACCAGCACCTCTCCTTCCATTCTACTCTCACTAGCACCTCTCCTTCCATGCTACTCTCACCTGCACCTCTCCTTCCATGTTACTCGCACCAGCACCTCTCCTTCCATGATACTCTCATTAGCACCTCTCCATCCATGCTACTCTCACCAGCTCCTATCCTTCCATGCTACTCTCACCAGCACCTCTCCTTCCATGCTACTCTTACCAACACCTCTCCTTCCATGCTACTCTCACCAACACCTCACCTTCCATGCTACTCTCACCAGCACCTCTCCTTCCATGCTTCTCTCACCAGCACCTCACCTTCCATGCTACTCTCACCAGCACCTTTCCTTCCATGCTACTCTCACCAGCACCTCTCCTTCCATGCTACTCTGACTAGCACCTCTCCTTCCATGCTACTCTCACCGACACCTGTCCTTCCATGTTACTTTCACCAACAGCTCTCCTTAGATGCTACTCTCACCAGCACCTCTCCTTCCATGTTACTCTCACCAACACCTCTCCTTAGATGCTACTCTCACCAGCACCTCTCCTTCCATGCTACTCTGACCAGCACCTCTCTTTCCATGCTACTCTCACCAACACCTCTCCTTCCATGTTACTCTCACCAGCTCCTCTCCTTCCACGATACTCTCATCAGCACCTCTCCTTCCATGCTAATCTTACCAACACCTTTCCTTCCATGCTACTCTCACCAGCACCTCTCCTACCATGCTACTCACACCAGCACCTCTCCTTCCATGCTACTCTCATCAGCATCTCTTCTTCCATGTTACTCTAACCAGCACCTCTCCTTCCATGTTACTCTCACCAACACCTCTCCTTCCATGCTACTCTCAGAAGCACCTCTCCTTAGGTGCTACTCTCACCAGTACCTCTGCTCCATGCTACTCTCACCAGCACCTCTCCTTCCAGTCTACTCTCACCAGCACCTCTCCTTCCATGCTACTCTCTCCAGCACCTCTCCTTTCATGCTACTCTCACCAGCACCTCTCCTTAGGTGCTACTCTCACCAGCACCTCTCTTTCCATGCTACTATCCCCAACACCTCTCCTTCCATGTTACTCTCACCAGCTCCTCTCCTTCCATGCTACTCTCACCAGCACCTCTCCTTCCATGCTACTCTCAACGACACCTCTCTTTTGATGCTACTCTCACCAGCACCTCTCCTTCCATGTTACTCTCACCAACACCTCTCCATAGATGCTACTCTAACCAGCACCTCTCCTTCCATGCTACTCTCACCAGCACCTCTCCTTCCATTCTACTCTCACCAGCACCTCTCTTTCCATGCTACTCTCACCAACACCTCTCCTTCCACGATACTCTCACCAGCACCTCTCCTTCCATTCTACTCTCACCAGCCACTCTCCATCCATTTTACTCTCACCAGCACCTCTCATTCCATTCTACTCTCACCAGCACCTCTCCTGGCATGCTACTCTCACCAGAACCTCTCCTTCCTTGCTACTCTCACCAACACCTCTCCTTCCATGCTTCTCTCACCAGTACCTCTCCTTCCATGCTACTCTCACCCACTCCTCTCCTTCCATGCTACTCTCACTAACACCTCTCCTTCCATGTTACTCTCACCAGCACCTCTCCTTCCATGCTACTCTCACCAGTACCTCTCCTTCCATGCTGCTCTCACCCACTCCTCTCCTTCCATGCTACTCTCAATAACACCTCTCCTTCCATGTTACTCTCACCAGCACCTCTCCTTCCATGCTACTCTCACCAGTACCTCTCCTTCCATGCTACTCTCACCCACTCCTCTCCTTCCATGCTACTCTCACCAACACCTCTCCTTCCATGTTACTCTCACCAGCACCTCTACTACCATGCTACTCCCGCCAGCACCTCTCCTTCCATGCTACTCTCACCAGCACTTCTCCTTCCATGCTATTCTTACAAACACCTCTGCTTATGTGATACTCTCAGCAGAACCTCTCCTTCGCTGCTACTCTCACCAACAGCTCTCCTTTCATGCTACTCTCACCAACACCTTTACTTAGGTGCTACTCTCACCAGCACCTCTCCTTTCATGCTACTCTCACCAACCCATTTCCTTGCATGCTACTCTCACCAGAACCTCTCCTTCCATGATACTCTCACCAACACCTCTCCTTCCATGCTACTCTCACCAGCACCTCTCCTTCCATGCTACTCTCACTGACAACTCTCCTTCCATGTTACTTTCACCAACAGCTCTCCTTAGATGCTACTCTCACCAACACCTCTCCTTCCATGTTAACCTCACCAACACATCTCCTTAGATGCTACTCTCACCAGCACCTCACCTTCCATTCTACTCTCACCAGCACCTCTCCTTCCATTCTACTCTCACCAGCACCTCTCTTTCCATGCTACTCTCACCAACACCTCTCCTTCCATGTTACTCTCACCAGCTCCTCTCCTTCCACGATTCTCTCACCAGCACCTCTCCTTCCATGCTAATCTTACCAACACCTTTCCTTCCATGCTACTCTCGCCAGCACCTCTCCTACCATGCTACTCTCACCAGCACCTCTCCTTCCATGCTACTCTCACCAACATCTCTCCTTCCATGTTACTCTCATCAGCATCTCTCCTTCCATGCTACTCTCACCTGCACCTCTCCTTCCATGCTTCTCTCACCAGCACCTCTTCTTTCATGCTACTCTCGCAAGCACCTCTCCTTCCATGCTACTCTCACCTGCACCTCTCCTTCCATGTTACTCGCACCAGCACCTCTCCTTCCATTCTACTCTCACTAGCACCTCTCCTTCCATGCTACTCTCACCAACACCTCTCCTTAGGTGCTACTCTCACCAGCACCTCTCCTTCCATGATACTCTCATTAGCACCTCTCCATCCATGCTACTCTCACCAGCTCCTATCCTTCCATGCTACTCTCACCAGCACCTCTCCTTCCATGCTACTCTTACCAACACCTCTCCTTCCATGCTACTCTCACCAACACCTCACCTTCCATGCTACTCTCACCAGCACCTCTCCTTCCATGCTTCTCTCACCAGCACCTCACCTTCCATGCTACTCTCACCAGCACCTTTCCTTCCATGCTACTCTCACCAGCACCTCTCCTTCCATGCTACTCTGACTAGCACCTCTCCTTCCATGCTACTCTCACCGACACCTGTCCTTCCATGTTACTTTCACCAACAGCTCTCCTTAGATGCTACTCTCACCAGCACCTCTCCTTCCATGTTACTCTCACCAACACCTCTCCTTAGATGCTACTCTCACCAGCACCTCTCCTTCCATGCTACTCTGACCAGCACCTCTCTTTCCATGCTACTCTCACCAACACCTCTCCTTCCATGTTACTCTCACCAGCTCCTCTCCTTCCACGATACTCTCATCAGCACCTCTCCTTCCATGCTAATCTTACCAACACCTTTCCTTCCATGCTACTCTCACCAGCACCTCTCCTACCATGCTACTCACACCAGCACCTCTCCTTCCATGCTACTCTCATCAGCATCTCTTCTTCCATGTTACTCTAACCAGCACCTCTCCTTCCATGTTACTCTCACCAACACCTCTCCTTCCATGCTACTCTCAGAAGCACCTCTCCTTAGGTGCTACTCTCACCAGTACCTCTGCTCCATGCTACTCTCACCAGCACCTCTCCTTCCAGTCTACTCTCACCAGCACCTCTCCTTCCATGCTACTCTCTCCAGCACCTCTCCTTTCATGCTACTCTCACCAGCACCTCTCCTTAGGTGCTACTCTCACCAGCACCTCTCTTTCCATGCTACTGTCCCCAACACCTCTCCTTCCATGTTACTCTCACCAGCTCCTCTCCTTCCATGCTACTCTCACCAGCACCTCTCCTTCCATGCTACTCTCAACGACACCTCTCCTTTGATGCTACTCTCACCAGCACCTCTCCTTCCATGTTACTCTCACCAACACCTCTACATAGATGCTACTCTAACCAGCACCTCTCCTTCCATGCTACTCTCACCAGCATCTCTCCTTCCATGCTACTCTCACCAGCACCTCTCCTTCCATTCTACTCTCACCAGCACCTCTCTTTCCATGCTACTCTCACCAACACCTCTCCTTCCACGATACTCTCACCAGCACCTCTCCTTCCATTCTACTCTCACCAGCCACTCTCCATCCATTTTACTCTCACCAGCACCTCTCATTCCATTCTACTCTCACCAGCACCTCTCCTGGCATGCTACTCTCACCAGAACCTCTCCTTCCTTGCTACTCTCACCAACACCTCTCCTTCCATGCTTCTCTCACCAGTACCTCTCCTTCCATGCTACTCTCACCCACTCCTCTCCTTCCATGCTACTCTCACTAACACCTCTCCTTCCATGTTACTCTCACCAGCACCTCTCCTTCCATTCTACTCTCACCAGTACCTCTCCTTCCATGCTACTCTCACCCACTCCTCTCCTTCCATGCTACTCTCACCAACACCTCTCCTTCCATGTTACTCTCACCAGCACCTCTCCTTCCATTCTACTCTCACTAGCACCTCTCCTTCCATGCTACTCTCACCAACACCTCTCCTTAGGTGCTACTCTCACCAGCACCTCTCCTTCCATGATACTCTCATTAGCACCTCTCCATCCATGCTACTCTCACCAGCTCCTATCCTTCCATGCTACTCTCACCAGCACCTCTCCTTCCATGCTACTCTTACCAACACCTCTCCTTCCATGCTACTCTCACCAACACCTCACCTTCCATGCTACTCTCACCAGCACCTCTCCTTCCATGCTTCTCTCACCAGCACCTCACCTTCCATGCTACTCTCACCAGCACCTTTCCTTCCATGCTACTCTCACCAGCACCTCTCCTTCCATGCTACTCTGACTAGCACCTCTCCTTCCATGCTACTCTCACCGACACCTCTCCTTCCATGTTACTTTCACCAACAGCTCTCCTTAGATGCTACTCTCACCAGCACCTCTCCTTCCATGTTACTCTCACCAACACCTCTCCTTAGATGCTACTCTCACCAGCACCTCTCCTTCCATGCTACTCTGACCAGCACCTCTCTTTCCATGCTACTCTCACCAACACCTCTCCTTCCATGTTACTCTCACCAGCTCCTCTCCTTCCACGATACTCTCATCAGCACCTCTCCTTCCATGCTAATCTTACCAACACCTTTCCTTCCATGCTACTCTCACCAGCACCTCTCCTACCATGCTACTCACACCAGCACCTCTCCTTCCATGCTACTCTCATCAGCATCTCTTCTTCCATGTTACTCTAACCAGCACCTCTCCTTCCATGTTACTCTCACCAACACCTCTCCTTCCATGCTACTCTCAGAAGCACCTCTCCTTAGGTGCTACTCTCACCAGTACCTCTGCTCCATGCTACTCTCACCAGCACCTCTCCTTCCAGTCTACTCTCACCAGCACCTCTCCTTCCATGCTACTCTCTCCAGCACCTCTCCTTTCATGCTACTCTCACCAGCACCTCTCCTTAGGTGCTACTCTCACCAGCACCTCTCTTTCCATGCTACTGTCCCCAACACCTCTCCTTCCATGTTACTCTCACCAGCTCCTCTCCTTCCATGCTACTCTCACCAGCACCTCTCCTTCCATGCTACTCTCAACGACACCTCTCCTTTGATGCTACTCTCACCAGCACCTCTCCTTCCATGTTACTCTCACCAACACCTCTACATAGATGCTACTCTAACCAGCACCTCTCCTTCCATGCTACTCTCACCAGCACCTCTCCTTCCATGCTACTCTCACCAGCACCTCTCCTTCCATTCTACTCTCACCAGCACCTCTCTTTCCATGCTACTCTCACCAACACCTCTCCTTCCACGATACTCTCACCAGCACCTCTCCTTCCATTCTACTCTCACCAGCCACTCTCCATCCATTTTACTCTCACCAGCACCTCTCATTCCATTCTACTCTCACCAGCACCTCTCCTGGCATGCTACTCTCACCAGAACCTCTCCTTCCTTGCTACTCTCACCAACACCTCTCCTTCCATGCTTCTCTCACCAGTACCTCTCCTTCCATGCTACTCTCACCCACTCCTCTCCTTCCATGCTACTCTCACTAACACCTCTCCTTCCATGTTACTCTCACCAGCACCTCTCCTTCCATGCTACTCTCACCAGTACCTCTCCTTCCATGCTACTCTCACCCACTCCTCTCCTTCCATGCTACTCTCACCAACACCTCTCCTTCCATGTTACTCTCACCAGCACCTCTCCTTCCATGCTACTCTGACCAGCACCTCTCCTTCCATGCTACTCTCACCAGCACCTCTCTTTTCATGCTACTCTCACCAACACCTCTCCTTCCATGTTACTCTCAAAGGCACCTCTCCTTCCATGTTACTCTCACCAACACCTCTCCTTCCATGTTACTCTAACCAGCTCCTCTCCTTCCATGCTACTCTTACCAACACCTCTCCTTAGGTGCTACTCTCACCAGCACCTCTCCTTTCATGCTACTCTTACCAACACCTCTCCTTAGGTGCTACTCTCACCAGCACCTCTCCTTCCATGCTACTCTCACTAACACCTCTCCTTCCATGATACTCTCACTAACACCTCTCCTTCCATGCTACTCTCACCAGCACCTCTCCTTCCATGCTTCTCTCACCAGTACCTCTCCATCCATGCTACTCTCACCAGCACCTCTCCTTCCATGCTACTCTCACCAACACCTCTCCTTCCATGATACTCTCACCAACACCTCTCCTTCCTTGCTACTCTCACTAACACCTCTCCTTCCATGCTTCTCTCACCAGTACCTCTCCATCCATGCTACTCTCACCAGCACCTCTCTTTCCATGCTACTCTAACCAACACCTCTCCTTCCATGCTACTCTCACCAACACCTCTCCTTCCATGCTACTCTCACCAGTACCTCTCCTTCCATGCTACTCTCACCCACTCCTCTCTTTCCATGCTACTCTCACCAACACCTCTCCTTCCATGTTACTCTCACCAACACCTCTCATACCATCCTACTCTCACCAGTACCTCTCCTTCCATGCTACTCTCACCAACACCTCTCCTTCTATGCTACTCTCAACAGCACCTCTCCTTCCATGCTACTCTCAACAGCACCTCTCCTTCCATGCTACTCTCACCAACATCTCTCTTTCCATGCTACTCTCACCAGCACCTCTCTTTAAATGCTACTCTCACCAGCACCTCTCCTTCTATGCTACTCTCACCAGCACCTCACCTTCCATGCTACTCTCGCCAGCACCTCTCCTTTGGTACTACTCTCGCCAGCACCTCTCCTTCCATGCTACTTTCACAAACACCTCTCATTAGGTGCTACTCTCACCAGGACGTCTCCTTCTATGCTACTCTCACCAGCACCTCTCCTTCCATGCTACTCTCACCAACACCTCTCCTTCCATGTTACTTTCACCAACAGCTCTCCTTAGATGCTACTCTCACCAGCACCTCTCCTTCCATGTTACTCTCACCAACACCTCTCCTTAGATGCTACTCTCACCAGCACCTCTCCTTCCATGCTACTCTCACCAGCACCTCTCTTTCCATGCTACTCTCACCAGCACCTTTCCTTCCATGCTACTCTCACCAACACCTCTCCTTCCATGTTACTCTCACCAGCACCTCTCCTTCCATGCTACTCTCACCATCACCTCTCCTTCCATGCTATTCTTACCAACACCTCTCCTTCGATGCTACTCTCACCAACAGCTCTCCTTCCATGCTACTCACACCAACACATTTACTTAGGTGTTACTCTCACCAGCACCTCTCCTTCAATGCTGCTCTCACCAACCCATCTCCTTGCATGCTACTCTCACCAGAACCTCTCCTTCCATGCTACTCTCACCAACACCTCTCCTTCCATGTTACTCTCACCAGCACCTCACCTTCCATGCTACTCTCACCAGCTCCTCTCCTTCCATGCTACTCTCACCGACAACTCTCCTTAGATGCTACTCTCACCAGCACCTCTCCTTCCACGTTACTCTCACCAACACCTCTCCTTAGATGCTACTCTCACCAGCACCTCTCCTTCCATGCTACTCTCATTAGCACCTCTTTTTCCATTCAACTCTCACCAGCACCTCTCCTTCCATGCTACTCTCACCAACACCTCTCCTTCCACGATACTCTCACCAGCCCCTCTCCTTCCATGATACTCTCACCAGCACCTCTCCTTCCATACTACTCTCACCAGCACCTCTCCTAGCATGGTACTCTCACCAACATCTCTCTTTCCATTCAACTCTTACCAGCACCTCTCCTTCAATGCTACTCTCACCAGCACCTCTTCTTCCATGCTACTCTCACAAGCACTTCTCCTTCCATACTACTCTCACCAGCACCTCTCCTTCCATGCTACTCTCACCAACATCTTTCTTTCCATTCAACTCTTACCAGCACCTCTCCTTCAATGCTACTCTCACTAATACCTCTCCTTAAATGCTACTCTCACCAGCACCTCTCCTTCCATGCTACTCTCATTAGCACCTCTCCTTCCATTCAACTCTCACCAGCACCTCTCTTTCCATGCTACTCTCACCAGCACCTCTCCTACCATGCTACTCCCACCAGCACCTTTCCTTCCATGCTACTCTCACCAGCACCTCTCCTACCATGCTACTTCCACCAGCACCTCTCCTTCCATGCTACTCTCACCAGCACTTCTCCTTCCATGCTATTCTTACCAACACCTCTGCTTATGTGCTACTCTCAGCAGAACCTCTCCTTCGATGCTACTCTCACCAGCACCTCTCCTTCCATGTTACTCTCACCAACAGCTCTCCTTAGATGCTACTCTCACCAGCACCTCTCCTTCCATGCTACTCTCACCAGCACCTCTCCTTCCATTCTACTCTCACCAGCACCTCTCTTTCCATGCTACTCTCACCAACACCTCTCATTCCATGTTACTCTCACCAGCTCCTCTCCTTCCATGATACTCTCACCAGCACCTCTCCTTCCATGCTAATCTTACCAACACCTTTCCTTCCATGCTGCTCTCACCAGCACCTCTCCTACCATGCTACTCTCACCAGCACCTCTCCTTCCATGCTACTCTCACCAGCACCTCTCCTTCCATGCTACTCTCATCAGCATCTCTCCTTCCATGCTGCTCTCACCTGCACCTCTCCTTCCGTGCTACTCTCACCAGCACCTCTTCTTTCATGCTACTCTCGCAAGCACCTCTCCTTCCATGCAACTCTCACCTGCACCTCTCCTTCCATGTTACTCTCACCAGCACCTCTCCTTCCATTCTACTCTCACTAGCACCTCTCCTTCCATGCTACTCTCATCAACACCTCTCCTTAGGTTCTACTCTCACCAGCACCTCTCCTTCCATGATACTCTCATTAGCACCTCTCCTTCCATGCTACTCTCACCAGCTCCTATCCTTCCATGCTACTCTCACCAGCACCTCTCCTTCCATGCTACTCTTACCAACACCTCTCCTTCCATGCTACTCTCACCAACACCTCACCTTCCATGCTACTCTCACCAGCACCTCTCCTTCCATGCTTCTCTCACCAGCACCTCATCTTCCATGCTACTCTCACCAGCACCTTTCCTTCCATGCTACTCTCACCAGCACCTCTCCTTCCATGCTACTCTGACTAGCACCTCTCCTTCCATGCTACTCTCACCGACACCTCTCCTTCCATGTTACTTTCACCAACAGCTCTCCTTAGATGCTACTCTCACCAGCACCTCTCCTTCCATGTTACTCTCACCAACACCTCTCCTTAGGTGCTACTCTCACCAGCACCTCTCTTTCCATGCTACTCTCACCAACACCTCTCCTTCCATGTTACTCTCACCAGCTCCTCTCCTTCCACGATACTCTCACCAGCACCTCTCCTTTCATGCTAATCTTACCAACACCTTTCCTTCCATGCTACTCTCACCAGTACCTCTCCTACCATGCTACTCTCACCAGCACCTCTCCTTCCATGCTACTCTCACCAGCACCTCTCCTTCCATTCTACTCTCACCAGCACCTCTCTTTCCATGCTACTCTCACCAACACCTCTCCTTCCATGTTACTCTCACCAGCTCCTCTCCTTCCATGATACTCTCACCAGCACCTCTCCTTCCATGCTAATCTTACCAACACCTTTCCTTCCATGCTACTCTCACCAGCACCTCTCCTACCATGCTACTCTCACCAGCACCTCTCCTTCCATGCTACTCTCACCAGCACCTCTCCTTCCATGCTACTCTCACCTGCACCTCTCCTTCCATGCTACTCTCACCAACATCTCTCCTTCCATGCTACTCTCATCAGCATCTCTCCTTCCATGCTGCTCTCACCTGCACCTCTCCTTCCATGCTACTCTCACCAGCACCTCTTCTTTCATGCTACTCTCGCAAGCACCTCTCCTTCCATGCTACTCTCACCTGCACCTCTCCTTCCATGTTACTCTCACCAGCACCTCTCCTTCCATTCTACTCTCACTAGCACCTCTCCTTCCATGCTACTCTCACCAACACCTCACCTTAGGTGCTACTCTCACCAGCACCTCTCCTTCCATGATACTCTCATTAGCACCTCTCCTTCCATGCTACTCTCACCAGCTCCTATCCTTCCATGCTACTCTCACCAGCACCTCTCCTTCCATGCTACTCTTACCAACACCTCTCCTACCATGCTACTCTCACCAACACCTCACCTTCCATGCTACTCTCACCAGCACCTCTCCTTCCATGCTTCTCTCACCAGCACCTCATCTTCCATGCTACTCTCACCAGCACCTTTCCTTCCATGCTACTCTCACCAGCACCTCTCCTTCCATGCTACTCTGACTAGCACCTCTCCTTCCATGCTACTCTCACCGACACCTCTCCTTCCATGTTACTTTCACCAACAGCTCTCCTTAGATGCTACTCTCACCAGCACCTCTCCTTCCATGTTACTCTCACCAATACCTCTCCTTAGGTGCTACTCTCACCAGCACCTCTCTTTCCATGCTACTCTCACCAACACCTCTCCTTCCATGTTACTCTCACCAGCTTCTCTCCTTCCACGATACTCTCACTAGCACCTCTCCTTTCATGCTAATCTTACCAACACCTTTCCTTCCATGCTACTCTCACCAGTACCTCTCCTACCATGCTACTCTCACCAGCACCTCTCCTTCCATGCTACTCTCATCAGCATCTCTTCGTCCATGTTACTTTAACCAGCACCTCTCCTTCCATGTTACTCTCACCAACACCTCTCCTTCCATGCTACTCTCAGAAGCACCTCTCCTTAGGTGCTACTCTCACCAGTACCTCTGCTCCATGCTACTCTCACCAGCACCTCTCCTTCCATTCTACTCTCACCAGCACCTCTCCTTCCATGCTACTCTCTTCAGCACCTCTCCTTTCATGCTACTCTCACCAGCACCTCTCCTTAGGTGCTACTCTCACCAGCACCTCTCTTTCCATGCTACTGTCCCCAACACCTCTCCTTCCATATTACTCTCACCAGCTCCTCACCTTCCATGCTACTCTCACCAGCACCTCTCCTTCTATGCTACTCTCAACGACACCTCTCCTTAGATGCTACTCTCACCAGCACCTCTCCTTCCATGCTACTCTCACCAGCACCTCTCCTTCCATTCTACTCTCACCAGCACCTCTCTTTCCATGCTACTCGCACCAACACCTCTCCTTCCAAGATACTCTCACCAGCACCTCTCCTTCCATTCTACTCTCACCAGCCACTCTCCATCCATTTTTCTCTCACCAGCACCTCTCATTCCATTCTACTCTCATCAGCACCTCTCCTTCCATGCTACTCTCACCAACTCATCTCCTTGCATGTTACTCTCACCAGAACCTCTCCTTCCTTGCTACTCTCACCAACACCTCTCCTTCCATGCTTCTGTGGAAACCGACCTGTGAGATTTATATTTATTTAATTTATGTGAATTTATATTTACGTTAATTTATATACTTCGATAGCAATTTGTATAATGATAAGTGGAGTGTATTTCTGCAATAATCCCATAATCTCACAAATCGATCCTCTACACATTAGGGGGGTTTATTAAATTAATATATGCAGCCAATCAAACTACAGGAATAGACTACATACATTGAAAAGATTCCTTATCTTATAGTACAGCAGGTTAGTCCACCAGGTATAACTAGGGTGTAGACACCAAATTATCCTCTTTGAGGTAGCTTCCATCACCCAGTAACTGGTGCACAAATCTTCCTTCCTCGTCTTGACCTGTCAAAAGTGCGCTAGCTGTGAAGCCAGAATCCTATATATGACAAGCTATATCAGAGAAAACACTATACAGTACATGGAACATGAAGACCTGGCTTAATTACCTTTAGTTTGAGGCTATGTCGCGTTCTAACCGGGTCACCCTATATAATGACATTAATGGCCATAAATGAAAGATACATGGGTTTCGGAAAGAACACTTAACTTGAATTTGTTGACAGCGTGTGATAATGGTACACCTTTGGTTTCCATAACACTTCGTCCAAGTAAAATTAACAGGAGCCGAATTTGCTCCCGTGTGAGCCTCTGGTCTAGTATCAACAATGGCTGCCCTCCTTCCCCACTGACGCCTGGCTTACATTGTCCACATGTCAGAAAGTGATAGAAGGGTCACATTTACTCTACTTTAATATTGATAATTAAGTTAATTTATATAAGATGTTTTATGATGGTAAAGTCCAAAGACTAATGTATTTAAGAATAATTCCCAGCAAAATAGCTGGTGAATTATTATAGTATGTGGTGATGATATCCCGTTTTCTATAGACGGTAATTCCACTACAAGTTACGTTTTCTATGGGTAACTTGTTGGTACAATACAGCTATTATCTGTATGATTATTAAATGGTGTCGGATTTTCCGACAGCTTCTCTCACCAGTACCTCTCCATCCATGCTACTCTCACCAGCACCTCTCTTTCCATGCTACTCTAACCAACACCTCTCCTTCCATGCTACTCTCACCAACACCTCTCCTTCCATGCTACTCTCACCAGTACCTCTCCTTCCATGCTACTCTCACCCACTCCTCTCCTTCCATGCTACTCTCACCAACACCTCTCCTTCCATGGTACTCTCACCAGCACCTCTCCTTCCATGCTACTCTGACCAGCACCTCTCCTTCCATGCTACTCTCACCAGCACCTCTCTTTCCATGCTACTCTCACCAAAACCTCTTCTTCCATGCTACTCTCACCAGCACCTCTGCTTCCATGTTACTCTCACTAACACCTCTCTTTCCATGCTACTCTCACCAGCACCTCTCCTTCCATGTTACTCTCAAAAGCACCTCTCCTTCCATGCTACTCTAACCAGCACCTCTCCTTACATGCTACTCTTACCAACACCGCTCCTTAGGTGCTACTCTCACCAGCACCTCTCCTTCCATGCTACTCTTACCAACACCTCTCCGTAGGTGCTACTCTCACCAGCACCTCTCCTTCCATGCTACTCTCACCAACACCTCTCCTTCCATGATACTCTCACCAACACCTCTCTTCCATGCTACTCTCACCAGCACCTCTCCTTCCATGCTACTCTCACCAACACCTCTCCTACCATGCTACTCTCACCAGTACCTCTCCTTCCATGCTACTCTCACCAACACCTCTCCTTCCATGCTACTCTCAACAGCACCTCTCCTTCCATGCTACTCTCACCAAAACCTCTCTCTCCATGCTACTCTAACCAACACCTCTCCTTCCATGCTACTTTCACCAGCACCTCTCCTTCATGCTTCTCTTACCAACACCTCTCCTTCCATGCTACTCTCACCAACACCTCACCTTCCATGCTACTCTCACCAGCACCTCTCCTTCCATGCTTCTCTCACCAGCACCTCTCCTTCCATGCTACTCTCGCCAGCACCTCTCATTAGGTGCTACTCTCACCAGCACCTCTCCTACCATGCTACTCTCACCAACACCTCTCATTAGGTGCTACTCTCACCAGCATCTCTCCTTCTGTGCTATTCTCACCAGCACCTCTCTTTCCGGGCTACTCTCACGAGCACCTCTCCTTCTATGCTACTCTTACCAACACCTCTCCTTCCATGCTACTCTCGCCAGCACCTCTCCTTCCTTGCTACTCTCACTAACACCTCTCCTTCCATGCTACTCTCACCAACATCTCTCTTTCCATGCAACTCTCACCAGCACCTCTCCTTCCATGCTACTCTCACCCAGCACCTCTCCTTCCATGCTACTCTCACCAGCACCTCTCCTTCCATGTTACTCTCTCCAGCACCTCTCCTTCCATGCTACTCTCACCAACACCTCTCATGCTGCTCTCACCAACACCTCTCCTTCCATGTTACTCTCACCATCACCTCTCCTTAGGTGCTACTCTCACCAGCACCTCTCCTTCCATGCTACTCTCACCAGCACCTCTCCTTCCATGCTTCTCTCACCAGTACCTTTCCTTCCATGCTACTCTCTCCAGCACCTCTCCTTCCATGCTACTTTCACCAGCACTTCTCCTTCATGCTTCTCTTACCAACACCTCTCCTTCAATGCTACTCTCACCAACACCTCACCTTCCATGCTACTCTCACCAGCACCTCTCCTTCCATGCTTCTCTCACCAGCACCTCACCTTCCATGCTACTCTCACCAGCACCTCTCCTTCCATGCTACTCTCACCAACACCTCTCCTTCTATGCTACTCTCACCAGCACCTCTCCTTCCATGCTACTCTCACCAGTACCTCTCTTTCCATGCTACTCTTACCAACACCTCTCCTTCCATGCTACTCTCAACAGCGCCTCTCCTTCCATGCTACTCTCACCAACATCTCTCTTTCCATGCTACTCTCTCCAGCACCTCTCTTTAAATGCTACTCCACCAGCACCTCTCCTTCTATGCTACTCTCACCAGCACCTCACCTTCCATGCTACTCTCACTAGCACCTCTCCTTCCATGCTACTCTCGCCAGCACCACTCATTAGGTGCTACTCTCACCAGGACGTCTCCTTCTATGCTACTCTCACCAGCACCTCTCCTTCCATGCTACTCTTACCAACACCTCTCCTTCCATGCTACTCTCACCAGCACCTCTCTTTCCACGCTTCTCTCACCAGCACCTCTCCTTCTATGCTACTCTCACCAGCACCTCTCCTTCCATGCTACTCTCACCAGCACCTCTCCTTTCATGCTACTCTCACCAACATCTCTCTTTCCATTGAACTCTTACCAGCACCTCTCCTTCAATGCTACTCTCACCAGCACCTCTCCTTCCATGCTACTCTCACCTACACCTCTCCTTCCATGCTACTCTCACTCGCACCTCTCCTTCCATGCTACTCTCACCAGCACCTCTCCTTCCATGCTACTCTCACCAACACTTCTCCTTTCATGCTAACCTTACCAACACCTTCCCTTCCATGCTTCTCTCACCAGCACCTCTCCTACCATGCTACTCTCATCAGCATCTCTCCTTCCATGCTACTCTCACCAGCACCTCTCCTTCCATGCTACTCTCACCAGCACCTCTTCTTTCAAGCTACTCTCGCAAGCACCTCTCCAATGCTACTCGCACCAACACCCCTCTTTCCATGCTACTCTCACCAGCACCTCTCATTCCATGTTACTCTAACCAGCACCTCTCCTTCCATGTTACTCTCACCAACACCTCTCCTTCCATGCTACTCTCACCAGCACCTCTCCTTAGGAGCTACTCTCACCAGTATATCTCTTTCATGCTACTCTTACCAGCACCTCTCCTTCCATGCTACTCTCATTAACACCTCTCCTTAGACGCTACTCTCACCAGCACCTCACTTTCCATGCTACTCTCACCAGCACCTCTCCTTTCATGCTACTCTCACCAGCACCTCTCCTTCCATGCTACTCTCACCAGCACCTCTCCTTCCATGTTACTCTCACCAGCACCTCTCCTTCCATGCTACTCTCACCAACACCTCTCCTTCCATTCTACTCTCACTAGCACCTCTCCTTCCATGCTACTCTCACCGCACCTCTCCTTCCATGCTACTCTCACCAGCACCTCTCCTTCCATGCTACTCTCACCAGCACCTCTTCAGCCATGCTACTCTCACTAGCACCTCTCCTTCCATGCTACTCTCACCACCAACTCTCCTTCCATGCTACTTTCACCAGCACCTTTACTTAGGTGCTACTCTCACCAGCACCTCTCCTTCCGTGCTACTCTAACCAGCACCTTTCCTTCCATGCTACTCTCACCAGCACCTCTCCTTCCATGCTACTCTCACCATCACCTCTCCTTCCATGCTACTCTCACCAACATCTCTCCTTCCATGCTACTCTCACCAACACCTCTCCTACCATGCTACTCTGACTTGCACCTCTCCTTCCATGCTACTCTCACCAGCACCTCTCCTTCCATGCTATTCTCACTAGCACCTCTCCTTCCATGCTACTCTCTCCAGCACCTCTCTTTCCATGCTCCTCTCACCAACATTTCTCCTTCCATGCTACACTCACCAGCACCTCTCCTTCCATGCTACTCTCACCAGCACCTCTCCTTCTATGCTACTCTCACCAGCACCTCTCCTTCCATGCTACTCTCACCAGCACCTCTCCTTTTATTCTACTCTCACCAGCACCTCTCCTTCCATTCTACTCTCACCATCACCTCTCCTTCCATGCTACTCTCACCAACACCTCTCCTTCCATGCTACTCTCCCCAACACCTCTCCTTCCATTCTACTCTCACCAGCACCTCTCCTTCCATGTTACTCTCACCAGCACCTCTCCTTCCATGCTACTCTCACCAGCACCTCTCCTTCCATGCTACTCTCACCAGCACCTCTCCTTCCATGTTACTCTCTCCAGCACCTCTCCTTCCATGCTACTCTCACCAACACCTCTCATGCTGCTCTCACCAACACCTCTCCTTCCATGTTACTCTCAACAGCACCTCTCCTTCCATGCTACTCTCACCAGCACCTCTCCTTCCATGCTACTCTCACTTGCACCTCTCCTTCCATGCTACTCTAACAAGCACCTCTCCTTCCATGCTATTCTCACCATCACCTCTCCATCCATGCTACTCTCACCAGCACCTCTCCTTCCATGCTACTCTCACCAGCACCTCTCCTTCCATGCTACTCTCGCCAGCACCTCTCCTTGCATGCTACTCTCACCAGCACCTCTCCTTCCATGCTACTCTCGCCAACACCTCTCCTTCCATGCTACTCTAACCAACACCTCTCCTTAGGTGCTACTCTCACCAGCACCTCTCCTACCATGCTACTCTCACCAACACCTCTCATTAGGTGCTACTCTCACGAGCACCTCTCCTTCTATGCTACTCTTACCAACACCTCTCATTCTATGCTACTCTCGCCAGCACCTCTCCTTCCTTGCTACTCTCACTAACACCTCTCCTTCCATGCTACTCTCAGCAACATCTCTCTTTCCATGCAACTCTCACCAGCACCTCTCCTTCCATGCTACTCTCACCAGCACCTCTCCTTCCATGCTACTCTCACCAGCACCTCTCCTTCTATGTTACTCTCTCCAGCACCTCTCCTTCCATGCTACTCTCACCAACACCTCTCATGCTGCTCTCACCAACACCTCTCCTTCCATGTTACTCTCACCATCACCTCTCCTTAGGTGCTACTCTCACCAGCACCTCTCCTTCCATGCTACTCTCACCAACACCTCTCCTTCCATGTTACTTTCACCAACACTTTTCCTTCCATGCTACCGTCACCAACACCTCTCCTTCCATGTTGCACTCACCTGCACCTCTCCTTCCATGCTACTCTCTCCAGCACCTCTCCCACCATGCTACTCTCACCAGCACCTCTCCTTAGGTGCTACTCCCACCAGCACCTCTCTTTCCATGCTACTCTCACCAACACCTCTCTTTCCATGCTACTCTCACCAGCACCTCTCCTTCCATACTACTCTCAGCAACCCATCTCCTTCCATGCTACTTTCACCAACACCTCTCCTTCCATGTTACTCTCACCAACACCTCTCCTTCCATGCTACTCTCACCAACACCTCTCCTTAGATGATACTTTCACTAGCACCTTTCCTTCCATGCTACTCTCACCAGCACCTCCCCTTCCATGCTACTCTCACAAACACCTCTCCTTAGATGCTACTCTCACCAGCACCTCTCCTTCCATGCTACTCTCATTAACACCTCTCCTTAGACGCTACTCTCACCAGCACCTCACCTTCCATGCTACTCTCACCAGCACCTCTCCTTTCATGCTACTCTCACCAGCACCTCTCCTTCCATGCTACTCTCACCAGCACCTCTCCTTCCATGTTACTCTCACCAGCACCTCTCCTTCCATGCTACTCTCACCAACACCTCTCCTTCCATGCTACTCTCACTAGCACCTCTCCTTCCATGCTACTCTCACAGCACCTCTCCTTCCATGCTATTCTCACTAGCACCTCTCCTTCCATGCTACTCTCACCGCACCTCTCCTTCCGTGCTATTCTCACAATCACCTCTCCATCTATGCTACTCTCACCAGCACCTCTTTTTCCATGCTACTCTCACCAGCACCTCTCCATCCATGCTACTCTCACCAGCACCTCTCCTTCCATGCTACTCTCACCAACACCTCTCCTTCCTTGCTTCTCTCACCAGTACCTTTCCTTCCATGCTACTCTCACCAGCACCTCTCCTTCCATGTTACTCTCACCAACACCTCTCCTTAGATGCAACTAATACCAGCACCTCTCCTTCCATGCTACTCTCACCAACACCTCTCCTTCCATGTTACTTTCACCAACACTTTTCCTTCCATGCTCCCCTCACCAACACCTCTCCTTCCATGTTGCTCTCACCTGCACCTCTCCTTCCATGCTACTCTCTCCAGCACCTCTCCCACCATGCTACTCTCACCAGCACCTCTCCTTAGGTGCTACTCCCACCAGCACCTCTCTTTCCATGCTACTCTCACCAACACCTCTCCTTTCATGCTACTCTCACCAGCACCTCTCCTTCCATACTACTCTCAGCAACCCATCTCCTTCAATGCTACTTTCACCAACACCTCTCCTTCCATGTTACTCTCACCAACACCTCTCCTTCCATGCTACTCTCACCAACACCTCTCCTTAGATGATACTCTCACTAGCACCTTTCCTTCCATGCTACTCTCACCAGCACCTCCCCTTCCATGCTACTCTCACAAACACCTCTCCTTAGATGCTAATCTCACCAGCACCTCTCCTTCCATGCTACTCTCATTAACACCTCTCCTTAGACGCTACTCTCACCAGCACCTCACCTTCCATGCTACTCTCACCAGCACCTCTCCTTTCATGCTACTCTCACCAGCACCTCTCCTTCCATGCTACTCTCACTAGCACCTCTCCTTCCATGTTACTCTCACGAGCACCTCTCCTTCCATGCTACTCTCACCAACACCTCTCCTTCCATTCTACTCTCACTAGCTCCTCTCCTTCCATGCTACTCTCACCGCACCTCTTCTTCCATGCTATTCTCACTAGCACCTCTCCTTCCATGCTACTCTCGCCAACACCTCTTCTTCCTTGCTACTCCCACCAGCACCTCTCCTTCCATGCTACTCTCGCCAACACCTCTTCTTCCTTGCTACTCTAACCAACACCTCTCCTTAGGTGCTACTCTCACCAGCACCTCTCCTTCCATGCTACTCTCACCAACACCTCTCATTAGGTGCTACTCTCACCAGCACCTCTCCTTCTGTGCTACTCTCACTAGCACCTCTCCTTCCATGCTACTCTCACCAGCACCTCTCTTTCCATACTACTCTCACCAGCACTTCTCCTTCTATGCTACTCTCACTAGAACCTCTCCTTACATGCTACTCTCACCAACACCTCTTTTTCTATGCTACTCTTACCAACACCTCTCCTTCCATGCTACTCTCACCAGCACCTCTCCTTCCATGCTACTCTCACCAGCACTTCTCCTTCCATGCTACTCTCACCAACATCTCTCTTTCCATGCAACTCTTACCAGCACCTCTCCTTCCATGCTACTCTCACCCGCACCTGTCCTTCCATGCTACTCTCACCGCACCTATCCTTCCATGCTACTCTCACTAACACCTCTCCTTCCATGCTAATCTTACCAACACCTTTCCTTCATTGCTACTCTCACCAACACCTCTCCTTAGGTGCTACTTTCACCATCGCCTCTCCTTCCATGCTACTCTCACCATCTCCTCTCCTTATGTGCTACTCTCACCTGCACCTCTCCTTCCATGCTACTCTCACCAGCACCTCTCCTTCCATGCTACTCTCACCAGCACCTCTCCTTAGGAGCTACTCTCACCAGTATCTCTCCTTCATGCTACTCTTACCAGCACCTCTCCTTCCATTCTACTCTCACCATCACCTCTCCTTCCATGCTACTCTCTCCAGCACCTCTCCTTTCATGCTACTCTCTCCAGCACCTCTCCTTCCATGCTATTCTTTCCAACACCTCTGCTTATGTGCTACTCTCAGCAGAACCTCTCCTTCGATGCTACTCTCACCAACACCTCTCCTTCCATGTTACTCTCACCAGCACCTCTCCTTCCATGCTACTCTCACCAGCACCTCTCCTTCCATGCTACTCTCACCAGCACCTCTCCTTCCATGCTACTCTCACCAGCACCTCTTCAGCCATGCTACTCTCACTAGCACCTCTCCTTCCATGCTACTCTCACCACCAACTCTCCTTCCATGCTACTTTCACCAGCACCTTTACTTAGGTGCTACTCTCACCAGCACCTCTCCTTCCGTGCTACTCTAACCAGCACCTTTCCTTCCACGCTACTCTCACCAGCACCTCTCCTTCCATGCTACTCTCACCATCACCTCTCCTTCCATGCTACTCTCACCAACATCTCTCCTTCCATGCTACTCTCACCAACACCTCTCCTACCATGCTACTCTGACTTGCACCTCTCCTTCCATGCTACTCTCACCAGCACCTCTCCTTCCATGCTATTCTCACTAGCACCTCTCCTTCCATGCTACTCTCTCCAGCACCTCTCTTTCCATGCTACTCTCACCAACATTTCTCCTTCAATGCTACACTCACCAGCACCTCTCCTTCCATGCTACTCTCACAAGCACCTCTCCTTCTATGCTACTCTCACCAGCACCTCTCCTTCCATGCTACTCTCACCAGCACCTCTCCTTCCATTCTACTCTCACCAGCACCTCTCCTTCCATTCTACTCTCACCATCACCTCTCCTTCCATGCTACTCTCACCAACACCTCTCCTCCCATTCTACTCTCCCCAACACCTCTCCTTCCATGCTACTCTCACCAGCACCTCTCCTTCCATGCTACTCTCACCAGCACCTCTCCTTCCATGTTACTCTCTCCAGCACCTCTCCTTCCATGCTACTCTCACAAACACCTCTCATGCTGCTCTCACTAACACCTCTCCTTCCATGTTACTCTCAACAGCACCTCTCCTTCCATGCTACTCTCACCAGCACCTCTCCTTCCATGCTACTCTCACTAGCACCTCTCCTTCCATGCTACTCTAACAAGCACCTCTCCTTCCATGCTATTCTCACTATCACCTCTCCATCCATGCTACTCTCACCAGCACCTCTCCTTCCATGCTACTCTCACCAGCACCTCTCCTTCCATGCTACTCTCGCCAGCACCTCTCCTTGCATGCTACTCTCACCAGCACCTCTCCTTCCATGCTACTCTCGCCAACACCTCTCCTTCCATGCTACTCTCACCAACACCTCTCATTAGGTGCTACTCTCACCAGCATCTCTCCTTCTGTGCTATTCTCACCAGCACCTCTCTTTCCGGGCTACTCTCACGAGCACCTCTCCTTCTATGCTACTCTTACCAACACCTCTCATTCCATGCTACTCTCGCCAGCACCTCTCCTTCCTTGCTACTCTCACTAACACCTCTCCTTCCATGCTACTCTCACCAACATCTCTCTTTCCATGCAACTCTCACCAGCACCTCTCCTTCCATGCTACTCTCACCAGCACCTCTCCTTCCATGCTACTCTCACCAGCACCTCTCCTTCCATGTTACTCTCTCCAGCACCTCTCCTTCCATGCTACTCTCACTAACACCTCTCATGCTGCTCTCACCAACACCTCTCCTTCCATGTTACTCTCACCATCACCTCTCCTTAGGTGCTACTCTCACCAGCACCTCTCCTTCCATGCTACTCTCACCAGCACCTCTCCTTCCATGCTTCTCTCACCAGTACCTTTCCTTCCATGCTACTCTCACCAGCACCTCTCCTTCCATGTTACTCTCACCAACACCTCTCCTTAGATGCAACTAATACCAGCACCTCTCCTTCCATGCTACTCTCACTAACACCTTTCCTTCCATGCTACTCTCACCAACACCTCTCCTTCCATGTTACTTTCACCAACACTTTTCCTTCCATCCTACTCTCACCAGCACCTCTCCATCCATGCTACTCTCACCAGCACCTCTCCATCCATGCTACTCTCACCAGCACCTCTCCTTCCATGCTACTCTCGCCAACACCTCTCCTTCCTTGCTTCTCTCACCAGTACCTTTCCTTCCATGCTACTCTCACCAGCACCTCTCCTTCCATGCTACTCTCACCAACACCTCTCCTTAGATGGAACTAATACCAGCACCTCTCCTTCCATGCTACTCTCACCAACACCTCTCCTTCCATGTTGCTCTCACCTGCACCTCTCCTTCCATGCTACTCTCTCCAGCTCCTCTCCCACCATGCTACTCTCACCAGCACCTCTCCTTAGGTGCTACTCCCACCAGCAACTCTCTTTTCATGCTACACTCACCAACACCTCTCTTTCCATGCTACTCTCACCAGCACCTCTCCTTCCATACTACTCTCAGCAACCCATCTCCTTCCATGCTACTTTCACCAACACCTATCCTTCCATGTTACTCTCACCAACACCTCTCCTTCCATGCTACTCTCACCAACACCTCTCCTTAGATGATACTTTCACTAGCACCTTTCCTTCCATGCTACTCTCACCAGCACCTCCCCTTCCATGCTACTCTCACCAGCACCTCTCCTTTCATGCTACTCTCACCAGCACCTCTCCTTCCATGCTACTCTCACCAGCACCTCTCCTTCCATGTTACTCTCACCAGCACCTCTCCTTCCATGCTACTCTCACCAACACCTCTCCTTCCATGCTACTCTCACTAGCACCTCTCCTTCCATGCTACTCTCACCGCACCTCTCCTTCCATGCTATTCTCACTAGCACCTCTCCTTCCATGCTACTCTCACCGCACCTCTCCTTCCGTGCTATTCCCACAATCACCTCTCCATCTATGTTACTCTCACCAGCACCTCTTTTTCCATGCTACTCTCACCAGCACCTCTCCATCCATGCTACTCTCACCAGCACCTCTCCTTCCATGCTACTCTCACCAACACCTCTCCTTCCTTGCTTCTCTCACCAGTACCTTTCCTTCCATGCTACTCTTACCAGCACCTCTCCTTCCATGTTACTCTCACCAACACCTCTCCTTAGATGCATCTAATACCAGCACCTCTCCTTCCATGCTACTCTCACCAACACCTCTCCTTCCATGTTACTTTCACCAACACTTTTCCTTCCATGCTCCCCTCACCAACACCTCTCCTTTCATGTTGCTCTCACCTGCACCTCTCCTTCCATGCTACTCTCTGCAGCACCTCTCCCACCATGCTACTCTCACCAGCACCTCTCCTTAGGTGCTACTCCCACCAGCACCTCTCTTTCCATGCTACTCTCACCAACACCTCTCCTTTCATGCTACTCTCACCAGCACCTCTCCTTCCATACTACTCTCAGCAACCCATCTCCTTCCATGCTACTTTCACCAACACCTCACCTTCCATGTTACTCTCACCAACACCTCTCCTTCCATACCTGGTTGATACCTGGTTGATACCTGGTTGATGGGGTTCTGGGAGTTCTTCTACTCCCCAAGCCCGGCCCGAGGCCAGGCTCGACTTGTGAGAGTTTGGTCCACCAGGCTGTTGCTTGGAGCGGCCCGCAGGCCCACATACCCACCACAGCCCGGTTGGTCCGGCACTCCTTGGAGGAATAAATCTAGTTTCCTCTTGAAAATGTCCACGGTTGTTCCGGCAATATTTCTTATGCTTGCTGGGAGGACGTTGAACAACCGCGGACCTCTGATGTTTATACAGTGTTCTCTGATTGTGCCTATGGCACCTCTGTTCTTCATTGGTTCTATTCTACATTTTCTTCCATGTCGTTCACTCCAGTACGTTGTTATTTTACTGTGTAGATTTGGTACTTGGCCCTCCAGTATCTTCCAGGTGTATATTATTTGATATCTCTCTCGTCTTCTTTCTAGTGAGTACATTTGGAGGGCTTTGAGACGATCCCAATAATTTAGGTGCTTTATTGCGTCTATGCGTGCCGTATATGTTCTCTGTATTCCCTCTATTTCAGCAATCTCTCCTGCTTTGAAGGGGGAAGTGAGTACTGAGCAGTACTCAAGACGGGACAAAACAAGTGCCTTGAAGAGTACAACCATTGTGATGGGATCCCTGGATTTGAAAGTTCTCGTAATCCATCCTATCATTTTTCTGGCTGTCGCAATATTTGCTTGGTTATGCTCCTTAAACGTTAGGTCGTCCGACATTATTATTCCCAAATCCTTTACATGCTGTTTTCCTACTATGGGTACATTTGATTGTGTTTTGTACTCTGTATTATGTTTAAGGTCCTCATTTTTACCGTACCTGAGTACCTGGAATTTATCACTGTTAAACATCATGTTATTTTCTGATGCCCAGTCGAAAACTTTATTAATATCAGCTTGAAGTTTTTCAATGTCCTCAGCCGAGGTAATTTTCATACTGATTTTTGTGTCATCTGCAAAGGATGATACGAAGCTGTGACTTGTATTTTTGTCTATATCTGATATGAGAATAAGGAAAAGCAGTGGTGCAAGGACTGTACCCTGAGGTACAGAGCTTTTCACTGCACTTGGACTAGATTTTATATGGTTGACAGTTACTCGCTGAGTCCTGTTTGACAGAAAACTGAGTATCCAGCGTCCTACTTTACCGGTTATTCCCATTGACTTCATTTTGTGTGCTATCACGCCATGGTCACATTTATCGAAGGCCTTTGCGAAGTCCGTGTATATCACATCAGCATTCTGTTTCTCTTCTAATGCCTCAGTGACTTTGTCGTAGTGCTCAAGTAGCTGTGAGAGGCACGATCTTCCCGCTCGAAATCCATGTTGGGCTGGGTTATGAAGGTCATTGGTCTCCATGAAATTGGTGACCTGACTCCTAATCACTCTCTCAAATACTTTTATGATGTGCGATGTTAGTGCAACTGGTCTATAATTTTTTGCCAATGCTTTGCTCCCTCCCTTGTGTAGAGGGGCTATGTCTGCTACTTTAAGTGCATCTGGTATCTCCCCCGTGTCCAAGCTCTTCCTCCACACTATACTGAGTGCCTGTGCTACCGGCACTTTGCATTTCTTTATAAATATTGAATTCCATGAGTCTGGACCTGGGGCCGAGTGCATGGGCATGTTTTCAATTTCTTTTTCAAAATTTAGTGCGCTCGTGTTTATATCAGTTATATTTACCGGGGTTTGAATATCCCGCATAAAGAAAATGTCTGGATCTTCCACCTTCATGTTGTTTATTGGAGTGCTAAACATGTCCTCATACTGCTTTTTTAGGATTTCACTAATTTCTTTGTCATCCTCCGTGTATGAACCTTCACTTGTACGAATAGGTCCAATACTGGCAGTGGTTTTTGCTTTTGATTTCGCATATGAGAAGAAATATTTTGGATTTTTCTTTATTTCCTGAATTGCTTTCTGTTCTAACTGCCTTTCTTCAGTTTCATATGAGTGTTTCAATTTCCGCTCGATTTCTTCAATCTCCCTATTTAAATTATTCCTTCTTTGACGGGAAATTCGTGTCTGCATAAGCAGTTCCGTTATTTTTTTCCTGCGTTTATAGTGTCGTCTGCGTTCTCTTTCTACGTTAGATCTCTTTCTGGCTTTCCTCAAAGGAACATGTTTCAGACAGACTTGATACGCTTCTGAAGTAAGTTTTTCTATTCCTTCTGTAGGACTTGTATTATTTAGAACAGTTCCCCATGGAATGTTTGTAAGTTCCCTGTTTATTATCTCCCAGTCTATCCTTTTATTATTAAAATTGAATTTACTGAATAGCCCCTCTCGCTTTATCAACGTTTTAGGTCTATTCTGAGTATTGATGGTCGTTTGCACTTCAATGAGTTTGTGATCTGAGTATGTGGTATCTGATATCGTAATGTCTCTGATAATGTCTTCATTGTTCGTAAAGACCAGATCTAGAATATTTTCATTTATCGTTGGCTCCGATATCTGCTGATTGAGTGAAAATTTGTCACAGAATCTAAGTAGTTCTCTAATCTGTGGTTGGTTAGGTCCTGATAGATTTAATGGTATAATATTATTGTTTGCTATTTTCCACCTGAGACTAGGCAAGTTGAAGTCACCTAGGAAAATAATATCAGGTATCGGGTTCTCCAAATTATCAAGGCTATTCTCTATTTTGCTTATCTGTTCTGTGAATTCCTCAGCCGTTGCATCTGGCGGTTTGTATATTAGTATAATCACTAAATTTATTTTCTCTATTTTTAATCCCAGTACCTCTACCACCTCATTTGTAACGTTTAGGAGCTCCGAGCATACAAGGTCTTCCCTAATATACAGACCCACTCCTCCATGTGACCTAATTTTCCTATCACACCTGTATAGGTTATATCCTGGAATCCAGATCTCACTGTCCAACAATTCCCCTGCATGGATTTCTGTGAAAGCTCCAAATACTGCATTTGACTCCGTGAGGAGGCCATTTATGAACTGTACTTTGTTGTTTGTTCTTGTTTTCAGTCCTTGTATGTTGGCAAAGATGAATGAGGTTACTCTATTAGTGATAGTTTGAATGGGAGACTTTCGGCACGTCCATTAATCGTGGACATAATGAGTTTGTTCTGACCAGTACTGATTGTTGTAGGGCAGTTTTCTGTCGTAGTTGTAGTTCCCTTTCGGTGGGTAATTGTATCTGTAATTCTGGAATGCCAGTGGATGCTACTCTCACCAACACCTCTCCTTAGATGATACTCTCACTAGCACCTTTCCTTCCATGCTACTCTCACCAGCACCTCCCCTTCCATGCTACTCTCACAAACACCTCTCCATAGATGCTACTCTCACCAGCACCTCTCCTTCTATGCTACTCTCATTAACACCTCTCCTTAGACGCTACTCTCCCCAGCACCTCACCTTCCATGCTACTCTCACCAGCACCTCTCCTTTCATGCTACTCTCACCAGCACTTCTCCTTCCATGCTACTCTCACCAGCACCTCTCCTTCCATGTTACTCTCACCAGCACCTCTCCTTCCATGCTACTCACACCAACACCTCTCCTTCCATTCTACTCTCACTAGCACCTCTCCTTCCATGCTACTCTCACCGCACCTCTCCTTCCATGCTATTCTCACTAGCACCTCTCCTTCCATGCTACTCTCACCGCACCTCTCCTTCCGTGCTATTCTCACAATCACCTCTCCATCCATGCTACTCTCACCAGCACCTCTTCTTCCATGCTACTCCCACCAGCACCTCTCCTTCCGTGCTACTCTCGCCAACACCTCTTCTTCCTTGCTACTCTAACCAACACCTCTCCTTAGGTGCTACTCTCACCAGCACCTCTCCTACCATGCTACTCTCACCAACACCTCTCATTAGGTGCTACTCTCACCAGCACCTCTCCTTCTGTGCTACTCTCACCAGCACCTCTCCTTCCATGCTACTCTCACCAGCACCTCTCTTTCCACGCTACTCTCACCAGCACCTCTCCTTCTATGCTACTCTCACTAGAACCTCTCCTTACATGCTACTCTCACCAACACCTCTTTTTCTATGCTACTCTTACCAACACCTCTCCTTCCATGCTACTCTCACCAGCACCTCTCCTCCCATGCTACTCTCACCAGCACTTCTCCTTCCATGCTACTCTCACCAACATCTCTCTTTCCATGCAACTCTTACCAGCACCTCTCCTTCCATGCTACTCTCACCCGCACCTCTCCTTCCATGCTACTCTCACCGCACCTATCCTTCCATGCTACTCTCACTAACACCTCTCCTTCCATGCTAATCTTACCAACAACTTTCCTTCATTGCTACGCTCACCAGCAACTCTTCTTTGGTGCTACTCTCACCAGTACCTCTCCTTCCATGTTACTCTCACCAGCACCTCTCCTTCCATGCTACTCTCACCATCACCTCTCTTTAGGTGCTACTCTCACCAACACCTCTCCTTCCATGCTACTCTCACCAGCACCTCTCCTTCCATACTACTCTCACAGCACCTCTCTTTCCATGCTACTCTCACAAACACCTCTCCTTCCAGGCTACTTTCACCATCGCCTCTCCTTCCATGCTACTCTCACCATCACCTCTCCTTATGTGCTACTCTCACCTGCACCTCTCCTTCCATGCTACTCTCACCAGCACCTCTCCTTCCATGCTACTCTCACCGACACCTCTCCTTCCGTGTTACTTTCACAAACAGCTCTCCTTAGATGCTACTCTCACCAGCACCTCTCCTTCCATGCTACTCTCACCAGCATCTCTCCTTCCATGCTACTCTCACCAGCACTTCTCTTTACAAGTTACTCTCACCAACACCTCTCCTTCCATGTTACTCTCACCAACACCTTTCCCTCCATGCTACTCTCACCAGCACCTCTCCATCCATGCTACTCTCACCAGCACCTCTCCTTCCATGCTACTCTCACCGACACCTCTCCTTCCGTGTTACTTTCACAAACAGCTCTCCTTAGATGCTACTCTCACCAGCACCTCTCCTTCCATGCTACTCTCACCAGCATCTCTCGTTCCATGCTACTCTCACAGCAACTCTCCTTCCATGCTACTCTCACCAGCACCTTTGCTTAGGTGCTACTCTCACCAGCACCTCTCCTTCCATGCTACTCTCACCAGCACCTCTTCAGCCATGCTACTCTCACTAGCACCTCTCCTTCCATTTTACTCTCACCACCAACTCTCCTTCCATGCTACTTTCACCAGCACCTTTACTTAGGTGCTAATCTCACCAGCACCTCTCCTTCCGTGCTACTCTAACCAGCACCTTTCCTTCCATGCTACTCTCACCAGCACCTCTCCTTTCATGCTACTCTCACCATCACCTCTCCTTCCATGCTACTCTCACCAACATCTCTCCTTCCATGCTACTCTCACCAACACCTCTCCTACCATGCTACTCTGACTTGCACCTCTCCTTCCATGCTAGTCTCACCAACACCTCTCCTTCCATGCTATTCTCACTAGCACCTCTCCTTCCATGCTACTCTCTCCAGCACCTCTCTTTCCATGCTACTCTCACCAACATTTCTCCTTCCATGCTACACTCACCAGCACCTCTCCTTCCATGCTACTCTCACCAGCACCTCTCCTTCTATGCTACTCTCACCAGCACCTCTCCTTCCATGCTACTCTCACCAGCACCTCTCCTTCCATTCTACTCTCACCAGCACCTCTCTTTCCATTCTACTCTCACCATCACCTCTCCTTCCATGCTACTCTCACCAACACCTCTCCTTCCATGCTACTCTCCCCAACACCTCTCGTTCCATTCTACTCTCACCAGCACCTCTCCTTCCATGTTACTCTCACCAGCACCTCTCCTTCCATGCTACTCTCAACAGCACCTCTCCTTCCATGCTACTCTCAACAGCACCTCTCTTTCCATTCTACTCTCACCATCACCTCTCCTTCCATGCTACTCTCACCAACACCTCTCCTTCCATGCTACTCTCCCCAACACCTCTCGTTCCATTCTACTCTCACCAGCACCTCTCCTTCCATGTTACTCTCTCCAGCACCTCTCCTTCCATGCTACTCTCACCAACACCTCTCATGCTGCTCTCACCAACACCTCTCCTTCCATGTTACTCTCAACAGCACCTCTCCTTCCATGCTACTCTCACCAGCACCTCTCCTTCCATGCTGCTCTCACTAGCACCTCTCCTTCCATGCTACTCTAACAAGCACCTCTCCTTCCATGCTATTCTCACCATCACCTCTCCATCCATGCTACTCTCACCAGCACCTCTCCTTCCATGCTACTCTCACCAGCACCTCTCCTTCCATGCTACTCTCGCCAGCACCTCTCCTTGCATGCTACTCTCACCAGCACCTCTCCTTCCATGCTACTCTCGCCAACACCTCTCCTTCCATGCTACTCTAACCAACACCTCTCCTTAGGTGCTACTCTCACCAGCACCTCTCCTACCATGCTACTCTCACCAACACCTCTCATTAGGTGCTACTCTCACCAGCATCTCTCCTTCTGTGCTATTCTCACCAGCACCTCTCTTTCCAGGCTACTCTCACGAGCACCTCTCCTTCTATGCTACTCTTACCAACACCTCTCCTTCCATGCTACTCTCGCCAGCACCTCTCCTTCCTTGCTACTCTCACTAACACCTCTCCTTCCATGCTACTCTCACCAACATCTCTCTTTCCATGCAACTCTTACCAGCACCTCTCCTTCAATGCTACTCTCACCAACACCTCTCCTTCTATGCTACTCTTACCAACACCTCTCCTTCCATGCTACTCTCACCAGCACCTCTCCTTCCATGCTACTCTCACCAGCACCTCTCCTTCCATGCTACTCTCACCAGCACTTCTCCTTCCATGCTACTCTCACCAACATCTCTCTTTCCATGCAACTCTTACCAGCACCTCTCCTTCCATGCTACTCTCACCCGCACCTATCCTTCAATGCTACTCTCACCAACACCCAACACCTCTCCTTCCATGCTTATCTTACCAACACCATTCCTTCATTGCTACTCTCACCAGCACCTCTTCTTTGGTGCTACTCTCACCAGTACCTCTCCTTCCATGTTACTCTCACCAGCACCTCTCCTTCCTTGCTACTCTCACCATCACCTCTCCTTATGTGCTACTCTCACCTGCACCTCTCCTTCCATGCTACTCTCACCAGCACCTCTCCTTCCATGCTACTCTCACCAGTACCTCTCCTTCCATGCTACTCTCACCGACACCTCTCCTTCCGTGTTACTTTCACTAACAGCTCTCCTTAGATGCTACTCTCACCAGCACCTCTCTTTCCATGTTACTCTCACCAACACCTCTCCTTCCATGTTACTCTCACCAACACCTTTCCCTCCATGCTACTCTCACCAGCACCTCTCCATCCATGCTACTCTCACCAGCACCTCTCCATCCATGCTACTCTCACCAGCACCTCTCCTTCCATGCTACTCTCACCAGCATCTCTCCTTCCATGCTACTCTCACAGCAACTCTCCTTCCATGCTACTCTCACCAGCTCCTTTGGTTAGGTGCTACTCTCACCAGCACCTCTCCTTCCATGCTACTCTCACCAGCACCTCTTCAGCCATGCTACTCTCACTTGCACCTCTCCTTCCATGCTACTCTCACCACCAACTCTCCTTCCATGCTACTTTCACCAGCACCTTTACTTAGGTGCTACTCTCACCAGCACCTCTCCTTACATGCTATTCTTACTAGCACCTCTCCTTCCATGCTACTCTCTCCAGCACCTCTCTTTCCATGCTTCTCTCACTAACATTTCTCCTTCCATGCTACACTCACCAGCACCTCTCCTTCCATGATACTCTCACCAGCACCTCTCCTTCTATGCTACTCTCACCAGCACCTCTCCTTCCATGCTACTCTCACCAGCACCTCTCCTTCCATTCTACTCTCACCAGCACCTCTCCTTCCATTCTACTCTCACCAGCACCTCTCCTTCCATGCTACTCTCACCAACATCTCTCCTTCCATACTACTCTCCCCAACACCTCTCCTACCATGCTACTCTGACTTGCACCTCTCCTTCCATGCTACTCTCACCAGCACCTCTCCTTACATGCTATTCTCACTAGCACCTCTCCTTCCATGCTACTCTCTCCAGCACCTCTCTTTCCATGCTACTCTCACCAACATTTCTCCTTCCATGCTACACTCACCAGCACCTCTCCTTCCATGCTACTCTCACCAGCACCTCTCCTTCTATGCTACTCTCACCAGCACCTCTCCTTCGATGCTACTCTCACCAGCACCTCTCTTTCCATTCTACTCTCACCAGCACCTCTCCTTCCATTCTACTCTCACCATCACCTCTCCTTCCATGCTACTCTCACCAACACCTCTCCTTCCATGCTACTCTCCCCAACACCTCTCCTTCCATTCTACTCTCACCAGCACCTCTCCTTCCATGCTACTCTCACCAGCATCTCTCCTTCCATGCTACTCTCACAGCAACTCTCCTTCCATGCTACTCTCACCAGCTCCTTTGGTTAGGTGCTACTCTCACCAGCACCTCTCCTTCCATGCTACTCTCACCAGCACCTCTTCAGCCATGCTACTCTCACTTGCACCTCTCCTTCCATGCTACTCTCACCACCAACTCTCCTTCCATGCTACTTTCACCAGCACCTTTACTTAGGTGCTACTCTCACCAGCACCTCTCCTTACATGCTATTCTTACTAGCACCTCTCCTTCCATGCTACTCTCTCCAGCACCTCTCTTTCCATGCTTCTCTCACTAACATTTCTCCTTCCATGCTACACTCACCAGCACCTCTCCTTCCATGATACTCTCACCAGCACCTCTCCTTCTATGCTACTCTCACCAGCACCTCTCCTTCCATGCTACTCTCACCAGCACCTCTCCTTCCATTCTACTCTCACCAGCACCTCTCCTTCCATTCTACTCTCACCAGCACCTCTCCTTCCATGCTACTCTCACCAACATCTCTCCTTCCATACTACTCTCCCCAACACCTCTCCTACCATGCTACTCTGACTTGCACCTCTCCTTCCATGCTACTCTCACCAGCACCTCTCCTTACATGCTATTCTCACTAGCACCTCTCCTTCCATGCTACTCTCTCCAGCACCTCTCTTTCCATGCTACTCTCACCAACATTTCTCCTTCCATGCTACACTCACCAGCACCTCTCCTTCCATGCTACTCTCACCAGCACCTCTCCTTCTATGCTACTCTCACCAGCACCTCTCCTTCGATGCTACTCTCACCAGCACCTCTCTTTCCATTCTACTCTCACCAGCACCTCTCCTTCCATTCTACTCTCACCATCACCTCTCCTTCCATGCTACTCTCACCAACACCTCTCCTTCCATGCTACTCTCCCCAACACCTCTCCTTCCATTCTACTCTCACCAGCACCTCTCCTTCCATGTTACTCTCACCAGCACCTCTCCTTCCATGCTACTCTCACCAGCACCTCTCCTTCCATGCTACTCTCACCAGCACCTCCCCTTCAATGTTACTCTCTCCAGCACCTCTCCTTCCATGCTACTCTTACCAACACCTCTCATGCTGCTCTCACCAACACCTCTCCTTCCATGTTACTCTCAACAGTACCTCTCCTTCCATGCTACTCTAACAAGCACCTCTCCTTCCATGCTATTCTCACCATCACCTCTCCATCCATGCTACTCTCACCAGCACCTCTCCTTCCATGCTACTCTCACCAGCACCTCTCCTTCCATGCTACTGTCGCCAGCACCTCTCCTTGCATGCTACTCTCACCAGCACCTCTCCTTCCATGCTACTCTCGCCAACACCTCTCCTTCCATGCTACTCTAACCAACACCTCTCCTTAGGTGCTACTCTCACCAGCACCTCTCCTACCATGCTACTCTCACCAACACCTCTCATTAGGTGCTACTCTCACCAGCATCTCTCCTTCTGTGCTATTCTCACCAGCACCTCTCTTTCCAGGCTACTCTCACGAGCACCTCTCCTTCCATGCTACTCTCACCAACATCTCTCTTTCCATGCAACTCTTACCAGCACCTCTCCTTCAATGCTACTCTCACTAGGACCTCTTCTTCCATGCTACTCTCACCCGCACCTCTCCTTCCATGCTACTCTCACCGCACCTCTCCTTCCATGCTACTCTCACCGCACCTCTCCTTCCATGCTACTCTCACCGCACCTCTCCTTCCATGCTACTCTCACCAACACCTCTCCTTCCATGCTACTTTTACCAGCACCTCTCCTTCCATGCTACTCTCACCAACATCTCTCCTTCCATGCTACTCTCGCCAGCACCTCTCCTTCCATGCTACACTCACCAACACCTCTCCTTCCATGCTACTCTCACCAGCACCTCTCCTTCCATGCTACTCTCACCAGCACCTCTCTTTCCATACTACTCTCACCAGCACCTCTCCTTCCATGCTACTCTCACCAGCACCTCTCCTTCCGTGCTACTCTCACCATCACCTCTCCTTAGGTGCTACTCTCACCAGCACCTCTCCTTCCATGCTACTCTCACCAGCACCTCTCCTTCCATGTTACTCTCACCGACACCTATCCTTAGATGCAACTAATACCAGCACCTCTCCTTCCATGCTACTCTCACTAACACCTCTCCTTCCATGCTACTCTCACCAACACCTCTCCTTCCATGTTACTTTCACCAACACTTTTCCTTCCATCCTACTCTCACCAGCACCTCTCCATCAATGCTACTCTCACCAGCACCTCTCCATCCATGCTACCCTCACCAGCCCCTCTCCTTCCATGCTACTCTCACGAACACCACTCCTTCCTTGCTTCTCTCACCAGTACCTTTCCTTCCATGCTACTCTCACCAGCACCTCTCCTTCCATGTTACTCTCACCAACACCTCTCCTTAGATGCAACTAATACCAGCACCTCTCCTTCCATGCTACTCTCACTAACACCTCTCTTTCCATGCTACTCTCACCAACACCTCTCCTTCCATGTTACTTTCACCAACACTTTTCCTTCCATGCTACTCTCACCAGCACCTCTCCTTCCATGTTACTCTCACCAACACCTCTCCTTAGATGCAACTAATACCAGCACCTCTCCTTCCATGCTACTCTCACTAACACCTCTCTTTCCATGCTACTCTCACCAACACCTCTCCTTCCATGTTACTTTCACCAACACTTTTCCTTCCATTTTGCTCTCACCTGCACCTCTCCTTCCATGCTACTCTCTCCAGCACCTCTCCTACCATGCTACTCTCACCAGCACCTCTCCTTCCATACTACTCTCAGCAACCCATCTCCTTCCATGCTACTTTCACCAACACCTCTCCTTCCATGTTACTCTCACCAACACCTCTCCTTCCATGCTACTCTCACCAACACCTCTCCTTAGATGATACTCTCACTAGCACCTTTTCTTCCATGCTACTCTCACCAGCACCTCCCCTTCCATGCTACTCTCACAAACACCTCTCCTTAGATGCTACTCTCACCAGCACCTCTCCTTCCATGCTACTCTCATTAACACCTCTCCTTAGATGCTACTCTCACCAGCACCTCACCTTCCATGCTACTCTCACCAGCACCTCTCCTTCCATTCTACTCTCACCAGCACCTCTCCTTCCATTCTACTCTCACCATCACCTCTCCTTCCATGCTACTCTCACCAACACCTCTCCTTCCATGCTACTCTCCCCAACACCTCTCCTTCCATTCTACTCTCACCAGCACCTCTCCTTTCATGTTACTCTCACCAGCACCTCTCCTTCCATGCTACTCTCACCAGCACCTCTCCTTCCATGCTACTCTCACCAGCACCTCTCCTTCCATGTTACTCTCTCCAGCACCTCTCCTTCCATGCTACTCTCACCAACACCTCTCATGCTGCTCTCACCAACACCTCTCCTTCCATGTTACTCTCAACAGTACCTCTCCTTCCATGCTACTCTCACCAGCACCTCTCCTTCCTTGCTACTCTCACTAGCACCTCTCCTTCCATGCTACTCTAACAAACACCTCTCCTTCCATGCTATTCTCACTATCACCTCTCCATCCATGCTACTCTCACCAGCACCTCTCCTTCCATGCTACTCTCACCAGCACCTCTCCTTCCATGCTACTGTCGCCAGCACCTCTCCTTGCATGCTACTCTCACCAGCACCTCTCCTTCCATGCTACTCTCGCCAACACCTCTCCTTCCATGCTACTCTAACCAACACCTCTCCTTAGGTGCTACTCTCACCAGCACCTCTCCTACCATGCTACTCTCATCAACACCTCTCATTAGGTGCTACTCTCACCAGCATCTCTCCTTCTGTGCTATTCTCACCAGCACCTCTCTTTCCAGGCTACTCTCACGAGCACCTCTCCTTCTATGCTACTCTTACCAACACCTCTCCTTCCATGCTACTCTCGCCAGCACCTCTCCTTCCTTGCTACTCTCACTAACACCTCTCCTTCCATGCTACTCTCACCAACATCTCTCTTTCCATGCAACTCTTACCAGCACCTCTCCTTCAATGCTACTCTCACTAGGACCTCTTCTTCCATGCTACTCTCACCCGCACCTCTCCTTCCATGCTACTCTCACCGCACCTCTCCTTCCATGCTACTCTCACCGCACCTCTCCTTCCATGCTACTCTCACCAGCAACTCTCCTTCCATGTTACTCTCACCAACACCTATCCTTAGATGCAACTAATACCAGCACCTCTCCTTCCATGCTACTCTCACTAACACCTCTCCTTCCATGCTACTCTCACCAACACCTCTCCTTCCATGTTACTTTCACCAACACTTTTCCTTCCATCCTACTCTCACCAGCACCTCTCCATCAATGCTACTCTCACCAGCACCTCTCCATCCATGCTACCCTCACCAGCCCCTCTCCTTCCATGCTACTCTCACGAACACCACTCCTACCTTGCTTCTCTCACCAGTACCTTTCCTTCCATGCTACTCTCACCAGCACCTCTCCTTCCATGTTACTCTCACCAACACCTCTCCTTAGATGCAACTAATACCAGCACCTCTCCTTCCATGCTACTCTCACTAACACCTCTCTTTCCATGCTACTCTCACCAACACCTCTCCTTCCATGTTACTTTCACCAACACTTTTCCTTCCATGCTACTCTCACCAGCACCTCTCCTTCCATGTTACTCTCACCAACACCTCTCCTTAGATGCAACTAATACCAGCACCTCTCCTTCCATGCTACTCTCACTAACACCTCTCTTTCCATGCTACTCTCACCAACACCTCTCCTTCCATGTTACTTTCACCAACACTTTTCCTTCCATTTTGCTCTCACCTGCACCTCTCCTTCCATGCTACTCTCTCCAGCACCTCTCCTACCATGCTACTCTCACCAGCACCTCTCCTTCCATACTACTCTCAGCAACCCATCTCCTTCCATGCTACTTTCACCAACACCTCTCCTTCCATGTTACTCTCACCAACACCTCTCCTTCCATGCTACTCTCACCAACACCTCTCCTTAGATGATACTCTCACTAGCACCTTTTCTTCCATGCTACTCTCACCAGCACCTCCCCTTCCATGCTACTCTCACAAACACCTCTCCTTAGATGCTACTCTCACCAGCACCTCTCCTTCCATGCTACTCTCATTAACACCTCTCCTTAGATGCTACTCTCACCAGCACCTCACCTTCCATGCTACTCTCACCAGCACCTCTCCTTCCATTCTACTCTCACCAGCACCTCTCCTTCCATTCTACTCTCACCATCACCTCTCCTTCCATGCTACTCTCACCAACACCTCTCCTTCCATGCTACTCTCCCCAACACCTCTCCTTCCATTCTACTCTCACCAGCACCTCTCCTTTCATGTTACTCTCACCAGCACCTCTCCTTCCATGCTACTCTCACCAGCACCTCTCCTTCCATGCTACTCTCACCAGCACCTCTCCTTCCATGTTACTCTCTCCAGCACCTCTCCTTCCATGCTACTCTCACCAACACCTCTCATGCTGCTCTCACCAACACCTCTCCTTCCATGTTACTCTCAACAGTACCTCTCCTTCCATGCTACTCTCACCAGCACCTCTCCTTCCTTGCTACTCTCACTAGCACCTCTCCTTCCATGCTACTCTAACAAACACCTCTCCTTCCATGCTAT
Organism: Procambarus clarkii; assembly: GCF_040958095.1. Classification (NCBI taxonomy): domain Eukaryota; kingdom Metazoa; phylum Arthropoda; class Malacostraca; order Decapoda; family Cambaridae; genus Procambarus; species Procambarus clarkii. Next base: position 9,957,618 of record NC_091219.1, read on the forward strand.
TCTCACTATCACCTCTCCATCCATGCTACTCTCACCAGCACCTCTCCTTCCATGCTACTCTCACCAGCACCTCTCCTTCCATGCTACTGTCGCCAGCACCTCTCCTTGCATGCTACTCTCACCAGCACCTCTCCTTCCATGCTACTCTCGCCAACACCTCTCCTTCCATGCTACTCTAACCAACACCTCTCCTTAGGTGCTACTCTCACCAGCACCTCTCCTACCATGCTACTCTCATCAACACCTCTCATTAGGTGCTACTCTCACCAGCATCTCTCCTTCTGTGCTATTCTCACCAGCACCTCTCTTTCCAGGCTACTCTCACGAGCACCTCTCCTTCTATGCTACTCTTACCAACACCTCTCCTTCCATGCTACTCTCGCCAGCACCTCTCCTTCCTTGCTACTCTCACTAACACCTCTCCTTCCATGCTACTCTCACCAACATCTCTCTTTCCATGCAACTCTTACCAGCACCTCTCCTTCAATGCTACTCTCACTAGGACCTCTTCTTCCATGCTACTCTCACCCGCACCTCTCCTTCCATGCTACTCTCACCGCACCTCTCCTTCCATGCTACTCTCACCGCACCTCTCCTTCCATGCTACTCTCACCAGCAACTCTCCTTCCATGTTACTCTCACCAACACCTATCCTTAGATGCAACTAATACCAGCACCTCTCCTTCCATGCTACTCTCACTAACACCTCTCCTTCCATGCTACTCTCACCAACACCTCTCCTTCCATGTTACTTTCACCAACACTTTTCCTTCCATCCTACTCTCACCAGCACCTCTCCATCAATGCTACTCTCACCAGCACCTCTCCATCCATGCTACTCTCACCAGCACCTCTCCTTCCATGCTACTCTCACCAACACCTCTCCTTCCTTGCTTCTCTCACCAGTACCTTTCCTTCCATGCTACTCTCACCAGCACCTCTCCTTCCATGTTACTCTCACCAACACCTCTCCTTTGATGCAACTAATACCAGCACCTCTCCTTCCATGCTACTCTCACTAACACCTCTCTTTCCATGCTACTCTCACCAACACCTCTCCTTCCATGTTACTTTCACCAACACTTTTCCTTCCATGCTACTCTCACCAACACCTCTCCTTCCATGTTACTTTCACCAACACTTTTCCTTCCATGCTACCCTCACCAACACCTCTCCTTCCATGTTGCTCTCACCTGCACCTCTCCTTCCATGCTACTCTCTCCAGCACCTCTCCCACCATGCTACTCTCACCAGCACCTCTCCTTAGGTGCTACTCCCACCAGCACCTCTCTTTCCATGCTACTCTCACCAACACCTCTCCTTCCATGCTACTGTCACCCGCACCTCTCCTTCCATACTACTCTCAGCAATCCATCTCCTTCCATGCTACTTTCACCAACAACGCTCCTTCCATGTTACTCTCACCAACACCTCCCCTTCCATGCTACTCTCACAAACACCTCTCCTTAGATGATACTCTCACCAGCACCTCTCCTTCCATGCTACTCTCACCAGCACCTCTCCTTCCATGCAACACTCACCAGCACCTCTTCTTCCACGATACTCTCAACAACACCTCACCTTCCATGCTACTCTCACCAGCACCTCTCCTTCCATGCTACTCTCACCAGCATCTCTCCTTCCATGCTACTCTCACCAGCACCTATCCTTCCATATTACTCTCACCAGCACCTCTCCTTCCATGTTACTCTCACCAACTCCTCTCCTTAGATGCTACTCTCACTAGCACGTCTCCTTCAAACGCTGCTCTCACCAGCACCTCTCCTACCATGTTACTCTCACCAGCACCTCTCCTTCCATGCTACTCTCACCAACACCTCTCATGCTGCTCTCACCAACACCTCTCATGCTGTTCTCACCAACACCTCTCCTTGCATGTTACTCTCAACAGCACCTCTCCTTCCATGTTACTCTCACCAGCACCTCTCCTTTCATGCTACTCTCACTAGCACCTCTCCTTCCATGCTACTCTCACCGCACCTCTTTTTCCATGCTATTCTCACAATCACCTCTCCATCCATGCTACTCTCACCAGCACCTCTCCTTCCATGCTACTCTCACCATCACCTCTCCCTCCATGCTACTCTCACCAGCACCTCTCCTTCCATGCTACTCTCACCAGCACCTCTCCTTCCATGCTACTCTCACCAGCACCTCTCCTTCCATGCTACTCTCCCCAGCACCTCTTCTTCCATGCTACTCTCACCAGCACCTCTCCTTCCATGCTACTCTCACCAGCACCTCTCCTTTCGTGCTACTCTCACCATCACCCTTCCTTATGTGCTACTCTCACCAGCACCTCTCCTTCCATGCTACTCTCACCAGCACCTCCCCTTCCATGCTACTCTCACAAACACCTCTCCTTAGATGCTACTCTCACCAGCACCTCTCCTTCCATGCTACTCTCATTAACACCTCTCCTTAGATGCTACTCTCACCAGCACCTCACCTTCCATGCTACTCTCACCAGCACCTCTCCTTCCATTCTACTCTCACCAGCACCTCTCCTTCCATTCTACTCTCACCATCACCTCTCCTTCCATGCTACTCTCACCAACACCTCTCCTTCCATGCTACTCTCCCCAACACCTCTCCTTCCATTCTACTCTCACCAGCACCTCTCCTTTCATGTTACTCTCACCAGCACCTCTCCTTCCATGCTACTCTCACCAGCACCTCTCCTTCCATGCTACTCTCACCAGCACCTCTCCTTCCATGTTACTCTCTCCAGCACCTCTCCTTCCATGCTACTCTCACCAACACCTCTCATGCTGCTCTCACCAACACCTCTCCTTCCATGTTACTCTCAACAGTACCTCTCCTTCCATGCTACTCTCACCAGCACCTCTCCTTCCTTGCTACTCTCACTAGCACCTCTCCTTCCATGCTACTCTAACAAACACCTCTCCTTCCATGCTATTCTCACTATCACCTCTCCATCCATGCTACTCTCACCAGCACCTCTCCTCCCATGCTACTCTCACCAGCACCTCTCCTTCCATGCTACTGTCGCCAGCACCTCTCCTTGCATGCTACTCTCACCAGCACCTCTCCTTCCATGCTACTCTCGCCAACACCTCTCCTTCCATGCTACTCTAACCAACACCTCTCCTTAGGTGCTACTCTCACCAGCACCTCTCCTACCATGCTACTCTCACCAACACCTCTCATTAGGTGCTACTCTCACCAGCATCTCTCCTTCTGTGCTATTCTCACCAGCACCTCTCTTTCCAGGCTACTCTCACGAGCACCTCTCCTTCTATGCTACTCTTACCAACACCTCTCCTTCCATGCTACTCTCGCCAGCACCTCTCCTTCCTTGCTACTCTCACTAACACCTCTCCTTCCATGCTACTCTCACCAACATCTCTCTTTCCATGCAACTCTTACCAGCACCTCTCCTTCAATGCTACTCTCACTAGGACCTCTTCTTCCATGCTACTCTCACCCGCACCTCTCCTTCCATGCTACTCTCACCGCACCTCTCCTTCCATGCTACTCTCACCGCACCTCTCCTTCCATGCTACTCTCACCAGCAACTCTCCTTCCATGTTACTCTCACCAACACCTATCCTTAGATGCAACTAATACCAGCACCTCTCCTTCCATGCTACTCTCACTAACACCTCTCCTTCCATGCTACTCTCACCAACACCTCTCCTTCCATGTTACTTTCACCAACACTTTTCCTTCCATCCTACTCTCACCAGCACCTCTCCATCAATGCTACTCTCACCAGCACCTCTCCATCCATGCTACTCTCACCAGCACCTCTCCTTCCATGCTACTCTCACCAACACCTCTCCTTCCTTGCTTCTCTCACCAGTACCTTTCCTTCCATGCTACTCTCACCAGCACCTCTCCTTCCATGTTACTCTCACCAACACCTCTCCTTTGATGCAACTAATACCAGCACCTCTCCTTCCATGCTACTCTCACTAACACCTCTCTTTCCATGCTACTCTCACCAACACCTCTCCTTCCATGTTACTTTCACCAACACTTTTCCTTCCATGCTACTCTCACCAACACCTCTCCTTCCATGTTACTTTCACCACCACTTTTCCTTCCATGCTACCCTCACCAACACCTCTCCTTCCATGTTGCTCTCACCTGCACCTCTCCTTCCATGCTACTCTCTCCAGCACCTCTCCCACCATGCTACTCTCACCAGCACCTCTCCTTAGGTGCTACTCCCACCAGCACCTCTCTTTCCATGCTACTCTCACCAACACCTCTCCTTCCATGCTACTGTCACCCGCACCTCTCCTTCCATACTACTCTCAGCAATCCATCTCCTTCCATGCTACTTTCACCAACAACGCTCCTTCCATGTTACTCTCACCAACACCTCCCCTTCCATGCTACTCTCACAAACACCTCTCCTTAGATGATACTCTCACCAGCACCTCTCCTTCCATGCTACTCTCACCAGCACCTCTCCTTCCATGCAACACTCACCAGCACCTCTTCTTCCACGATACTCTCAACAACACCTCACCTTCCATGCTACTCTCACCAGCACCTCTCCTTCCATGCTACTCTCACCAGCATCTCTCCTTCCATGCTACTCTCACCAGCACCTATCCTTCCATATTACTCTCACCAGCACCTCTCCTTCCATGTTACTCTCACCAACTCCTCTCCTTAGATGCTACTCTCACTAGCACGTCTCCTTCAAACGCTGCTCTCACCAGCACCTCTCCTACCATGTTACTCTCACCAGCACCTCTCCTTCCATGCTACTCTCACCAACACCTCTCATGCTGCTCTCACCAACACCTCTCATGCTGTTCTCACCAACACCTCTCCTTGCATGTTACTCTCAACAGCACCTCTCCTTCCATGTTACTCTCACCAGCACCTCTCCTTTCACGCTACTCTCACTAGCACCTCTCCTTCCATGCTACTCTCACCGCACCTCTTTTTCCATGCTATTCTCACAATCACCTCTCCATCCATGCTACTCTCACCAGCACCTCTCCTTCCATGCTACTCTCACCATCACCTCTCCCTCCATGCTACTCTCACCAGCACCTCTCCTTCCATGCTACTCTCACCAGCACCTCTCCTTCCATGCTACTCTCACCAGCACCTCTCCTTCCATGCTACTCTCCCCAGCACCTCTTCTTCCATGCTACTCTCACCAGCACCTCTCCTTCCATGCTACTCTCACCAGCACCTCTCCTTTCGTGCTACTCTCACCATCACCCCTCCTTATGTGCTACTCTCACCAGCACCTCTCCTTCCATGCTACTCTCACCAGCACCTCTCCTTCCATGCTTCTCTCACCAGTACCTTTCCTTCCATGCTACTCTCACCAGCACCTCTACTTCCATGTTACTCTCACCAACACCTATCCTTAGATGCAACTAATACCAGCACCTCTCCTTCCATGCTACTCTCACTAACACCTCTCCATCCATGCTACTCTCACCAGCACCTCTCCTTCCATGCTACTCTCACCAACACCTCTCTTTCCATGCTACTCTCACCGCACCTCTCCTTCCATGCTACTCTCACCGCACCTCTCCTTCCATGCTACTCTCACCAACACCTCTCCTTCCATGCTACTTTCACCAGCACCTCTCCTTCCATGCTACTCTCACCAACATCTCTCCTTCCATGCTACTCTCGCCAGCACCTCTCCTTCCATGCTACACTCACCAACACCTCTCCTTCCATGCTACTCTCATCAGCACCTCTCCTTCCATGCTACTCTCACCAGCACCTCTCTTTCCATACTACTCTCGCCAGCACCTCTCCTTCCATGCTACTCTCACCAGCACCTCTCCTTCCGTGCTACTCTCACCATCACCTCTCCTTAGGTGCTACTCTCACCAGCACCTCTCCTTCCATGCTACTCTCACCAGCACCTCTCCATCCATGCTTCTCTCACCAGTACCTTTCCTTCCATGCTACTCTCACCAGCACCTCTCCTTCCATGTTACTCTCACCAACACCTCTCCTTCCATGTTACTCTCACCAACACCTATCCTTAGATGCAATTAATACCAGCACCTCTCCTACCATGCTACTCTCACTAACACCTCTCCTTCAATGCTTCTCTCACCAACACCTCTCCTTCCATGTTACTTTCACCAACACTTTTCCTTCCATCCTACTCTCACCAGCACCTCTCCATCAATGCTACTCTCACCAGCACCTCTCCATCCATGCTACTCTCACCAGCACCTCTCCTTCCATGCTACTCTCACCAACAAATCTCCTTCCTTGCTTCTCTCACCAGTACCTTTCCTTCCATGCTACTCTCACCAGCACCTCTCCTTCCATGTTACTCTCACCAACACCTCTCCTTAGATGCAACTAATACCAGCACCTCTCCTTCCATGCTACTCTCACTAACACCTCTCTTTCCATGCTACTCTCACCAACACCTCTCCTTCCATGTTACTTTCACCAACACTTTTCCTTCCATGCTACCCTCACCAACACCTCTCCTTCCATGTTGCTCTCACCTGCACCTCTCCTTCCATGCTACTCTCTCCAGCACCTCTCCCACCATGCTACTCTCACCAGCACCTCTCCTTAGGTGCTACTCCCACCAGCACCTCTCTTTCCATGCTACTCTCACCAACACCTCTCCTTCCATGCTACTCTCACCCGTACCTCTCCTTCCATACTACTCTGAGCAACCCATCTCCTTCCATGCTACTTTCACCAACACCTCTCCTTCCATGTTACTCTCACCAACACCTCTCCTTCCATGCTACTCTCACCAACACCTCTCCTTAGATGATACTCTCACTAGCACCTTTTCTTCCATGCTACTCTCACCAGCACCTCCCCTTCCATGCTACTCTCACAAACACCTCTCCTTAGATGCTACTCGCACCAGCACCTCTCCTTCCATGCTACTCTCATTAACACCTCTCCTTAGATGCTACTCTCACCAGCACCTCTCCTTCCATGCAACACTCACCAGCACCTCTTCCACGATACTCTCAAAAACACCTCACCTTCCATGCTACTCTCACCAGCACGTCTCCTTCCATGCTACTCTCACCAGCACCTCTCCTTCCTTGCTACTCTCACCAGCACCTATCCTTCCATATTACTCTCACCAGCACCTCTCCTTCCATGTTACTCTCACCAACTCCTCTCCTTAGATGCTACTCTCACTAGCACGTCTCCTTCAAACGCTGCTCTCACCAGCACCTCTCCATCCATGTTACTCTCACCAGCACCTCTCCTTCCATGCTACTCTCACCAACACCTCTCATGCTGCTCTCACCAACACCTCTCATGCTGTTCTCACCAACATCTCTCTCCTTGCATGTTACTCTCAACAGCACCTCTCCTTCCATGTTACTCTCACCAGCACCTCTCCTTCCATGCTACTCTCACTAGCACCTCTCCTTTCATGCTACTCTCACAGCACCTATCCTTCCATGCTATTCTCACAATCACCTCTCCATCCATGCTACTCTCACCAGCACCTCTCCTTCCATGCTACTCTCACCATCACCTCTCCCTCCATGCTACTCTCCCCAGCACCTCTCCTTCCATGCTACTCTCACCAGCACCTCTCCTTCCATGCTTCTCTCACCAGTACCTTTCCATCCATGCTACTCTCACCAGCACCTCTCCTTCCATGCTACTCTCACCATCACCTCTCCCTCCATGCTACTCTCACCAGCACCTCTCTATCCATGCTACTCTCACCAGCACCTCTCCTTCCATGCTACTCTCACCAGCACCTCTCCTTCCATGCTACTCTCCCCAGCACCTCTTCTTCCATGCTACTCTCACCAGCACCTCTCCTTCCATGCTACTCTCACCAGCACCTCTCCTTTCGTGCTACTCTCACCATCACCCCTCCTTATGTGCTACTCTCACCAGCACCTCTACTTCCATGTTACTCTCACCAACACCTATCCTTAGATGCAACTAATACCAGCACCTCTCCTTCCATGCTACTCTCACTAACACCTCTCCATCCATGCTACTCTCACCAGCACCTCTCCTTCCATGCTACTCTCACCAACACCTCTCTTTCCATCCTACTCTCACCGCACCTCTCCTTCCATGCTACTCTCACCGCACCTCTCCTTCCATGCTACTCTCACCAACACCTCTGCTTCCATGCTACTTTCACCAGCACCTCTCCTTCCATGCTACTCTCACCAACATCTCTCCTTCCATGCTACTCTCGCCAGCACCTCTCCTTCCATGCTACACTCACCAACACCTCTCCTTCCATGCTACTCTCACCAGCACCTCTCCTTCCATGCTACTCTCACCAGCACCTCTCTTTCCATACTACTCTCACCAGCACCTCTCCTTCCATGCTACTCTCACCAGCACCTCTCCTTCCGTGCTACTCTCACCATCACCTCTCCTTAGGTGCTACTCTCACCAGCACCTCTCCTTCCATGCTACTCTCACCAGCACCTCTCCATCCATGCTTCTCTCACCAGTACCTTTCCTTCCATGCTACTCTCACCAGCACCTCTCCTTCCATGTTACTCTCACCAACACCTATCCTTAGATGCAACTAATACCAGCACCTCTCCTTCCATGCTACTCTCACTAACACCTCTCCTTCCATGCTACTCTCACCAACACCTCTCCTTCCATGTTACTTTCACCAACACTTTTCCTTCCATCCTACTCTCACCAGCACCTCTCCATCAATGCTACTCTCACCAGCACCTCTCCATCCATGCTACTCTCACCAGCACCTCTCCTTCCATGCTACTCTCACCAACAAATCTCCTTCCTTGCTTCTCTCACCAGTACCTTTCCTTCCATGCTACTCTCACCAGCACCTCTCCTTCCATGTTACTCTCACCAACACCTCTCCTTAGATGCAACTAATACCAGCACCTCTCCTTCCATGCTACTCTCACTAACACCTCTCTTTCCATGCTACTCTCACCAACACCTCTCCTTCCATGTTACTTTCACCAACACTTTTCCTTCCATGCTACCCTCACCAAAACCTCTCCTTCCATGTTGCTCTCACCTGCACCTCTCCTTCCATGCTACTCTCTCCAGCACCTCTCCCACCATGCTACTCTCACCAGCACCTCTCCTTAGGTGCTACTCCCACCAGCACCTCTCTTTCCATGCTACTCTCACCAACACCTCTCCTTCCATGCTACTCTCACCCGTACCTCTCCTTCCATACTACTCTGAGCAACCCATCTCCTTTCATGCTACTTTCACCAACACCTCTCCTTCCATGTTACTCTCACCAACACCTCTCCTTCCATGCTACTCTCACCAACACCTCTCCTTAGATGATACTCTCACTAGCACCTTTTCTTCCATGCTACTCTCACCAGCACCTCCCCTTCCATGCTACTCTCCCAAACACCTCTCCTTAGATGCTACTCTCACCAGCACCTCTCCTTCCATGCTACTCTCATTAACACCTCTCCTTAGATGCTACTCTCACCAGCACCTCTCCTTCCATGCAACACTCACCAGCACCTCTTCCACGATACTCTCAACAACACCTCACTTTCCATGCTACTCTCACCAGCACCTCTCCTTCCATGCTACTCTCACCAGCACCTCTCCTTCCATGCTACACTCACCAGCACCTATCCTTCCATATTACTCTCACCAGCACCTCTCCTTCCATGTTACTCTCACCAACTCCTCTCCTTAGATGCTACTCTCACTAGCACGTCTCCTTCAAACGCTGCTCTCACCAGCACCTCTCCTTCCATGTTACTCTCACCAGCACCTCTCCTTCCATGCTACTCTCACCAACACCTCTCATGCTGCTCTCACCAACACCTCTCATGCTGTTCTCACCAACATCTCTCCTTGCATGTTACTCTCAACAGCACCTCTCCTTCCATGTTACTCTCACCAGCACCTCTCCTTCCATGCTACTCTCACTAGCACCTCTCCTTTCATGCTACTCTCACCGCACCTATCCTTCCATGCTATTCTCACAATCACCTTTCCATCCATGCTACTCTCACCAGCACCTCTCCTTCCATGCTACTCTCACCATCACCTCTCCCTCCATGCTACTCTCCCCAGCACCGCTCCTTCCATGCTACTCTCACCAGCACCTCTCCTTCTATGCTTCTCTCACCAGTACCTTTCCTTCCATGCTACTCTCACCAGCACCTCTCCTTCCATGTTACTCTCACCAACACCTATCCTTAGATGCAACTAATACCAGCACCTCTCCTTCCATGCTACTCTCACTAACACCTCTCCTTCCATGCTACTCTCACCAACACCTCTCCTTCCATGTTACTTTCACCAACACTTTTCCTTCCATGCTACTCTCACCAGCACCTCTCCATCCATGCTACTCTCACCAGCACCTCTCCATCCATGCTACTCTCACCAGCACCTCTCCTTCCATGCTACTCTCACCAACACCTCTCCTTCCATGCTACTCTCACCGCACCTCTCCTTCCATGCTACTCTCACCGCACCTCTCCTTCCATGCTACTCTCACCAACACCTCTCCTTCCATGCTACTTTCACCAGCACCTCTCCTTCCATGCTACTCTCACCAACACCTCTCCTTCCATGCTACTCTCACCAGCACCTCTCCTTCCATGCTACACTCACCAGCACCTATCCTTCCATATTACTCTCACCAGCACCTCTCCTTCCATGTTACTCTCACCAACTCCTCTCCTTAGATGCTACTCTCACTAGCACGTCTCCTTCAAACGCTGCTCTCACCAGCACCTCTCCTTCCATGTTACTCTCACCAGCACCTCTCCTTCCATGCTACTCTCACCAACACCTCTCATGCTGCTCTCACCAACACCTCTCATGCTGTTCTCACCAACATCTCTCCTTGCATGTTACTCTCAACAGCACCTCTCCTTCCATGTTACTCTCACCAGCACCTCTCCTTCCATGCTACTCTCACTAGCACCTCTCCTTTCATGCTACTCTCACCGCACCTATCCTTCCATGCTATTCTCACAATCACCTCTCCATCCATGCTACTCTCACCAGCACCTCTCCTTCCATGCTACTCTCACCATCACCTCTCCCTCCATGCTACTCTCCCCAGCACCGCTCCTTCCATGCTACTCTCACCAGCACCTCTCCTTCCATGCTTCTCTCACCAGTACCTTTCCTTCCATGCTACTCTCACCAGCACCTCTCCTTCCATGTTACTCTCACCAACACCTATCCTTAGATGCAACTAATACCAGCACCTCTCCTTCCATGCTACTCTCACTAACACCTCTCCTTCCATGCTACTCTCACCAACACCTCTCCGTCCATGTTACTTTCACCAACACTTTTCCTTCCATGCTACTCTCACCAGCACCTCTCCATCCATGCTACTCTCACCAGCACCTCTCCATCCATGCTACTCTCACCAGCACCTCTCCTTCCATGCTACTCTCACCAACACCTCTCCTTCCATGCTACTCTCACCGCACCTCTCCTTCCATGCTACTCTCACCGCACCTCTCCTTCCATGCTACTCTCACCAACACCTCTCCTTCCATGCTACTTTCACCAGCACCTCTCCTTCCATGCTACTCTCACCAACACCTCTCCTTCCATGCTACTCTCACCAGCACCTCTCCTTCCATGCTTCTCTCACCAGTACCTTTCCTTCCATGCTACTCTCACTAGCACCTCTACTTCCATGTTACTCTCACCAACACCTATCCTTAGATGCAACTAATACCAGCACCTCTCCTTCCATGCTACTCTCACTAACACCTCTCCTTCCATGCTACTCTCACCAACACCTCTCCTTCCATGTTACTTTCACCAACACTTTTCCTTCCATCCTACTCTCACCAGCACCTCTCCTTCCATACTACTCTGAGCAACCCATCTCCTTCCATGCTACTTTCACCAACACCTCTCCTTCCATGTTACTCTCACCAACACCTCTCCTTCCATGCTACTCTCACCAACACCTCTCCTTAGATGATACTCTCACTAGCACCTTTTCTTCCATGCTACTCTCACCAGCACCTCCCCTTCCATGCTACTCTCACAAACACCTCTCCTTAGATGCTACTCTCACCAACACCTCTCCTTCCACGATACTCTCAACAACACCTCACCTTCCATGCTACTCTCACCAGCACCTCTCCTTCCATGCTACTCTCACCAGCACCTCTCCTTCCATGCTACTCTCACCAGCACCTATCCTTCCATATTACTCTCACCAGCACCTCTCCTTCCATGTTACTCTCACCAACTCCTCTCCTTAGATGCTACTCTCACTAGCACGTCTCCTTCAAACGCTGCTCTCACCAGCACCTCTCCTTCCATGTTACTCTCACCAGCACCTCTCCTTCCATGCTACTCTCACCAACACCTCTCATGCTGCTCTCACCAACACCTCTCATGCTGTTCTCACCAACACCTCTCCTTGCATGTTACTCTCAACAGCACCTCTCCTTCCATGTTACTCTCACCAGCACCTCTCCTTCCATGCTACTCTCACTAGCACCTCTCCTTCCATGCTACTCTCACAGCACCTATCCTTCCATGCTATTCTCACAATCACCTCTCCATCCATGCTACTCTCACCAGCATCTCTCCTTCCATGCTACTCTCACCATCACCTCTCCCTCCATGCTACTCTCACCAGCACCTCTCCTTCCATGCTACTCGCACCAGCACCTCTCCCTCCATGCTTCTCTCACCAGTACCTTTCCTTCCATGCTACTCTCACCAGCACCTCTCCTTCCATGTTACTCTCACCAACACCTATCCTTAGATGCAACTAATACCAGCACCTCTCCTTCCATGCTACTCTCACTAACACCTCTCCTTCCATGCTACTCTCACCAACACCTATCCTTCCATGTTACTTTCACCAACACTTTTCCTTCCATCCTACTCTCACCAGCACCTCTCCATCCATGCTACTCTCACCAGCACCTCTCCATCCATGCTACTCTCACCAGCACCTCTCCTTCCAGGCTACTCTCACCGCACCTCTCCTTCCATGCTACTCTCACCGCACCTCTCCTTCCATGCTACTCTCACCAACACCTCTCCTTCCATGCTACTTTCACCAGAACCTATCCTTCCATGCTACTCTCACCAACATCTCTCCTTCCATGCTACTCTCGCCAGCACCTCTCCTTCCATGCTACACTCACCAACACCTCTCCTTCCATGCTACTCTCACCAGCACCTCTCCTTCCATGCTACTCTCACCAGCACCTCTCTTTCCATACTACTCTCACCAGCACCTCTCCTTCCATGCTACTCTCACCAGCACCTCTCCTTCCGTGCTACTCTCACCATCACCTCTCTTTAGGTGCTACTCTCACCAGCACCTCTCCTTCCATGCTACTCTCACCAGCACCTCTCCATCCATGCTTTTCTCACCAGCACCTCTCCATCCATGCTACTCTCACCAGCACCTCTCCTCCCATGCTACTCTCACCAACACCTCTCCTTCCTTGCTTCTCTCACCAGTACCTCTCCTTCCATGTTACTCTCACCAACACCTCTCCTTAGATGCAACTAATACCAGCACCTCTCCTTCCATGCTACTCCCACTAACACCTCTCTTTCCATGCTACTCTCACCAACACCTCTCCTTCCATGTTACTTTCACCAACACTTTTCCTTCCATGCTACCCTCACCAACACCTCTCCTTCCATGTTGCTCTCACCTGCACCTCTCCTTCCATGCTACTCTCTCCAGCACCTCTCCCACCATGCTACTCTCACCAGCACCTCTCCTTAGGTGCTACTCCCACCAGCACCTCTCTTTCCATGCTACTCTCACCAACACCTCTCCTTCCATGCTACTCTCACCCGCACCTCTCCTTCCATACTACTCTCAGCAACCCATCTCCTTCCATGCTACTTTCACCAACACCTCTCCTTCCATGTTACTCTCACCAACACCTCTCCTTCCATGCTACTCTCACCAACACCTCTCCTTAAATGATACTCTCACTAGCACCTTTCCTTCCATGCTACTCTCACCAGCACCTCCCCTTCCATGCTACTCTCACAAACACCTCTCCTTAGATGCTACTCTCACCAGCACCTCTCCTTCCATGCTACTCTCATTAACACCTCTCCTTAGATGCTACTCTCACCAGCACCTCTCCTTCCATGCAACACTCACCAGCACCTCTTCTTCCACGATACTCTCAACAACACCTCACCTTCCATGCTACTCTCACCAGCACCTCTCCTTCCATGCTACTCTCATCAGCACCTCTCCTTCTATGCTACTCTCACCAGCACCTCTCCTTCCACGATACTCTCACCAGCACCTCTCCTTCCATGCTACTCTCACCAGCACCTATCCTTCCATATTACTTTCACCAGCACCTCTCCTTCCATTTTACTCTCACCAACTCCTCTCCTTAGATGCTACTCTCACTAGCACGTCTCCTTCAATCGCTGCTCTCACCAGCACCTCTCCTTCCATGTTACTCTCACCAGCACCTCTCCTTCCATGCTACTCTCACCAACACCTCTCATGCTGCTCTCACCAACACCTCTCATGCTGTTCTCACCAACATCTCTCCTTGCATGTTACTCTCAACAGCACCTCTCCTTCCATGTTACTCTCACCAGCACCTCTCCTTCCATGCTACTCTCACTAGCACCTCTCCTTTCATGCTACTCTCACCGCACCTATCCTTCCATGCTATTCTCACAATCACCTCTCCATCCATGCTACTCTCACCAGCACCTCTCCTTCCATGCTACTCTCACCATCACCTCTCCCTCCATGCTACTCTCCCCAGCACCGCTCCTTCCATGCTACTCTCACCAGCACCTCTCCTGCCATGCTTCTCTCACCAGTACCTTTCCTTCCATGCTACTCTCACCAGCACCTCTCCTTCCATGTTACTCTCACCAACACCTATCCTTAGATGCAACTAATACCAGCACCTCTCCTTCCATGCTACTCTCACTAACACCTCTCCTTCCATGCTACTCTCACCAACACCTCTCCTTCCATGTTACTTTCACCAACACTTTTCCTTCCATGCTACTCTCACCAGCACCTCTCCATCCATGCTACTCTCACCAGCACCTCTCCATCCATGCTACTCTCACCAGCACCTCTCCTTCCATGCTACTCTCACCAACACCTCTCCTTCCATGCTACTCTCACCGCACCTCTCCTTCCATGCTACTCTCACCGCACCTCTCCTTCCATGCTACTCTCACCAACACCTCTCCTTCCATGCTACTTTCACCAGCACCTCTCCTTCCATGCTACTCTCACCAACACCTCTCCTTCCATGCTACTCTCACCAGCACCTCTCCTTCCATGCTTCTCTCACCAGTACCTTTCCTTCCATGCTACTCTCACTAGCACCTCTACTTCCATGTTACTCTCACCAACACCTATCCTTAGATGCAACTAATACCAGCACCTCTCCTTCCATGCTACTCTCACTAACACCTCTCCTTCCATGCTACTCTCACCAACACCTCTCCTTCCATGTTACTTTCACCAACACTTTTCCTTCCATCCTACTCTCACCAGCACCTCTCCTTCCATACTACTCTGAGCAACCCATCTCCTTCCATGCTACTTTCACCAACACCTCTCCTTCCATGTTACTCTCACCAACACCTCTCCTTCCATGCTACTCTCGCCAACACCTCTCCTTAGATGATACTCTCACTAGCACCTTTTCTTCCATGCTACTCTCACCAGCACCTCCCCTTCCATGCTACTCTCACAAACACCTCTCCTTAGATGCTACTCTCACCAGCACCTCTCCTTCCACGATACTCTCAACAACACCTCACCTTCCATGCTACTCTCACCAGCACCTCTCCTTCCATGCTACTCTCACCAGCACCTCTCCTTCCATGCTACTCTCACCAGCACCTATCCTTCCATATTACTCTCACCAGCACCTCTCCTTCCATGTTACTCTCACCAACTCCTCTCCTTAGATGCTACTCTCACTAGCACGTCTCCTTCAAACGCTGCTCTCACCAGCACCTCTCCTTCCATGTTACTCTCACCAGCACCTCTCCTTCCATGCTACTCTCACCAACACCTCTCATGCTGCTCTCACCAACACCTCTCATGCTGTTCT
The DNA here is from genome assembly GCF_040958095.1 of Procambarus clarkii. Taxonomy (NCBI): domain Eukaryota; kingdom Metazoa; phylum Arthropoda; class Malacostraca; order Decapoda; family Cambaridae; genus Procambarus; species Procambarus clarkii. Next base: position 9,973,670 of record NC_091219.1, read on the forward strand.
CACCAACACCTCTCCTTGCATGTTACTCTCAACAGCACCTCTCCTTCCATGTTACTCTCACCAGCACCTCTCCTTCCATGCTACTCTCACTAGCACCTCTCCTTCCATGCTACTCTCACAGCACCTATCCTTCCATGCTATTCTCACAATCACCTCTCCATCCATGCTACTCTCACCAGCATCTCTCCTTCCATGCTACTCTCACCATCACCTCTCCCTCCATGCTACTCTCACCAGCACCTCTCCTTCCATGCTACTCGCACCAGCACCTCTCCCTCCATGCTTCTCTCACCAGTACCTTTCCTTCCATGCTACTCTCACCAGCACCTCTCCTTCCATGTTACTCTCACCAACACCTATCCTTAGATGCAACTAATACCAGCACCTCTCCTTCCATGCTACTCTCACTAACACCTCTCCTTCCATGCTACTCTCACCAACACCTATCCTTCCATGTTACTTTCACCAACACTTTTCCTTCCATCCTACTCTCACCAGCACCTCTCCATCCATGCTACTCTCACCAGCACCTCTCCATCCATGCTACTCTCACCAGCACCTCTCCTTCCAGGCTACTCTCACCGCACCTCTCCTTCCATGCTACTCTCACCGCACCTCTCCTTCCATGCTACTCTCACCATCTCACCAACACCTCTCCTTCCATGCTACTTTCACCAGAACCTATCCTTCCATGCTACTCTCACCAACATCTCTCCTTCCATGCTACTCTCGCCAGCACCTCTCCTTCCATGCTACACTCACCAACACCTCTCCTTCCATGCTACTCTCACCAGCACCTCTCCTTCCATGCTACTCTCACCAGCACCTCTCTTTCCATACTACTCTCACCAGCACCTCTCCTTCCATGCTACTCTCACCAGCACCTCTCCTTCCGTGCTACTCTCACCATCACCTCTCTTTAGGTGCTACTCTCACCAGCACCTCTCCTTCCATGCTACTCTCACCAGCACCTCTCCATCCATGCTTTTCTCACCAGCACCTCTCCATCCATGCTACTCTCACCAGCACCTCTCCTCCCATGCTACTCTCACCAACACCTCTCCTTCCTTGCTTCTCTCACCAGTACCTCTCCTTCCATGTTACTCTCACCAACACCTCTCCTTAGATGCAACTAATACCAGCACCTCTCCTTCCATGCTACTCCCACTAACACCTCTCTTTCCATGCTACTCTCACCAACACCTCTCCTTCCATGTTACTTTCACCAACACTTTTCCTTCCATGCTACCCTCACCAACACCTCTCCTTCCATGTTGCTCTCACCTGCACCTCTCCTTCCATGCTACTCTCTCCAGCACCTCTCCCACCATGGTACTCTCACCAGCACCTCTCCTTAGGTGCTACTCCCACCAGCACCTCTCTTTCCATGCTACTCTCATCAACACCTCTCCTTCCATGCTACTCTCACCCGCACCTCTCCTTCCATACTACTCTCAGCAACCCATCTCCTTCCATGCTACTTTCACCAACACCTCTCCTTCCATGTTACTCTCACCAACACCTCTCCTTCCATGCTACTCTCACCAACACCTCTCCTTAAATGATACTCTCACTAGCACCTTTCCTTCCATGCTACTCTCACCAGCACCTCCCCTTCCATGCTACTCTCACAAACACCTCTCCTTAGATGCTACTCTCACCAGCACCTCTCCTTCCATGCTACTCTCATTAACACCTCTCCTTAGATGCTACTCTCACCAGCACCTCTCCTTCCATGCAACACTCACCAGCACCTCTTCTTCCACGATACTCTCAACAACACCTCACCTTCCATGCTACTCTCACCAGCACCTCTCCTTCCATGCTACTCTCATCAGCACCTCTCCTTCTATGCTACTCTCACCAGCACCTCTCCTTCCACGATACTCTCACCAGCACCTCTCCTTCCATGCTACTCTCACCAGCACCTATCCTTCCATATTACTTTCACCAGCACCTCTCCTTCCATTTTACTCTCACCAACTCCTCTCCTTAGATGCTACTCTCACTAGCACGTCTCCTTCAATCGCTGCTCTCACCAGCACCTCTCCTTCCATGTTACTCTCACCAGCACCTCTCCTTCCATGCTACTCTCACCAACACCTCTCATGCTGCTCTCACCAACACCTCTCATGCTGTTCTCACCAACACCTCTCCTTGCATATTACTCTCAACAGCACCTCTCCTTCCATGTTACTCTCACCAGCACCTCTCCTTCCATGCTACTCTCACTAGCACCTCTCCTTCCATGCTGCTCTCACCGCACCTCTCCTTCCATGCTATTCTCACAATCACCTCTCCATCCATGCTACTCTCACCAGCACCTCTCCTTCCATGCTACTCTCACCATCACCTCTCCCTCCATGCTACTCTCACCAGCACCTCTCCTTCCATGCTACTCTCACCAGCACCTCTCCTTCCATGCTACTCTCACCAGCACCTCTCCTTCCATGCTACTCTCACCAGCACCTCTTCTTCCATGCTACTCTCACCAGCACCTCTCCTTCCATGCTACTCTCACCAGCACCTCTCCTTTCGTGCTACTCTCACCATCACCTCTCCTTAGGTGCTACTCTCACCAGCACCTCTCCTTCCATGCTACTCTCACCAGCACCTCTCCTTCCATGCTACTCTCACCAACACCTCTCTTTCCATGTTACTTTCACCAACACTTTTCCTTCCATCCTACTCTCACCAGCACCTCTCCTTCCATGCTACTTTCACCAACACCTCTCCTTCCATGCTTCTCTCACCAGTACCTTTCCTTCCATGCTACTCTCACCAGCACCTCTCCTTCCATGTTACTCTCACCAACACCTCTCCTTAGATGCAACTAATACCAGCACCTCTCCTTCCATGCTACTCTCACTAACACCTCTCCTTCCATGCTACTCTCACCAACACCTCTCTTTCCTTGTTACTTTCACCAACACTTTTCCTTCCATGCTACCCTCACCAACACCTCTCCTTCCAAGTTGCTCTCACCTGCACCTCTCCTTCCATGCTACTCTCTCCAGCACCTCTCCCACCATGCTACTCTCACCAGCACCTCTCCTTAGGTGCTACTCCCACCAGCACCTCTCTTTCCATGCTACTCTCACCAACACCTCTCCTTCCATGCTACTCTCACCAACACATCTCCTTAGATGATACTCTCACTAGCTCCTTTCCTTCCATGCTACTCTCACCAGCACCTCCCCTTCCATGCTACTCTCACAAACACCTCTCCTTAGATGCTACTCTCACCAGCACCTCTCCTTCCATGCAACACTCACCAGCACCTCTTCTTCCACGATACTCTCACCAACACCTCACCTGCCATGCTACTCTCACCAGCACCTCTCCTTCCATGCTACTCTCACCAGCACCTCTCCTTCCATATTACTCTCACCAGCACCTCTCCTTCCATGTTACTCTCACCAACTCCTCTCCTTAGATGCTACTGTCACCAGCACCTCTCCTTCCATGCTACTCTCACCAGCACCTCTCCTTCCATGCTACTCTCACCAACACCTCTCATGCTGCTCTCACCAACACCTCTCCTTCCATGTTACTCTCAACAGCACCTCTCCTTCCATGTTACTCTCACCAGCACCTCTCCTTCCATGCTACTCTCACTAGCACCTCTCCTTCCATGCTACTCTCACCGCACCTCTCCTTCCATGCTATTCTCACAATCACCTCTCCATCCATGCTACTCTCACCAGCACCTCTCCTTCCATGCTACTCTCACCATCACCTCTCCATCCATACTACTCTCACCAGCACCTCTCCTTCTATGCTACTCTCACCAGCACCTCTCCTTCCATGCTACTCTCACCAGCACCTCTTCTTCCATGCTACTCTCACCAGCACCTCTCCTTCCATGCTACTCTCGCTAACACCTCTTCTTCCTTGCTACTCTAACCAACACCTCTCCTTAGGTGCTACTCTCACCAGCACCTCTCCTACCATGCTACTCTCACCAACACCTCTCATTAGGTGCTACTCTCACCAGCACCTCTCCTTCTGTGCTACTCTCACCAGCACCTCTCCTTCCATGTTACTCTCACCAACTCCTCTCCTTAGATGCTACTGTCACCAGCACCTCTCCTTCCATGCTACTCTCACCAGCACCTCTCCTTCCATGCTACTCTCACCAACACCTCTCATGCTGCTCTCACCAACACCTCTCCTTCCATGTTACTCTCAACAGCACCTCTCCTTCCATGTTACTCTCACCAGCACCTCTCCTTCCATGCTACTCTCACTAGCACCTCTCCTTCCATGCTACTCTCACCGCACCTCTCCTTCCATGCTATTCTCACAATCACCTCTCCATCCATGCTACTCTCACCTGCACCTCTCCTTCCATGCTACTCTCACCATCACCTCTCCATCCATACTACTCTCACCAGCACCTCTCCTTCTATGCTACTCTCACCAGCACCTCTCCTTCCATGCTACTCTCACCAGCACCTCTTCTTCCATGCTACTCTCACCAGCACCTCTCCTTCCATGCTACTCTCGCTAACACCTCTTCTTCCTTGCTACTCTAACCAACACCTCTCCTTAGGTGCTACTCTCACCAGCACCTCTCCTACCATGCTACTCTCACCAACACCTCTCATTAGGTGCTACTCTCACCAGCACCTCTCCTTCTGTGCTACTCTCACCAGCACCTCTCCTTCCATGCTACTCTCACCAGCACCTCTCTTTCCACGCTACTCTCACCAGCACCTCTCCTTCTATGCTACTCTCACTAGCACCTCTCCTTACATGCTACTCTCACCAACACCTCTCCTTCTATGCTACTCTTACCAACACCTCAGCTTCCATGCTACTCTCACCAGCACCGCTCCTTCCATGCTACTCTCACAAACACCTCTCCTTAGATGCTACTCTCACCAGCACCTCTCCTTCCATGCAACACTCACCAGCACCTCTTCTTCCACGATACTCTCAACAACACCTCTCCTTTGATGCTACTCTCACCAGCACGTCTCCTTCACACGCTGCTCTCACCAGCACCTCTCCTTCCATATTACTCTCACCAGCACCTCTCCTTCCATGCTACTCTCACCAACACCTCTCATGCTGCTCTCACCAACACCTCTCATGCTGTTCTCACCAACACCTCTCATGCTGTTCTCACCAACACCTCTCCTTCCATGTTACTCTCAACCGCACCTCTCCTTCCATGTTACTCTCACTAGCACCTCTCCTTCCATGCTACTCTCACCAGCACCTCTCCTTCCATGCTACTCTCACCAGCACCTCTTCTTCCATGCTACTCTCACCAGCACCTCTCCTTCCATGCTACTCTCACCAGCACCTCTCCTTCCATGTTACTCTCACCAGCACCTCTCCTTCCATGCTACTCTCACCAACACCTCTCATGCTGCTCTCACCAACACCTCTCATGCTGTTCTCACCAACATCTCTCCTTGCATGTTACTCTCAACAGCACCTCTCCTTCCATGTTACTCTCACCAGCACCTCTCCTTCCATGCTACTCTCACTAGCACCTCTCCTTTCATGCTACTCTCACAGCACCTATCCTTCCATGCTATTCTCACAATCACCTCTCCATCCATGCTACTCTCACCAGCACCTCTCCTTCCATGCTACTCTCACCATCACCTCTCCCTCCATGCTACTCTCCCCATCACCTCTCCTTCCATGCTACTCTCACCAGCACCTCTCCTTCCATGCTACTCTCACCAGCACCTCTCCTTCCAGGCTACTCTCACCAGCCCCTCTTCTTCCATGCTACTCATCAGCACCTCTCCTTCCATGCTACTCTCACCATCACCTCTCCTTAGGTGTGTTATGATCTCAGCCTGCAGGAGAAACGAGTCTCCCTTCTTGAGAGTTATTCAGCAAGCCTGACCTAACTAGAAGGTCTAGCAAATATTGAGGTGATAACCCATATGTAAAATGGCTGGTTGTATATGCATAACAGTTTGAGATTATGGGCAATGCAGAAGAAAATAGATAAATGACTGGCGAGGAGATATGGACATTTTGCTGGAGGCGTGAGGCTCGCTTCCGGAGGACCTTGACCTCACTTGAGTGCCAGACATCGCAGGGGGAAGCCGCGCTCCGTTTGAGCTCCCGCCAGAAGGGAACCCCTAGTGATATATCTCTAAGAGAAGAGAAGTGTGCAGACGTGCCAGCTGTGGAATTGAGCTGAGAACGTTGTGGTGTCAAGTCTTGGACGGCGAGGAGAGTTTAATAAGCTGCTCAGAGGCATTTTCGTGGGCTGTGTGGAGCGCCCTGACCAGACGCCGTCAGAGGGAAAGCGCCCTCGATCAGTTAATCTGTGGTAAGCACGATATACGCCAGTTCATAGTGATTGCTTGTAGTTGGTCGTGTGCCCAGCGACAGTAGCAATGTTTATTTATAAGTTAGACATGTTTTAATAAGGCAGAAAGCCTGAAATAGGAGAGTGAAGAGGGAGGAGCACGGAGCGACGTCCGTCCCCTCTGAGCTCTGACGGACGACTGAGGGAGCCCGGCTCCTGACGGAGGAAGACCCTCCCAGCGAGTGAGGACCGCCGCCAGGCGAGGTGGAGTATGGACCTGCCCAAAACGGGGGAGTCCACTCTCACTGTATATAGAGGACAGATAGAGGTTGGAGACAAACATATTGTGTGAATATTTTTGTTTATGTGTTAAAGGGGAAACATTTTATTGGAGTGTCGATGGGTTGCAGGTTTGTCTTTGGGGAAGAAGTTGCTGAGAACTTCGAAGCCAGCATAGATGAAGTAATTGATGAGACTCCAAGGTAGTGAAGCAGAGGACCTCGAGCTGTGAGGAGAAGCAGTGAAGAGGAGTGTCACGTGCTTCTGTAGAGGTGGAGAAGCACCATAGTTGCTCGAGGAAACTTCATGGTGTAGCAGCCAAGAGAGCTGTGGAGGAACCTAGCAGAAGGGTGAAGCACCGTAGTTGCTCAAGGAAACTTCATGATAGCAGCCTGGAGGAGCTGCAGAGGATCCTGGTAGTGAAGCCCGGAAGAACCTAAGGATATTAGGGTAGTGAACTTCCAGAGGTGGTAGGGGATGTTCTGGTGGATTACTTATAAGGAGTTGATAGTGTTTGGTTGTCATTAGTGTGCAAGACGCAGTGAGAGGTGAGTGATTGTTGGCATTCTTATGTCAGGGAGTGTTTTAAACTGAAGTTTAGAGTCACAGTCGTAGGCTGGATTACCTACAGATGTATGCGGTCCAGGACTGACAGTGATCGATTGATCATTGTTGTGTATCAATGAACATTTATACTGATATATGTTATTGCATTCAAATGCTGATATTCTATGTATATATATTATCTTGCTGATGGTGCAACAGTGTATGTAGACTTGATCAACTTGAGGAGGTTGATAGTATCAGGTGGTGAACCAGGAGATAGGATACCACTTGATAAGCTGATAATAGAGTTCTGATGGTGTTGGAGTGCAACCTGATTGTGATATTATAGAGTATAGGATTCATTATTATTATATGTGTGTATGTATCGTGTATGTGCTTTGTCCAGTAAATGTATCCCAATTTGCTGGTGTTTGCCCTTGTCCTAGTGAGGCTTCCCAGAAGGTAGTAAAGAAGGAGAGAGAGAGAGAAAGAACCAAGAACCACTGCTGTGGACAGGGTAAAAGGTAATACTAATAAGTCAAAAGGGGATTGAGGAGATCATATCACCTAAGGAGAGAGTGGGGAGTCACAGCGGCTCGAGTGGGTGTGTGCACGTGACAACGAGGCTAAGTGTTGAAGCCGCATCCCCTAAACGTGTGACGCTGAGCCCCTCTCCAAGAGCCAGAAATGCCAAGGGTGATCTCCTAGTATAAGCACTCTACCGAGTTGTGGGTTGGGTTGTCCATAGAGAAGGATCAACGACGACAACACCAACCAACCCACAGTCTTTAATAGTGCTACTCTCACCAGCATCTCTCCTTCCATGCTTCTCTCACCAGTACCTTTCCTTCCATGCTACTCTCACCAGCACCTCTCCTTCCATGTTACTCTCACCAACACCTATCCTTAGATGCAACTAATACCAGAACCTCTCCTTCCATGCTACTCTCACTAACACCTCTCCTTCCATGCTACTCTCACCAACACCTCTCCTTCCATGTTACTTTCACCAACACTTTTCCTTCCATCCTATTCTCACCAGCACCTCTCCATCCATGCTACTCTCACCAGCACCTCTCCATCCATGCTACTCTCACCAGCACCTCTCCTTCCATGCTACTCTCACCAACACCTCTCCTTCCTTGCTTCTCTCACCAGTACCTTTCCTTCCATGCTACTCTCACCAGCACCTCTCCTTCCATGTTACTCTCACCAACACCTCTCCTTAGATGCAACTAATACCAGCACCTCTCCTTCCATGCTATTCTCACAATCACCTCTCCATCCATGCTACTCTCACCAGCACCTCTCCTTCCATGCTACTCTCACCATCACCTCTCCATCCATACTACTCTCACCAGCACCTCTCCTTCTATGCTACTCTCACCAGCACCTCTCCTTCCATGCTACTCTCACCAGCACCTCTTCTTCCATGCTACTCTCACCAGCACCTCTCCTTCCATGCTACTCTCGCTAACACCTCTTCTTCCTTGCTACTCTAACCAACACCTCTCCTTAGGTGCTACTCTCACCAGCACCTCTCCTACCATGCTACTCTCACCAACACCTCTCATTAGGTGCTACTCTCACCAGCACCTCTCCTTCTGTGCTACTCTCACCAGCACCTCTCCTTCCATGCTACTCTCACCAGCACCTCTCTTTCCACGCTACTCTCACCAGCACCTCTCCTTCTATGCTACTCTCACTAGCACCTCTCCTTACATGCTACTCTCACCAACACCTCTCCTTCTATGCTACTCTTACCAACACCTCAGCTTCCATGCTACTCTCACCAGCACCGCTCCTTCCATGCTACTCTCACAAACACCTCTCCTTAGATGCTACTCTCACCAGCACCTCTCCTTCCATGCAACACTCACCAGCACCTCTTCTTCCACGATACTCTCAACAACACCTCTCCTTTGATGCTACTCTCACCAGCACGTCTCCTTCAAACGCTGCTCTCACCAGCACCTCTCCTTCCATGTTACTCTCACCAGCACCTCTCCTTCCATGCTACTCTCACCAACACCTCTCATGCTGCTCTCACCAACACCTCTCATGCTGTTCTCACCAACACCTCTCATGCTGTTCTCACCAACACCTCTCCTTCCATGTTACTCTCAACCGCACCTCTCCTTCCATGTTACTCTCACTAGCACCTCTCCTTCCATGCTACTCTCACCAGCACCTCTCCTTCCATGCTACTCTCACCAGCACCTCTTCTTCCATGCTACTCTCACCAGCACCTCTCCTTCCATGCTACTCTCACCAGCACCTCTCCTTCCATGTTACTCTCACCAACACCTCTCATGCTGCTCTCACCAACACCTCTCATGCTGTTCTCACCAACACCTCTCATGCTGTTCTCACCAACACCTCTCCTTCCATGTTACTCTCAACCGCACCTCTCCTTCCATGTTACTCTCACTAGCACCTCTCCTTCCATGCTACTCTCACCAGCACCTCTCCTTTCATGCTACTCTCACAGCACCTATCCTTCCATGCTATTCTCACAATCACCTCTCCATCCATGCTACTCTCACCAGCACCTCTCCTTCCATGCTACTCTCACCATCACCTCTCCCTCCATGCTACTCTCCCCATCACCTCTCCTTCCATGCTACTCTCACCAGCACCTCTCCTTCCATGTTACTCTCACCAGCACCTCTCCTTCCATGCTACTCTCACCAACACCTCTCATGCTGCTCTCACCAACACCTCTCATGCTGTTCTCACCAACACCTCTCATGCTGTTCTCACCAACACCTCTCCTTCCATGTTACTCTCAACCGCACCTCTCCTTCCATGTTACTCTCACTAGCACCTCTCCTTCCATGCTACTCTCACCAGCACCTCTCCTTCCATGCTACTCTCACCAGCACCTCTTCTTCCATGCTACTCTCACCAGCACCTCTCCTTCCATGCTACTCTCACCAGCACCTCTCCTTCCATGTTACTCTCACCAGCACCTCTCCTTCCATGCTACTCTCACCAACACCTCTCATGCTGCTCTCACCAACACCTCTCATGCTGTTCTCACCAACATCTCTCCTTGCATGTTACTCTCAATAGCACCTCTCCTTCCATGTTACTCTCACCAGCACCTCTCCTTCCATGCTACTCTCACTAGCACCTCTCCTTTCATGCTACTCTCACAGCACCTATCCTTCCATGCTATTCTCACAATCACCTCTCCATCCATGCTACTCTCACCAGCACCTCTCCTTCCATGCTACTCTCACCATCACCTCTCCCTCCATGCTACTCTCCCCATCACCTCTCCTTCCATGCTACTCTCACCAGCACCTCTCCTTCCATGCTACTCTCACCAGCACCTCTCCTTCCAGGCTACTCTCACCAGCCCCTCTTCTTCCATGCTACTCATCAGCACCTCTCCTTCCATGCTACTCTCACCATCACCTCTCCTTAGGTGTGTTATGATCTCAGCCTGCAGGAGAAACGAGTCTCCCTTCTTGAGAGTTATTCAGCAAGCCTGACCTAACTAGAAGGTCTAGCAAATATTGAGGTGATAACCCATATGTAAAATGGCTGGTTGTATATGCATAACAGTTTGAGATTATGGGCAATGCAGAAGAAAATAGATAAATGACTGGCGAGGAGATATGGACATTTTGCTGGAGGCGTGAGGCTCGCTTCCGGAGGACCTTGACCTCACTTGAGTGCCAGACATCGCAGGGGGAAGCCGCGCTCCGTTTGAGCTCCCGCCAGAAGGGAACCCCTAGTGATATATCTCTAAGAGAAGAGAAGTGTGCAGACGTGCCAGCTGTGGAATTGAGCTGAGAACGTTGTGGTGTCAAGTCTTGGACGGCGAGGAGAGTTTAATAAGCTGCTCAGAGGCATTTTCGTGGGCTGTGTGGAGCGCCCTGACCAGACGCCGTCAGAGGGAAAGCGCCCTCGATCAGTTAATCTGTGGTAAGCACGATATACGCCAGTTCATAGTGATTGCTTGTAGTTGGTCGTGTGCCCAGCGACAGTAGCAATGTTTATTTATAAGTTAGACATGTTTTAATAAGGCAGAAAGCCTGAAATAGGAGAGTGAAGAGGGAGGAGCACGGAGCGACGTCCGTCCCCTCTGAGCTCTGACGGACGACTGAGGGAGCCCGGCTCCTGACGGAGGAAGACCCTCCCAGCGAGTGAGGACCGCCGCCAGGCGAGGTGGAGTATGGACCTGCCCAAAACGGGGGAGTCCACTCTCACTGTATATAGAGGACAGATAGAGGTTGGAGACAAACATATTGTGTGAATATTTTTGTTTATGTGTTAAAGGGGAAACATTTTATTGGAGTGTCGATGGGTTGCAGGTTTGTCTTTGGGGAAGAAGTTGCTGAGAACTTCGAAGCCAGCATAGATGAAGTAATTGATGAGACTCCAAGGTAGTGAAGCAGAGGACCTCGAGCTGTGAGGAGAAGCAGTGAAGAGGAGTGTCACGTGCTTCTGTAGAGGTGGAGAAGCACCATAGTTGCTCGAGGAAACTTCATGGTGTAGCAGCCAAGAGAGCTGTGGAGGAACCTAGCAGAAGGGTGAAGCACCGTAGTTGCTCAAGGAAACTTCATGATAGCAGCCTGGAGGAGCTGCAGAGGATCCTGGTAGTGAAGCCCGGAAGAACCTAAGGATATTAGGGTAGTGAACTTCCAGAGGTGGAAGGGGATGTTCTGGTGGATTACTTATAGGGAGTTGATAGTGTTTGGTTGTCATTAGTGTGCAAGACGCAGTGAGAGGTGAGTGATTGTTGGCATTCTTATGTCAGGGAGTGTTTTAAACTGAAGTTTAGAGTCACAGTCGTAGGCTGGATTACCTACAGATGTATGCGGTCCAGGACTGACAGTGATCGATTGATCATTGTTGTGTATCAATGAACATTTATACTGATATATGTTATTGCATTCAAATGCTGATATTCTATGTATATATATTATCTTGCTGATGGTGCAACAGTGTATGTAGACTTGATCAACTTGAGGAGGTTGATAGTATCAGGTGGTGAACCAGGAGATAGGATACCACTTGATAAGCTGATAATAGAGTTCTGATGGTGTTGGAGTGCAACCTGATTGTGATATTATAGAGTATAGGATTCATTATTATTATATGTGTGTATGTATCGTGTATGTGCTTTGTCCAGTAAATGTATCCCAATTTGCTGGTGTTTGCCCTTGTCCTAGTGAGGCTTCCCAGAAGGTAGTAAAGAAGGAGAGAGAGAGAGAAAGAACCAAGAACCACTGCTGTGGACAGGGTAAAAGGTAATACTAATAAGTCAAAAGGGGATTGAGGAGATCATATCACCTAAGGAGAGAGTGGGGAGTCACAGCGGCTCGAGTGGGTGTGTGCACGTGACAACAAAGCTAAGTGTTGAAGCCGCATCCCCTAAACGTGTGACGCTGAGCCCCTCTCCAAGAGCCAGAAATGCCAAGGGTGATCTCCTAGTATAAGCACTCTACCGAGTTGTGGGTTGGGTTGTCCATAGAGAAGGATCACCGACGACAACACCAACCAACCCACAGTCTTTAATAGTGCTACTCTCACCAGCATCTCTCCTTCCATGCTTCTCTCACCAGTACCTTTCCTTCCATGCTACTCTCACCAGCACCTCTCCTTCCATGTTACTCTCACCAACACCTATCCTTAGATGCAACTAATACCAGAACCTCTCCTTCCATGCTACTCTCACTAACACCTCTCCTTCCATGCTACTCTCACCAACACCTCTCCTTCCATGTTACTTTCACCAACACTTTTCCTTCCATCCTATTCTCACCAGCACCTCTCCATCCATGCTACTCTCACCAGCACCTCTCCATCCATGCTACTCTCACCAGCACCTCTCCTTCCATGCTACTCTCACCAACACCTCTCCTTCCTTGCTTCTCTCACCAGTACCTTTCCTTCCATGCTACTCTCACCAGCACCTCTCCTTCCATGTTACTCTCACCAACACCTCTCCTTAGATGCAACTAATACCAGCACCTCTCCTTCCATGCTATTCTCACAATCACCTCTCCATCCATGCTACTCTCACCAGCACCTCTCCTTCCATGCTACTCTCACCATCACCTCTCCATCCATACTACTCTCACCAGCACCTCTCCTTCTATGCTACTCTCACCAGCACCTCTCCTTCCATGCTACTCTCACCAGCACCTCTTCTTCCATGCTACTCTCACCAGCACCTCTCCTTCCATGCTACTCTCGCTAACACCTCTTCTTCCTTGCTACTCTAACCAACACCTCTCCTTAGGTGCTACTCTCACCAGCACCTCTCCTACCATGCTACTCTCACCAACACCTCTCATTAGGTGCTACTCTCACCAGCACCTCTCCTTCTGTGCTACTCTCACCAGCACCTCTCCTTCCATGCTACTCTCACCAGCACCTCTCTTTCCACGCTACTCTCACCAGCACCTCTCCTTCTATGCTACTCTCACTAGCACCTCTCCTTACATGCTACTCTCACCAACACCTCTCCTTCTATGCTACTCTTACCAACACCTCAGCTTCCATGCTACTCTCACCAGCACCGCTCCTTCCATGCTACTCTCACAAACACCTCTCCTTAGATGCTACTCTCACCAGCACCTCTCCTTCCATGCAACACTCACCAGCACCTCTTCTTCCACGATACTCTCAACAACACCTCTCCTTTGATGCTACTCTCACCAGCACGTCTCCTTCAAACGCTGCTCTCACCAGCACCTCTCCTTCCATGTTACTCTCACCAGCACCTCTCCTTCCATGCTACTCTCACCAACACCTCTCATGCTGCTCTCACCAACACCTCTCATGCTGTTCTCACCAACACCTCTCATGCTGTTCTCACCAACACCTCTCCTTCCATGTTACTCTCAACCGCACCTCTCCTTCCATGTTACTCTCACTAGCACCTCTCCTTCCATGCTACTCTCACCAGCACCTCTCCTTCCATGCTACTCTCACCAGCACCTCTTCTTCCATGCTACTCTCACCAGCACCTCTCCTTCCATGCTACTCTCACCAGCACCTCTCCTTCCATGTTACTCTCACCAGCACCTCTCCTTCCATGCTACTCTCACCAACACCTCTCATGCTGCTCTCACCAACACCTCTCATGCTGTTCTCACCAACATCTCTCCTTGCATGTTACTCTCAACAGCACCTCTCCTTCCATGTTACTCTCACCAGCACCTCTCCTTCCATGCTACTCTCACTAGCACCTCTCCTTTCATGCTACTCTCACAGCACCTATCCTTCCATGCTATTCTCACAATCACCTCTCCATCCATGCTACTCTCACCAGCACCTCTCCTTCCATGCTACTCTCACCATCACCTCTCCCTCCATGCTACTCTCCCCATCACCTCTCCTTCCATGCTACTCTCACCAGCACCTCTCCTTCCATGCTACTCTCACCAGCACCTCTCCTTCCAGGCTACTCTCACCAGCCCCTCTTCTTCCATGCTACTCATCAGCACCTCTCCTTCCATGCTACTCTCACCATCACCTCTCCTTAGGTGTGTTATGATCTCAGCCTGCAGGAGAAACGAGTCTCCCTTCTTGAGAGTTATTCAGCAAGCCTGACCTAACTAGAAGGTCTAGCAAATATTGAGGTGATAACCCATATGTAAAATGGCTGGTTGTATATGCATAACAGTTTGAGATTATGGGCAATGCAGAAGAAAATAGATAAATGACTGGCGAGGAGATATGGACATTTTGCTGGAGGCGTGAGGCTCGCTTCCGGAGGACCTTGACCTCACTTGAGTGCCAGACATCGCAGGGGGAAGCCGCGCTCCGTTTGAGCTCCCGCCAGAAGGGAACCCCTAGTGATATATCTCTAAGAGAAGAGAAGTGTGCAGACGTGCCAGCTGTGGAATTGAGCTGAGAACGTTGTGGTGTCAAGTCTTGGACGGCGAGGAGAGTTTAATAAGCTGCTCAGAGGCATTTTCGTGGGCTGTGTGGAGCGCCCTGACCAGACGCCGTCAGAGGGAAAGCGCCCTCGATCAGTTAATCTGTGGTAAGCACGATATACGCCAGTTCATAGTGATTGCTTGTAGTTGGTCGTGTGCCCAGCGACAGTAGCAATGTTTATTTATAAGTTAGACATGTTTTAATAAGGCAGAAAGCCTGAAATAGGAGAGTGAAGAGGGAGGAGCACGGAGCGACGTCCGTCCCCTCTGAGCTCTGACGGACGACTGAGGGAGCCCGGCTCCTGACGGAGGAAGACCCTCCCAGCGAGTGAGGACCGCCGCCAGGCGAGGTGGAGTATGGACCTGCCCAAAACGGGGGAGTCCACTCTCACTGTATATAGAGGACAGATAGAGGTTGGAGACAAACATATTGTGTGAATATTTTTGTTTATGTGTTAAAGGGGAAACATTTTATTGGAGTGTCGATGGGTTGCAGGTTTGTCTTTGGGGAAGAAGTTGCTGAGAACTTCGAAGCCAGCATAGATGAAGTAATTGATGAGACTCCAAGGTAGTGAAGCAGAGGACCTCGAGCTGTGAGGAGAAGCAGTGAAGAGGAGTGTCACGTGCTTCTGTAGAGGTGGAGAAGCACCATAGTTGCTCGAGGAAACTTCATGGTGTAGCAGCCAAGAGAGCTGTGGAGGAACCTAGCAGAAGGGTGAAGCACCGTAGTTGCTCAAGGAAACTTCATGATAGCAGCCTGGAGGAGCTGCAGAGGATCCTGGTAGTGAAGCCCGGAAGAACCTAAGGATATTAGGGTAGTGAACTTCCAGAGGTGGAAGGGGATGTTCTGGTGGATTACTTATAGGGAGTTGATAGTGTTTGGTTGTCATTAGTGTGCAAGACGCAGTGAGAGGTGAGTGATTGTTGGCATTCTTATGTCAGGGAGTGTTTTAAACTGAAGTTTAGAGTCACAGTCGTAGGCTGGATTACCTACAGATGTATGCGGTCCAGGACTGACAGTGATCGATTGATCATTGTTGTGTATCAATGAACATTTATACTGATATATGTTATTGCATTCAAATGCTGATATTCTATGTATATATATTATCTTGCTGATGGTGCAACAGTGTATGTAGACTTGATCAACTTGAGGAGGTTGATAGTATCAGGTGGTGAACCAGGAGATAGGATACCACTTGATAAGCTGATAATAGAGTTCTGATGGTGTTGGAGTGCAACCTGATTGTGATATTATAGAGTATAGGATTCATTATTATTATATGTGTGTATGTATCGTGTATGTGCTTTGTCCAGTAAATGTATCCCAATTTGCTGGTGTTTGCCCTTGTCCTAGTGAGGCTTCCCAGAAGGTAGTAAAGAAGGAGAGAGAGAGAGAAAGAACCAAGAACCACTGCTGTGGACAGGGTAAAAGGTAATACTAATAAGTCAAAAGGGGATTGAGGAGATCATATCACCTAAGGAGAGAGTGGGGAGTCACAGCGGCTCGAGTGGGTGTGTGCACGTGACAACGAGGCTAAGTGTTGAAGCCGCATCCCCTAAACGTGTGACGCTGAGCCCCTCTCCAAGAGCCAGAAATGCCAAGGGTGATCTCCTAGTATAAGCACTCTACCGAGTTGTGGGTTGGGTTGTCCATAGAGAAGGATCACCGACGACAACACCAACCAACCCACAGTCTTTAATAGTGCTACTCTCACCAGCATCTCTCCTTCCATGCTTCTCTCACCAGTACCTTTCCTTCCATGCTACTCTCACCAGCACCTCTCCTTCCATGTTACTCTCACCAACACCTATCCTTAGATGCAACTAATACCAGAACCTCTCCTTCCATGCTACTCTCACTAACACCTCTCCTTCCATGCTACTCTCACCAACACCTCTCCTTCCATGTTACTTTCACCAACACTTTTCCTTCCATCCTATTCTCACCAGCACCTCTCCATCCATGCTACTCTCACCAGCACCTCTCCATCCATGCTACTCTCACCAGCACCTCTCCTTCCATGCTACTCTCACCAACACCTCTCCTTCCTTGCTTCTCTCACCAGTACCTTTCCTTCCATGCTACTCTCACCAGCACCTCTCCTTCCATGTTACTCTCACCAACACCTCTCCTTAGATGCAACTAATACCAGCACCTCTCCTTCCATGCTATTCTCACAATCACCTCTCCATCCATGCTACTCTCACCAGCACCTCTCCTTCCATGCTACTCTCACCATCACCTCTCCATCCATACTACTCTCACCAGCACCTCTCCTTCTATGCTACTCTCACCAGCACCTCTCCTTCCATGCTACTCTCACCAGCACCTCTTCTTCCATGCTACTCTCACCAGCACCTCTCCTTCCATGCTACTCTCGCTAACACCTCTTCTTCCTTGCTACTCTAACCAACACCTCTCCTTAGGTGCTACTCTCACCAGCACCTCTCCTACCATGCTACTCTCACCAACACCTCTCATTAGGTGCTACTCTCACCAGCACCTCTCCTTCTGTGCTACTCTCACCAGCACCTCTCCTTCCATGCTACTCTCACCAGCACCTCTCTTTCCACGCTACTCTCACCAGCACCTCTCCTTCTATGCTACTCTCACTAGCACCTCTCCTTACATGCTACTCTCACCAACACCTCTCCTTCTATGCTACTCTTACCAACACCTCAGCTTCCATGCTACTCTCACCAGCACCGCTCCTTCCATGCTACTCTCACAAACACCTCTCCTTAGATGCTACTCTCACCAGCACCTCTCCTTCCATGCAACACTCACCAGCACCTCTTCTTCCACGATACTCTCAACAACACCTCTCCTTTGATGCTACTCTCACCAGCACGTCTCCTTCAAACGCTGCTCTCACCAGCACCTCTCCTTCCATGTTACTCTCACCAGCACCTCTCCTTCCATGCTACTCTCACCAACACCTCTCATGCTGCTCTCACCAACACCTCTCATGCTGTTCTCACCAACACCTCTCATGCTGTTCTCACCAACACCTCTCCTTCCATGTTACTCTCAACCGCACCTCTCCTTCCATGTTACTCTCACTAGCACCTCTCCTTCCATGCTACTCTCACCAGCACCTCTCCTTCCATGCTACTCTCACCAGCACCTCTTCTTCCATGCTACTCTCACCAGCACCTCTCCTTCCATGCTACTCTCACCAGCACCTCTCCTTCCATGTTACTCTCACCAGCACCTCTCCTTCCATGCTACTCTCACCAACACCTCTCATGCTGCTCTCACCAACACCTCTCATGCTGTTCTCACCAACATCTCTCCTTGCATGTTACTCTCAACAGCACCTCTCCTTCCATGTTACTCTCACCAGCACCTCTCCTTCCATGCTACTCTCACTAGCACCTCTCCTTTCATGCTACTCTCACAGCACCTATCCTTCCATGCTATTCTCACAATCACCTCTCCATCCATGCTACTCTCACCAGCACCTCTTCTTCCATGCTACTCTCACCAGCACCTCTCCTTCCATGCTACTCTCACCAGCACCTCTCCTTCCATGTTACTCTCACCAGCACCTCTCCTTCCATGCTACTCTCACCAACACCTCTCATGCTGCTCTCACCAACACCTCTCATGCTGTTCTCACCAACATCTCTCCTTGCATGTTACTCTCAACAGCACCTCTTCTTCCATGCTACTCATCAGCACCTCTCCTTCCATGCTACTCTCACCATCACCTCTCCTTAGGTGTGTTATGATCTCAGCCTGCAGGAGAAACGAGTCTCCCTTCTTGAGAGTTATTCAGCAAGCCTGACCTAACTAGAAGGTCTAGCAAATATTGAGGTGATAACCCATATGTAAAATGGCTGGTTGTATATGCATAACAGTTTGAGATTATGGGCAATGCAGAAGAAAATAGATAAATGACTGGCGAGGAGATATGGACATTTTGCTGGAGGCGTGAGGCTCGCTTCCGGAGGACCTTGACCTCACTTGAGTGCCAGACATCGCAGGGGGAAGCCGCGCTCCGTTTGAGCTCCCGCCAGAAGGGAACCCCTAGTGATATATCTCTAAGAGAAGAGAAGTGTGCAGACGTGCCAGCTGTGGAATTGAGCTGAGAACGTTGTGGTGTCAAGTCTTGGACGGCGAGGAGAGTTTAATAAGCTGCTCAGAGGCATTTTCGTGGGCTGTGTGGAGCGCCCTGACCAGACGCCGTCAGAGGGAAAGCGCCCTCGATCAGTTAATCTGTGGTAAGCACGATATACGCCAGTTCATAGTGATTGCTTGTAGTTGGTCGTGTGCCCAGCGACAGTAGCAATGTTTATTTATAAGTTAGACATGTTTTAATAAGGCAGAAAGCCTGAAATAGGAGAGTGAAGAGGGAGGAGCACGGAGCGACGTCCGTCCCCTCTGAGCTCTGACGGACGACTGAGGGAGCCCGGCTCCTGACGGAGGAAGACCCTCCCAGCGAGTGAGGACCGCCGCCAGGCGAGGTGGAGTATGGACCTGCCCAAAACGGGGGAGTCCACTCTCACTGTATATAGAGGACAGATAGAGGTTGGAGACAAACATATTGTGTGAATATTTTTGTTTATGTGTTAAAGGGGAAACATTTTATTGGAGTGTCGATGGGTTGCAGGTTTGTCTTTGGGGAAGAAGTTGCTGAGAACTTCGAAGCCAGCATAGATGAAGTAATTGATGAGACTCCAAGGTAGTGAAGCAGAGGACCTCGAGCTGTGAGGAGAAGCAGTGAAGAGGAGTGTCACGTGCTTCTGTAGAGGTGGAGAAGCACCATAGTTGCTCGAGGAAACTTCATGGTGTAGCAGCCAAGAGAGCTGTGGAGGAACCTAGCAGAAGGGTGAAGCACCGTAGTTGCTCAAGGAAACTTCATGATAGCAGCCTGGAGGAGCTGCAGAGGATCCTGGTAGTGAAGCCCGGAAGAACCTAAGGATATTAGGGTAGTGAACTTCCAGAGGTGGAAGGGGATGTTCTGGTGGATTACTTATAGGGAGTTGATAGTGTTTGGTTGTCATTAGTGTGCAAGACGCAGTGAGAGGTGAGTGATTGTTGGCATTCTTATGTCAGGGAGTGTTTTAAACTGAAGTTTAGAGTCACAGTCGTAGGCTGGATTACCTACAGATGTATGCGGTCCAGGACTGACAGTGATCGATTGATCATTGTTGTGTATCAATGAACATTTATACTGATATATGTTATTGCATTCAAATGCTGATATTCTATGTATATATATTATCTTGCTGATGGTGCAACAGTGTATGTAGACTTGATCAACTTGAGGAGGTTGATAGTATCAGGTGGTGAACCAGGAGATAGGATACCACTTGATAAGCTGATAATAGAGTTCTGATGGTGTTGGAGTGCAACCTGATTGTGATATTATAGAGTATAGGATTCATTATTATTATATGTGTGTATGTATCGTGTATGTGCTTTGTCCAGTAAATGTATCCCAATTTGCTGGTGTTTGCCCTTGTCCTAGTGAGGCTTCCCAGAAGGTAGTAAAGAAGGAGAGAGAGAGAGAAAGAACCAAGAACCACTGCTGTGGACAGGGTAAAAGGTAATACTAATAAGTCAAAAGGGGATTGAGGAGATCATATCACCTAAGGAGAGAGTGGGGAGTCACAGCGGCTCGAGTGGGTGTGTGCACGTGACAACGAGGCTAAGTGTTGAAGCCGCATCCCCTAAACGTGTGACGCTGAGCCCCTCTCCAAGAGCCAGAAATGCCAAGGGTGATCTCCTAGTATAAGCACTCTACCGAGTTGTGGGTTGGGTTGTCCATAGAGAAGGATCACCGACGACAACACCAACCAACCCACAGTCTTTAATAGTGCTACTCTCACCAGCATCTCTCCTTCCATGCTTCTCTCACCAGTACCTTTCCTTCCATGCTACTCTCACCAGCACCTCTCCTTCCATGTTACTCTCACCAACACCTATCCTTAGATGCAACTAATACCAGAACCTCTCCTTCCATGCTACTCTCACTAACACCTCTCCTTCCATGCTACTCTCACCAACACCTCTCCTTCCATGTTACTTTCACCAACACTTTTCCTTCCATCCTATTCTCACCAGCACCTCTCCATCCATGCTACTCTCACCAGCACCTCTCCATCCATGCTACTCTCACCAGCACCTCTCCTTCCATGCTACTCTCACCAACACCTCTCCTTCCTTGCTTCTCTCACCAGTACCTTTCCTTCCATGCTACTCTCACCAGCACCTCTCCTTCCATGTTACTCTCACCAACACCTCTCCTTAGATGCAACTAATACCAGCACCTCTCCTTCCATGCTACTCTCACTAACACCTGTCCTTCCATGCTACTCTCACCAACACCTCTCTTACCATATTACTTTCACTAACACTCTTCCTTCCATGCTACCCTCACCAACACCTCTCCTTCCATGTTGCTCTCACCTGCACCTCTCCTTCCATGCTACTCTCTCCAGCACCTCTCCCAGCATGCTACTCTCACCAGCACCTCTCCATAGGTGCTACTCCCACCAGCACCTCTCTTTCCATGCTACTTTCACCAACACCTCTCCTTCCATGTTACTCTCACCAACACCTCTCCTTCCATGCTACTCTCACCAACACCTCTCCTTAGATGATACTCTCACTAGCATCTTTCCTTCCATGCTACTCTCACCAGCACCTCCCCTTCCATGCTACTCTCACAAACACCTCTCCTTAGATGCTACTCTCACCAGCACCTCTCCTTCCATGCTACTCTCCAAAACACCTCTCCTTAGATGCTACTCTCACCAGCACCTCTTCTTCCACGATACTCTCACCAACACCTCACCTGCCATGCTACTCTCACCAGCACCTCTCCTTCCATGCTACTCTCACCAGCACCTCTCCTTCCATATTACTCTCACCAGCACCTCTCCTTCCATGTTACTCTCACCAACTCCTCTCCTTAGATGCTACTCTCACCAGCACGTCTCCTTCAAACGGTGCTCTCACCAGCACCTCTCCTTCCATGTTACTCTCACCAGCACCTCTCCTTCCAATGTGCTCTCACCAACACCTCTCATGCTGCTCTCACCAACACCTCTCCTTCCATGTTACTCTCAACAGCACCTCTCTTTCCATGTTACTTTCACCAACACTTTTCCTTCCATGCTACCCTCACCAACACCTCTCCTTCCATGTTGCTCTCACCTGCACCTCTCCTTCCATGCTACTCTCACCAGCACCTCTCCTTCCATGCTACTCTCTCCAGCACCTCTCCCACCATGCTACTCTCACCAGCACCTCTCCTTAGGTGCTACTCCCACCAGCACCTCTCTTTCCATGCTACTCTCACCAACACCTCTCCTTCCATGCTACTCTCACCAGCACCTCTCCTTCCATACTACTCTCAGCAACCTATCTCCTTCCATGCTACTTTCACCAACACCTCTCCTTCCATGTTACTCTCACCAACACCTCTCCTTCCATGCTACTCTCACCAGCACCTCTCTTTCCACGCTACTCTCACCAGCACCTCTCCTTCTATGCTACTCTCACTAGCACCTCTCCTTCCATGCTACTCTCACCAGCACCTATCCTTCCATATTACTCTCACCAGCACCTCTCCTTCCATGTTACTCTCACCAACTCCTC
Organism: Procambarus clarkii; assembly: GCF_040958095.1. Classification (NCBI taxonomy): domain Eukaryota; kingdom Metazoa; phylum Arthropoda; class Malacostraca; order Decapoda; family Cambaridae; genus Procambarus; species Procambarus clarkii. Next base: position 9,996,300 of record NC_091219.1, read on the forward strand.
TCCTTAGATGCTACTCTCACCAGCACATCTCCTTCAAACGGTGCTCTCACCAGCACCTCTCCTTCCATGTTACTCTCACCAGCACCTCTCCTTCCATGTTACTCTCACCAGCACCTCTCCTTCCAATGTACTCTCACCAACACCTCTCATGCTGCTCTCACCAACACCTCTCCATCCATGTTACTCTCAACAGCACCTCTCCTTCCATGTTACTCTCACCAGCACCTCTCCTTCCATGCTACTCTCACTAGCACCTCTCCTTCCATGCTACTCTCACCGCACCTCTCCTTCCATGCTATTCTCACAATCACCTCTCCATCCATGCTACTCTCACCAGCACCTCTCCTTCCATGCTACTCTCACCATCACCTCTCCATCCATGCTACTCTTACCAGCACCTCTCCTTCAATGCTACTCTCACCAGCACCTCTCCTTCCATGCTACTCTCACCAGCACCTCTTCTTCCATGCTACTCTCACCAGCACCTCTCCTTCCATGCTACTCTCGCTAACACCTCTTCTTCCTTGCTACTCTAACCAACACATCTCCTTAGGTGCTACTCTCACCAGCACCTTTCCTACCATGCTACTCTCACCAACACCTCTCATTAGGTGCTACTCTCACCAGCACCTCTCCTTCTGTGCTACTCTCACCAGCACGTCTCCTTCCATGCTACTCTCACCAGCACCTCTCTTTCCACGCTACTCTCACCAGCACCTCTCCTTCTATGCTACTCTCACTAGCACCTCTCCTTACATGCTACTCTTACCAACACCTCTCCTTCCATGCTACTCTCACCAGCACCTCTCCTTCCATGCTACTCTCACCAACATCTCTCTTTTCATGCAACTCTTACCAGCACCTCTCCTTCAATGCTACTCTCACCAGCACCTCTCCTTCCATGCTACTCTCACCCGCACCTCTCCTTCCATGCTACTCTCACCGCACCTATCCTTCTATGCTACTCTCACCAACACCTCTCCTTCCATGCTAATCTTACCAACACCTCTCCTTCCATGCTACTCTCACCAGCACCTCTTCTTAGGTGCTACTCTCACCAGTACCTCTCCTTCCATGTTACTCTCACCAGCTCCTCTCCTTCCATGCTACTCTCACCATCACCTCTCCTTAGGTGCTACTCTCACTAACACCTCTCCTTCCATGCTACTCTCACCAGCACCTCTTCTTAGGTGCTACTCTCACCAGTACCTCTCCTTCCAGGCTAATTTCACCATCGCCTCTCCTTTCATGCAACTCTCACCATCACCTCTCCTTATGTGCTACTCTCACCAGCACCTCGCCTTCCATGCTACTCTCACCAGCACCTCTCCTTCCATGCTACTCTCACCAGTACCTCTCCTTCCATGCTACTCTCACCGACACCGCTCCTTCCGTGTTACTTTCACTAACAGCTCTCCTTAGATGCTACTCTCACCAGCACCTCTCCTTCCATGTTACTCTCACCAACACATCTCCTTCCATGTTACTCTCACCAACACCTTTCCCTCCATGCTACTCTCACCAACACCTCTCCTTCCTTGCTACTCTCACCAGCACCTCTCCATCCATGCTACTCTCACCAGCACCTCTCCTTCCATGCTACTCTCACAGCAACTCTCCTTCCATGCTACTCTCCCCAGCACCTTTGCTTAGGTGCTTCTCTCACCAGCACCTCTCCTTCCATGCTACTCTCACCAGCACCTCTTCTGCCATGCTACTCTCACTAGCACCTCTCCTTCCATGCTACTCTCACCACCAACTCTCCGTCCATGCTATTCTCACCAGCACCTTTCCTTCCATGCTACTCTCACCAGCACCTCTCCTTCCATGCTACTCTCACCAACATCTCTCCTTCCATCCTACTCTCACCAACACCTCTCCTTCCATGCTATTCTCACCAGCACCTTTCGTTCCATGCTACACTCACCAGCCCCTCTCCTTTCATGCTACTCTCACCAACATCTCTCCTTCCATGCTACACTCACCAGCACCTCTCCTTCCATGCTACTCTCACCAGCACCTCTTCTGCCATGCTACTCTCACTAGCACCTCTCCTTCCATGCTACTCTCACCACCAACTCTCCTTCCATGCTATTCTCACCAGCACCTTTACTTAGGTGCTACTCTCACCAGCACCTCTCCTACCATGCTACTCTGACTTGCACCTCGCCTTCCATGCTACTCTCACCAGCACCTCTCCTTCCATGCTATTCTCACTAGCACCTATCCTTCCATGCTACTCTCTCCAGCACCTCTCTTTCCATGCTACTCTCACCAACATCTCTCCCTCCATGTTACTCTCACCAGCACCTTTCCTTCCATGCTACACTCACCAGCCCCTCTCCTTTCATGCTACTCTCACCAACATCTCTCCTTCCATGCTACACTCACCAGCACCTCTCCTTCCATGCTACTCTCACCAGCACCTCTCCTTCCATGCTACTCCCACCAGCACCTCTCCTTCCATGCTACTCTCACCAGCACCTCTCCTTCTATACTACTCTCACCAGCACCTCTCCTTCCATGTCACTCCCACCAAAATCTCTCCTTCCATGTTACTCTCACCAGCACCTTTCCTTCCATGCTACACTCACCAGCCCCTCTCCTTTCATGCTACTCTCACCAACATCTCTCCTTCCATGCTACACTCACCAGCACCTCTCCTTCCATGCTACTCTCACCAGCACCTCTCCTTCCATGCTACTCTCACCAGCACCTCTCCTTCCATGCTACTCCCACCAACATCTCTCCTTCCATGCTACTCTCACCAGCACCTCTCCTTCCATGCTACTCTCACTAGCACCTCTCCTTCCATGCTACACTCACCATCACCTCTCCTTCCATGCTACTCTCACCAACATCTCTCCTTCCATCCTACTCTCACCAACACCTCTCCTTCCATGCTACTCTCACCAGCACCTTTCCTTCCATGCTACACTCACCAGCCCCTCTCCTTTCATGCTACTCTCACCAACATCTCTCCTTCCATGCTACACTCACCAGCACCTCTCCTTCCATGCTACTCTCACCAGCACCTCTTCTGCCATGCTACTCTCACTAGCACCTCTCCTTCCATGCTACTCTCACCACCAACTCTCCTTCCATGCTATTCTCAACAGCACCTTTACTTAGGTGCTACTCTCACCAGCACCTCTCCTACCATGCTACTCTGACTTGCACCTCGCCTTCCATGCTACTCTCACCAGCACCTCTCCTTCCATGCTATTCTCACTAGCACCTCTCCTTCCAAGCTACTCTCTCCAGCACCTCTCTTTCCATGCTACTCTCACCAACATCTATCCCTCCATGTTACTCTCACCAGCACCTTTCCTTCCATGCTACACTCACCAGCCCCTCTCCTTTCATGCTACTCTCACCAACATCTCTCCTTCCATGCTACACTCACCAGCACCTCTCCTTCCATGCTACTCTCACCAGCACCTCTCCTTCCATGCTACTCTCACCAGCACCTCTCCTTCCATGCTACTCTCACCAGCACCTCTCCTTCTATACTACTCTCACCAGCACCTCTCCTTCTATGTCACTCCCACCAACATCTCTCCTTCAATGTTACTCTCACCAGCACCTTTCCTTCCATGCTACACTCACCAGCCCCTCTCCTTTCATGCTACTCTCACCAACATCTCTCCTTCCATGCTACACTCACTAGCACCTCTCCTTCCATGCTACTCTCACCAGCACCTCTCCTTCCATGCTACTCTCACCAGCACCTCTCCCTCCATGCTACTCCCACCAACATCTCTCCTTCAATGCTACTCTCACCAGCACCTCTCCTTCCATGCTACTCTCACTAGCACCTCTCCTTCCATGCTACACTCACCAGCACCTCTCCTTCCATGCTACACTCACCAGCACCTCTCCTTCCATGCTACTCTCACCAGCACCTCTTCTTCCATGCTACTCTCACCAGCACCTCTCTTTCCATGCTACTCCTACCAACATCTCTCCTTCCATGCTACTCTCACCAGCACCTCTCCTTCCATGCTACTCTCGCTAGCACCTCTCCTTCCATGCTACTCTCACTAGCACCTCTCCTTCCATGCTGCACTCACCAGCACCTCTCCTTCCATGCTACTCTCACCAGCACCTCTCCTTCCATGCTACTCTCACTAGCACCTCTCCTTCCATGCTACTCTCTCCAGCACCTCTCCTTCCATGCTACTCTCACCAACACCCCTCCTTCCATGCTACTCTCACCAACACCTCTCCTTCCATGCTACACTCACCAACACCTCTCCTTCCATGTTGCTCTCACCTGCACCTCTCCTTCCATGCTACTCTCACCAGCACCTCTCCTTCCATGCTACTCTCTCCAGCACCTCTCCCACCATGCTACTCTCACCAGCACCTCTCCTTAGGTGCTACTCCCACCAGCACCTCTCTTTCCATGCTACTCTCACCAACACCTCTCCTTCCATGCTACTCTCACCAGCACCTCTCCTTCCATACTACTCTCAGCAACCTATCTCCTTCCATGCTACTTTCACCAACACCTCTCCTTCCATGTTACTCTCACCAACACCTCTCCTTCCATGCTACTCTCACCAGCACCTCTCTTTCCACGCTACTCTCACCAGCACCTCTCCTTCTATGCTACTCTCACTAGCACCTCTCCTTCCATGCTACTCTCACCAGCACCTATCCTTCCATATTACTCTCACCAGCACCTCTCCTTCCATGTTACTCTCACCAACTCCTCTCCTTAGATGCTACTCTCACCAGCACATCTCCTTCAAACGGTGCTCTCACCAGCACCTCTCCTTCCATGTTACTCTCACCAGCACCTCTCCTTCCATGTTACTCTCACCAGCACCTCTCCTTCCAATGTACTCTCACCAACACCTCTCATGCTGCTCTCACCAACACCTCTCCTTCCATGTTACTCTCAACAGCACCTCTCCTTCCATGTTACTCTCACCAGCACCTCTCCTTCCATGCTACTCTCACTAGCACCTCTCCTTCCATGCTACTCTCACCGCACCTCTCCTTCCATGCTATTCTCACAATCACCTCTCCATCCATGCTACTCTCACCAGCACCTCTCCTTCCATGCTACTCTCACCATCACCTCTCCATCCATGCTACTCTTACCAGCACCTCTCCTTCAATGCTACTCTCACCAGCACCTCTCCTTCCATGCTACTCTCACCAGCACCTCTTCTTCCATGCTACTCTCACCAGCACCTCTCCTTCCATGCTACTCTCGCTAACACCTCTTCTTCCTTGCTACTCTAACCAACACATCTCCTTAGGTGCTACTCTCACCAGCACCTTTCCTACCATGCTACTCTCACCAACACCTCTCATTAGGTGCTACTCTCACCAGCACCTCTCCTTCTGTGCTACTCTCACCAGCACGTCTCCTTCCATGCTACTCTCACCAGCACCTCTCTTTCCACGCTACTCTCACCAGCACCTCTCCTTCTATGCTACTCTCACTAGCACCTCTCCTTACATGCTACTCTTACCAACACCTCTCCTTCCATGCTACTCTCACCAGCACCTCTCCTTCCATGCTACTCTCACCAACATCTCTCTTTTCATGCAACTCTTACCAGCACCTCTCCTTCAATGCTACTCTCACCAGCACCTCTCCTTCCATGCTACTCTCACCCGCACCTCTCCTTCCATGCTACTCTCACCGCACCTATCCTTCTATGCTACTCTCACCAACACCTCTCCTTCCATGCTAATCTTACCAACACCTCTCCTTCCATGCTACTCTCACCAGCACCTCTTCTTAGGTGCTACTCTCACCAGTACCTCTCCTTCCATGTTACTCTCACCAGCTCCTCTCCTTCCATGCTACTCTCACCATCACCTCTCCTTAGGTGCTACTCTCACTAACACCTCTCCTTCCATGCTACTCTCACCAGCACCTCTTCTTAGGTGCTACTCTCACCAGTACCTCTCCTTCCAGGCTAATTTCACCATCGCCTCTCCTTTCATGCAACTCTCACCATCACCTCTCCTTATGTGCTACTCTCACCAGCACCTCGCCTTCCATGCTACTCTCACCAGCACCTCTCCTTCCATGCTACTCTCACCAGTACCTCTCCTTCCATGCTACTCTCACCGACACCGCTCCTTCCGTGTTACTTTCACTAACAGCTCTCCTTAGATGCTACTCTCACCAGCACCTCTCCTTCCATGTTACTCTCACCAACACATCTCCTTCCATGTTACTCTCACCAACACCTTTCCCTCCATGCTACTCTCACCAACACCTCTCCTTCCTTGCTACTCTCACCAGCACCTCTCCATCCATGCTACTCTCACCAGCACCTCTCCTTCCATGCTACTCTCACAGCAACTCTCCTTCCATGCTACTCTCACCAGCACCTTTGCTTAGGTGCTTCTCTCACCAGCACCTCTCCTTCCATGCTACTCTCACCAGCACCTCTTCTGCCATGCTACTCTCACTAGCACCCCTCCTTCCATGCTACTCTCACCACCAACTCTCCTTCCATGCTATTCTCACTAGCACCTTTACTTAGGTGCTACTCTCACCAGCACCTCTCCTTCCGTGCTACTCTAACCAGCACCTTTCCTTCCATGCTACTCTCACCAGCACCTCTCCTTCCATGCTACTCTCACCAACATCTCTCCTTCCATCCTACTCTCACCAACACCTCTCCTTCCATGCTATTCTCACCAGCACCTTTCGTTCCATGCTACACTCACCAGCCCCTCTCCTTTCATGCTACTCTCACCAACATCTCTCCTTCCATGCTACACTCACCAGCACCTCTCCTTCCATGCTACTCTCACCAGCACCTCTTCTGCCATGCTACTCTCACTAGCACCTCTCCTTCCATGCTACTCTCACCACCAACTCTCCTTCCATGCTATTCTCACCAGCACCTTTACTTAGGTGCTACTCTCACCAGCACCTCTCCTACCATGCTACTCTGACTTGCACCTCGCCTTCCATGCTACTCTCACCAGCACCTCTCCTTCCATGCTATTCTCACTAGCACCTATCCTTCCATGCTACTCTCTCCAGCACCTCTCTTTCCATGCTACTCTCACCAACATCTCTCCCTCCATGTTACTCTCACCAGCACCTTTCCTTCCATGCTACACTCACCAGCCCCTCTCCTTTCATGCTACTCTCACCAACATCTCTCCTTCCATGCTACACTCACCAGCACCTCTCCTTCCATGCTACTCTCACCAGCACCTCTCCTTCCATGCTACTCCCACCAGCACCTCTCCTTCCATGCTACTCTCACCAGCACCTCTCCTTCTATACTACTCTCACCAGCACCTCTCCTTCCATGTCACTCCCACCAAAATCTCTCCTTCCATGTTACTCTCACCAGCACCTTTCCTTCCATGCTACACTCACCAGCCCCTCTCCTTTCATGCTACTCTCACCAACATCTCTCCTTCCATGCTACACTCACCAGCACCTCTCCTTCCATGCTACTCTCACCAGCACCTCTCCTTCCATGCTACTCTCACCAGCACCTCTCCTTCCATGCTACTCCCACCAACATCTCTCCTTCCATGCTACTCTCACCAGCACCTCTCCTTCCATGCTACTCTCACTAGCACCTCTCCTTCCATGCTACACTCACCATCACCTCTCCTTCCATGCTACTCTCACCAACATCTCTCCTTCCATCCTACTCTCACCAACACCTCTCCTTCCATGCTACTCTCACCAGCACCTTTCCTTCCATGCTACACTCACCAGCCCCTCTCCTTTCATGCTACTCTCACCAACATCTCTCCTTCCATGCTACACTCACCAGCACCTCTCCTTCCATGCTTCTCTCACCAGCACCTCTTCTGCCATGCTACTCTCACTAGCACCTCTCCTTCCATGCTACTCTCACCACCAACTCTCCTTCCATGCTATTCTCAACAGCACCTTTACTTAGGTGCTACTCTCACCAGCACCTCTCCTACCATGCTACTCTGACTTGCACCTCGCCTTCCATGCTACTCTCACCAGCACCTCTCCTTCCATGCTATTCTCACTAGCACCTCTCCTTCCAAGCTACTCTCTCCAGCACCTCTCTTTCCATGCTACTCTCACCAACATCTATCCCTCCATGTTACTCTCACCAGCACCTTTCCTTCCATGCTACACTCACCAGCCCCTCTCCTTTCATGCTACTCTCACCAACATCTCTCCTTCCATGCTACACTCACCAGCACCTCTCCTTCCATGCTACTCTCACCAGCACCTCTCCTTCCATGCTACTCTCACCAGCACCTCTCCTTCCATGCTACTCTCACCAGCACCTCTCCTTCTATACTACTCTCACCAGCACCTCTCCTTCTATGTCACTCCCACCAACATCTCTCCTTCAATGTTACTCTCACCAGCACCTTTCCTTCCATGCTACACTCACCAGCCCCTCTCCTTTCATGCTACTCTCACCAACATCTCTCCTTCCATGCTACACTCACCAGCACCTCTCCTTCCATGCTACTCTCACCAGCACCTCTCCTTCCATGCTACTCTCACCAGCACCTCTCCCTCCATGCTACTCCCACCAACATCTCTCCTTCAATGCTACTCTCACCAGCACCTCTCCTTCCATGCTACTCTCACTAGCACCTCTCCTTCCATGCTACACTCACCAGCACCTCTCCTTCCATGCTACACTCACCAGCACCTCTCCTTCCATGCTACTCTCACCAGCACCTCTTCTTCCATGCTACTCTCACCAGCACCTCTCTTTCCATGCTACTCCTACCAACATCTCTCCTTCCATGCTACTCTCACCAGCACCTCTCCTTCCATGCTACTCTCGCTAGCACCTCTCCTTCCATGCTACTCTCACTAGCACCTCTCCTTCCATGCTGCACTCACCAGCACCTCTCCTTCCATGCTACTCTCACCAGCACCTCTCCTTCCATGCTACTCTCACTAGCACCTCTCCTTCCATGCTACTCTCTCCAGCACCTCTCCTTCCATGCTACTCTCACCAACACCCCTCCTTCCATGCTACTCTCACCAACACCTCTCCTTCCATGCTACACTCACCAACACCTCTCCGTCCATGCTACTCTCACCATCATGTATGCAAAGTTTTTGGACCCTTACTTCCACCTGTCTTGGTCGTCCTATTTCAATTATCTCTGGGTCCTTGCTCTCAAGGTCTTACCTAACCTATATTTTGTGAGAGGGGAGGAAGAGGAGCTTGCAGATAGTGAACGCGTTTTTGTCTATGCTCTCTAATGCCATCTAACTAACTCGCTGTTTCACATATTCATTGGGTTCTCCATCGACCCGTTTCCAACCACTTGGGCTGGACTGTAGAGCGACGGTCTCGCTACATGCAGGTCGGCGTTCAATCCCCGACCGTCCACAAGTGGTTGGGCACCATTCCGTCTCCCCGTCTCATCCCAAATCTTTATCCTGACCCCTTCCAAATACTATATAGTCGTAATTGCTTTGCGCTTTTCCCCTGATAGTTCCCTTCCCTTCCTATCATAGTCTGGCGCGGTGTTTCGCACAGCTTGCACTCGGGCTCTGGTTCCTTTCATCCTTCTCCAAGCCAGAGCATTCACTTAGAAGAAAATATTAAAGGTTCACAACGGCATGGACTCAGCATCCCTAAACTACTCAGGCAACCGGTGTTGCGTCGCTTTAAGATCCGTGATCAGTATCTCATGAGAGTCTTTCTAGAATTATGAAATGGTCTTTCGTCTAGCAGTTTATCTGCCATTCACTTGCTACTGTTCATTTTACGGAAGAATCAAAGTCTGCTGAGAGCTTTGACTGCTGAGTATTTTTCCTTATCAAACCTTTTTGTGCCGCCATCCTCTGGAAACGATTTTATGTTACTGCTGAACTTTATGCAGTTTCGTGAATTTTGCACAAAATGTGTTCTCGTATACATGCCAGTTCCTATTTATGAAGCAAGGTTCATTTGTTTTTAAGCTGATTCTCGCAGGGCCTATGTGGCTCTGAAGTTCTTTAACCACCGTGCTGCGCTGCCTTAAAATATGATATTCCCGCTGTGTGCAGAAAAGAAATTCTTTGACAAAAGTTATTTTTCTTTCGAAATGTGTTAAATGCCCTCCCCTGATCACATATATGTTGAAAATATTGCACAAATATACTTACTTTGGTCGCAGTGGTGTCCAGAAAATGTTGGGTGCCGTCACAGCGTAGTAGTTGTCCGTTCTGTAGCCTCCTGCAGGCAGTCGTGCACCAGATTCAACAAGCGCGAGTTGCCGCAAATAATTTTATGATCATTTTTTCTGTACAATTACAAATGCATTCAGTTTTTTAGTTTTTTTTGGCTAGTTCTATGTATATTGAACAGGTTTACTATATTCTGGAAATAGAACATCCGTACTGTTCAAAGAAAATGTGTTACATGTATCACAAGTGTGTCCACAAATATTGTTCATATTTTCTATATTATATGTTCAATTATTTACATTTGCAACTTATTTAACACACTGTACACTATCACAGACTGTATACATCACTGTCAACACACCTAGAACTGCGTAAGTATGTGATAATCTCTGAAGCAGTCAACAGATCACAAGGCAACTTTGCACTCAACGTACCAGGTGCAGATGGATCTTCGCTTCTGTTCCCTACATTGCGTGTTCTTGCAAATAACGCAAGGATGTTTATCCATTTCTCGTATGCCTTTGCTTGGCATATAACCAAGCTTGTGTACAGCAAGGTGTTCTTTACCCCTGAGTCTGTCTGGAACTGAGTGAGGCCTTGTTGCTGGCACCCCCATGCGTCACAACATTGCCCTCCACCCATACCTCACCAGTAGTTGTGACACTAGAGCAACACTGTATGTACGGATAGGTTGTCTCCTGCCATATTTCACGAGATACGTGTTGAAACAGTTCAGCTCTGCAACGTCAACGAGGTGGAAAACAATTTCTTTGTCCACTTCACAGATTTTCTCACGCACTCGACGGCACCAACCATCATGTCACATTTATCTACAAACCGCATATTTACATTGTAATCAATGACACAATCAGGTTTATAAATTGGTAACTTTGTTGCAAAGTTCACTTTGCAACAAGGTTGCAAAGTGAATAGTTGTCCAATATGACACCGGTGTGAATAGTTGTCAACATATTCACCTCGCGTCTGTCCCTCCAGCACACTGATAACATTTTATCACACCTTCTCAGTTGGCAATCAGCCACTGCAATACCAATGCCAAACACTAGCATTTCCCTCCTGTGGGCCTTGACAGTGCCACATACGCCGGTGTTGTGGACAAGGAGGACTTGGGTTAGCAAGGGGCTGGTATAATAATTGTCTGTGAACAGGATATGTTCCTTGTTCAGCAAAGGTTCCATGAGTGTTTTCACGACACTGCTTGAGAAGCCGTGTGGATCTTGACCATTTCGATATGTAAGTTGCTGTACATAACTACCATGTCGTAGGTCAGTCGATTAAGGCAGCGTCTGGGATGCTCTCGGACGTAGGTTCGAATCTTCGTCACGGCCCTTGTGGATTTGTTCATCTAGTGCCGCTTTGATGGAATGTACTGCGTGAACGCGAGTTGTCCCTTGAAGAGGACTAGCGATTCATCAGTCAAGACACTGTGCTGGTACAAAATAGTCACGAAACTTTCCTCTCAATTCACTAAATATCTTCCGCACTTTCCACAGTCTGTCGTGTCTGTCTTCATTGTTAGCATTGTTCTCAAAGTTGAGGCACCTGAGAAGCAACAGGACCTATCACGAGACATGTCCCTGTAGAATAAGGGGGTAGGAATAAGGCTTTCTTTGTTCCAAAAATCCTGGATCACGTGTTTATCTGCATGCCTCATCATCATGGTCAACGCTAAAATCACATACATTTCCTCAATAGTCGTGTCTTTCAAACGTGTCAATCGAGAGGCAGGTAAAATTCCAGAGTCAGTGAGTTCCAGAGCGTATTGGTTCGTCTCTGCAACGAGATGGTCCATGAATGGTTGATCGAAATATGCCATAAAATAATCAACTTCAGGCATATCCTCATTAGTATAGGGGAATAAGGGTATCACACCAACATCTGTATAATCAAATGCTAGAATTTGTGCGACAAAATTCTCACAATCCTGCTAAACAATTACACCCGTATTTTTGGTTTTGGTGCCAACACCACGGTCAACACCAGCACGAGCACCACCAGCACGGGTGCCAACACCACGGCTACTACGTCTTGTGCTAGAGCTGCACGTGGGCATGCCAGGAGAAAAGACTGTTTTGCATAGTACAGGCCTACCACAAACACCTGATGACGAGGACGCTTTGTCGTCAGGCCGCGTGAGATGCTGGCGCTGCCTTGGGCAGGGGCAGTGCTTGTGCTGGGGCAGTAAAACTCGGCATAGTAACACTATAGCCCCCCCCCTTGTATTCAGTTCATCAACACTGCTTGTATCTGAGTCTATGGCATTGAATCCAGAAAATGACTCATAACATGTAGTATCACCCAGTAGACCAGACCACACACTAGAAGGTGAAGGGACACGACGTTTCGGTCCGTCTTGGACCATTCTCAAGTCGATTTGGTCCAGGACGGACCGAAACGTCGTCGTCCCTTCACCTTCTAGTGTGTAGTCTGCTCATCATAATTTAGCCACGTTATTGTGACTCATCGCCTGCATCACCCAGTAGACTTACGTCCAGTGACAGATGTTGATGGTAACTCCAGTGGTGTTGACCCAGGGCAGCGTGGGAGGCCGGGCGAGGTGCATGTACTCTACACACTCTCGACATCGTCCACCGTACACTCCCCATCACTCATGTCAGACCCCTGTATTAGGTACTGTGATGGTGTCCCACCCCTATGTCTTTCCTGTCCCAGCATCAAGAGTCATATCTCTGCGACTTGCACGTTCTCTGATGCTCAGGGAAAATTTTGATATATATAAAGGTATAGAAAGTTATCGTGTTGGCAGTGAATTAGCCGATTTAGTTTGGGTTTACAAGTAGCTTACGACCTTTTGGTGTTACAAAATGGCGTCGAGGCTTTCCACTTCCCGCCAAAGGAGCGTGACGCCTGCCGTTAGTTGATCTGACGCCAGGTAGCGTCACGTGACAATATAGACCAATGACGAGGAGCCCTCGGGAGGCGTGACGTCACAAGGCGGAGGGCTCTGGGTGGTCCGGCGCTGCGAGCATAGTGTGTCACAGCCCGTCATCGAGAGCGGAAACGCTCGAATGAGGTCCCAATTTGGAGGCTAGGAAGCCCCATCCAGTGGACCCAAGCAGCCGCATTAGTACCGCAGACGTCGTGGGAGATTATCTGATTCCTGTGAAGTACATGGAAGAAGAGCTTGGCTGGTGTTAGAGCGCCAAGAGCACTTTTACTGATAGTCTGCGTCAGAGGTGAACGTCGGGAGGACACCCCCTCAACCCCACGGGCCACGTTCAAACGCATTAGGCGAGCTGCTGTGCCCGTGGTCAAGTCCACTGGAAGACTGAGGAGGAGACATTGAACCAGACTGTAAGTTTGTCTACAGTTCCAGTGTGGGTGGAAGAAGACGACGTGCACAGGGACCTGTCACCAGTACCTCAGGAGGAGGAGCAGGGCCTGCCTGTAGAGTGTGAGTACGGCGAGGACGCGCATCTACAAGTCGGCTGATGACCTTGTGTGTAAAGGACCCTGATCAACGGAGGACCAAACGCCAGGACCGAGGACCTCAGCGAGTCTAGCCAGAGGATATGTCGACTATGTAGTAGAAAGAGTTAAGGTACATAAATTCCCTCCCATTACCCCTTGGTCTAGGTGAGCTAGGATATCATTCATGTCGTGCTAGGTGCCAGGTTATTCATATATACATGAGTTAATATATACTAATGTATGTGTGTGGGCGCTGTGACATTTTGGGCAGCTAGAGGAAGTGGCTGGATTCAAGAGGCCAGGATCGAAGTTTTGAATCGTCCAGTTGACTGTGTTGCCAGAGGCGGGTGAGGAGTGTTGCCGCCGTCTGACAGTTCCACTTCTTTATGCGGATCCAGTGTAGTTTTATTCAGTAAACTCATCATCAATTTTTATACTGTGTTCGAGTGAGCCTTCGTCTCTAGGGCTATTTGAGTAGACCAGTTATGTGGCACTGCATTGCATCTGACATTGAATCCTTGGTTGTGATAACAAATAAGACCACTGAGGAGAGTTGCTGGGACACTAGTATGAACACCCAGCTATCAACCTTGACCTAAAGAGGAAAGGATTGTATTCTTCCAGTGTCACAGCGGGCAAGTCCGACCGAAAGCAACAGAGGTGAGGTTGGATTTCCCCACTCGCCAGGGATGCAATTCAAGGCCAGCCCTTGGTTGACTGGGGGGGGGGGGGCCCCTAGGGTGAGCAATGGCATCTCAAGTAAAAGGGGGGCGAAGACCCGCGGGATTAACCCTAACTACTTAAGGAAGGAAGGAATGGGGTGAAAACGATGGCAGTACTTCTCTTAGCTGTAATCTAAATCATCAGTAATCGGTCGTGCATCAAACAACATGTCTTCTATTTTGTCCTCTGAGAGTCATTTTGCAACACAGCGGCTGACCGTAGACCGGAAGCACGTAGATGATGCATCAGACATGGTTGCTACCTTAAACCTGGGGCTCCCCACCATCAGGAGGCCTCAGACATCCATTTCATACCCTAGTAACCACGTGGCACTTTTAAAACCTACGAGCGCCCTGAGGCACTCTAATCTTGTGCTTAAAACCGCTCTGTGCAGTGTGGGGTTAACCCTTTCCATCATGTTTTGAACAAATCCTATACAGGCTATTCCACCTCTGTAGTAGGTATAATCTCCAAAAATGCTATTCCTTTCTTAGAGTTCTACTCAGTGATTCAAAATGCATTCCGCAACCACTAGAGACAGATTGTCGTGTATTGAAAAAAAAACTAAATACCATTAACTGTGACCTCTGGCCTCCCCCTCTAGCACTGTAACGCAAGGTGGCAACTCTGCCACAGGTTACATATTGGCCTCACACGATTCACTCATGGGAACTAGACCAAAGTTCTGCACCTTACTATCAGAACTGCTTTCTCCTATTTACAGTAGCGCTCCTCCTAATTTCATCAGGATCATGTCATGAAATAATGTTTTCCCCAGTGTGTTATTAATCATATGTTCATTGATAAAATACTTGTAGCTGGTACCTTTGACATAGATCAGTTTGTGTTTTTGTTCTCTTATTGGCTTCCACAGAATAATATCAAGAAAATTCTTATTTCTGTGCCACAAACGATGCTAAATTTTCTTTTGGACCTGCTGCTAAATTTTGCTCATTTCTATTGTAAATGAAAAGTAGTGAATGTCATCAATCTCTGTAGTACAGAAGGACAGGGATGGTGAGTGGTGTCGTGTAGATGACTGTCACGTGGTAAAACATATGAGTAGCAGGTACTGTGGGTGATGGTCTCAGTGGTGAGTGCACTCCCATCCTGTAAGGTGATAATTGCCACCTCACTACACATCTTTACTACCTGTTAAACTGTAACAAATAACTGAAATCTGGAAGGCCTTGCCAGTCAAAATAGACACTCTACAACATGCACATTCAGTATCTAACTGGCAGAGTAAGACTGACAACGTTTACAGTAGTTAGCATGATATGAACGGTACATCCAGAACTACCAGAGAAATGAGTGCACTACCTTTAAACATCGAGTAGCGTAGAGGCGGTGCAACTACTGAGGAAACCAACATTATGAAGACTTTGTGGTTTGTGGTAGTAAGAAGCACACTTCGGTTTAAAAAAGCTCACGAGCTTAGACCCCAACATTATATATTACCAGGAGAATGATAAGCTGCCTAATATTAATACAAGATCAAGTTATGCATTACATGAATCAATGAATTATACAAATAGTTGTATGGTGGGAGGGTCCAACCTCCCATGTAACCCTCGTGAACAAAGCTGCTAGCAATACGTCAAAACAACCCCCAGTGCCCCACACCCCCTCACTCGAACATTGTCGCTGCTGAGGAAGGTAAGAAGGGACTGAATACAATGAAATATTTTAAAATATATTCTGAGGAAACAATAACTAAAGGAAAATATAAAGGTAATAGGTGAAGTGATAAGGTCAGTAATTATTGCTCTACTGCTCGAGAAAATGACCAATGTCATAAGAACCCCAAAGCTGGAGTAACATTGCCCAATCCTGAAAATGTATTTAATTTTATATATTTTAACTGCATTTTTATGTTGTTTCGAACACGAAATATACATGGCAAACATAAAATAACAAATGGAACCAACAGTAATTATAACAGGTTGGTTGATGAACTTTGTCACTTAAGCTGATGGAATAGGTTGCCAGCAAATACTGAGGGAAGTTCATTATGCATCGACCAGCTGAACTTTACGGCCATTCACTGGCATGATGGCTCTGCTGCTCTGAGATCGTGGGTCTGGAATTTTATGGACGTGTATCATAATTTGCCCTTGAGATTGTCCTGTTGGATATGCTACATGTTCGTGTTGTCGATGTGTATGGGCTCCAACTGTTAACTACCCATCGGGCACTTGTGAAGTTTCACTCCACTGCTGTTTATAAGGACTTTGTGGCTGGTTATGATGGGCGCTCATTTACTCTCCCTGGGGACGGTGGTACGGTCGCTATCTCTGATCATTGCTGCTCGGTGACATATGTGGTACTGCATTGTGTGCCGTTCGAGTTCACAGAGGCCTTGCTTTGATGATACTTTAGCCAGTTTGGGACTATAGTTTCCATCCAGATGAACTCCGTCTCTTCCGGCAGATGGCGTGGTGTCTCGTGTGGAACCCGGACTCTCGTCCTGTAGCTCAAGTTACCTGTTCCCTCCATGGTTACCTTGATGGGCTACAATATGCGGGCGTTCCACGCAGGGTAGCCACGAGCATATTTTTTGGTGGTGGCCTTTACCAGGCAGCCGCTTGTACTGGAGTGGCAGCTGCTCCTGTGAACTTATTTAGAGAAGATTTCCCTCCGATGGTGGTGCAGGATCGCTTTGTGATGGAGTGGGTGGGGAGGTTTCCCCACTGCCTGCTGACCCAGTGGTGGACCGGGTTCCTCGGCTGGTGGGCCGGTGGATACGAGTGGTGGTGGTGCTCGTGACGAGGTGGTGGTGTTCGTGATGAGGTGGTCGACGAGGAGGTTGATATAACTGGTACACCTTAACCGATTACACCAAACTCAGACCCTTAAAAGGAATGGAAATTTCCATGGAAGTCTTCTTCCATTTGGGTTCTGCAGGTGATAGGGGCTTTTGTCACTGGGGTACCGAATTTAATGCCTCAGCCTTGTGCGGCTCCTGGTCGTCTGGTCTCTGATGACGAGCTATTGGTTTGGGAGGCTTACTGCTTACATTTTCAAGAGCGGGAGAACCCGGATAAATATGAGTAGTTCGTGTGTTTGGGTTTTGTTTGTTTGTTTGTCTTTGTTTTGGTTGGTACGTCTTCTTGCCTGTCTGTGTGGGATTTTGTTTCCCAGTGCCTGCGTGCATGGGTGCGTGTTTTTGTGTGTGCGAGTGTGTGGTGTGGATGTTTGTTTCTGGCTCCTGCATGGGCCTGTTCAGATGTATCTTCATTTGGCCTTTGCGACCTGTTGTTTTTGTTTGTGGGGGCATTATTCCGAAAAAATTCGACAAAAATAGAATATGCCTGAAAGATTTCTAAAAATACTAAAAGTTTCTGGCAACACCGTGGTGCAAACCGTTTTATGTTATGATAAAAAATAACTTAATTAGAGTAATTTTCCCAGCCGCAACTGTCCCCAATCCGGTCGTCGCAGCTTGGGTGCGCTGTAGGGTGTTGTGTCGTACGTTATAAACGTCTATTATGTTGTAATAGCGTGGAAAATAGCTTCTTATGCATAAACACCCCCTCCCCGCTCAGCTCGTTGTCGCCGTGTTGTAACGGGGGGTGGGGGAAATAGCTCTATCTTGTTCATTATTCCACCCCCCAGGTAACTAACGAGGCCGGGGGAAACAGCTCTCTCTAGTCCGTTATCCCGTCCCCAGTTAGCTAACTATTCCAAAGCACTCCCAGAGTTCCTAAGGCAACCTCTCTCGTTCAACACCTTGTAACCTAGGTATTTGACTACCTAGGTACTAAGACTACAAGGCGTCGTAACTGGATCAGCTACCCGAAAACTCTAGAGAGAACTCTAGAATACAGAATCATTGCCACAAACGTATAAGAGAAAACGAAAGGAAAGAAATGAATAGTGAAGTAATTAGTGAGGGTTTGGGGTGAGAGGCAGAGAGGTGGGAGGAGCGAGGAGGGTCATTAGTTGAAAGTGAGAGTTGAGAGAGGGGTGGAGGGAGAGGTGTAGATAGGTAGAAGTAGAAGAGTAGATAGTAGACGTAGAAGAGTAGATAGTAGAAGACGAAATGCTGCCACCATCCATTCATGATCATTACATACAAGACAAGGAATGGAACTTGCCTGTATCAAAATATTCTCAAAAGATGTTATTACCATGTATCAACTCCAAACATGTACTCATTAAATCATGAAACCAATAATCACAGAGGCTTTCTCACCTCAACTCAAAGCTCTAGGGAACAAAGTTAAACACAATTTACATAATAAATTCATAATTATATTTCACATGAAGTATCATAATTTAGCAATTCAATTAAAATGTTCCAGTTTAATATGCAAAGTGAGTCATCATCCAAGAATTCGAGAACCCTACAACTTGACTGCCCCTGATCATCACACAACATATGTAAACCACGACCAAGTCACCTTAATGTTCACTCACCGAGGACTGAGTCTAAGTTGAATAGAGAGGGGCGAGGGGTCTGTAGCTTGACAGAGACTGTCTCGCCCCTGCCGGCCGACAGCCTCCCTGCTAGGGACGTCTTCTCTGCTCTCGTCTGTTGTTCTGTCTGTTAATGCTTTTTGCTGGATAGCTCTCCGAGTTTATATTGGGGAACCTAGTAGCTAACTCCGCCCACAAGTAGATAGCCTCCGGCACTACCAAGCCACTCCTTAAACGTCGGCATGTTTGAAGGCTACCAGACTACAATTATCAGCTTAGCGGAAGCAAGGTGAAATTCTCATGATCTGACCTCAGGTCACTTGAGGTCATTAACGCTTTGAGGTGTGAGATCTCAGGCCGACAACTGGCGCCTCTCAGATCCTTGTCTGTGACTCATGTACTCTATGTATGTATTAACCTAAACCAAACACTTTTACAGTGTTACAGTGTGGGGGCTTAGTGGGCGGCTGCCGGAGAGTGATGCTCCTTGGGATAGTCCTCTGTCCTTTTCTAGCCTTGTGCTCCTGCTGCCGTCCTCTCCAATTCTGCTGGGCATCTTTTCCTTTTCCTTCTGTTTCGTTTTTCTCCCCCCTCTTCTCCTATCTGCTTGCCATTTCCTGCCAACCTTTTGCTCGTTCTGGTTCTTCCCTTGGACTTCTTCTATTTTGACGCCCGGGTGCTTGAGGAGGCATACTCTTGCACCCGTAGAACTGTAGTACCCGTCGTCGAGAGCGAGGGGAACCTTTTATTGTCAATCCCCCTTTCGTCACTGAACCCGATCTCGACGGACTGTCGGTTTCTTAAGGTGGCGTTTGTGGGGCGTATACTGACGACGCACCCCTAGGAGGCCCCGACAAGATCGGCGATAGCTTTTTGTTGGGTGTCCTACCTCTAATTTTGGCTCCATGGTGGGTGTGGGGGCACATTCGTGAATGAATTCTTCTTTTCGTCAAGATGATAACCCCTGTTTCGGCTTCTTCTGGTTTACCTTCTCAGGCTCGTGGGGTGGGCGACCAAGCCCCCGAGTCGGTCCGTATTGGAAGACCGGGCTCTGTAGCCTCCGCTGCATTGGGCCCCGACCTTGCTCCTCCTTTGGCCTCTCTGACGCCTTCCCCTGGCTCCCCTCCCTCCTCTGTGGTTGAGTCGAGCCCCAAGCCCCTAGTGGTGACTACCTCGTCCCCTGGCGCGGCGCCTTCTCAAGTTGTAACTACTGTGCCTTTTAACCCCTCTCTCTCTCTCTGGGGGTTCTCACCGCCGTCCTCGTCACGGCCGCCCTCGCTCGATTCCTTCCAGTTCTGCTACCTATCAAGCCTTGTTTGGTCCCGCTTCGTGGGCCAAATATTTTGATCTCCTCCCTCTTGATTCTGCGCCTCCTGACGATTTCTCCCTCCATCGACATCTCATTGATTCCGTGGATGCCTCCATTACTTTCAACCCCACTCGTCTCGGTACACGTGTCGTTGCTGCTCCTTCTCAGGATGCTGCTTCCCGCTTGGCTGCCTTATCCTGCCTTGGCGAGACCCCCGTTCGGGTCTCGAAGAACGCTGTTGAATGCCAGTGTTGGCACTATTTTGCTCCCGCCCCATGTTGCGACCGGTGTTCGGGACCTGTGCGACTGCCACGACGATATTCGACATATCCTCGCTGCCCAGGGCCATTCTATTCTCCAGGTGGACACGTTTACTCGTCCCCCTCATGGTAGTCGCCGTCAACCCCTCCGGGTTGTGAAGATTACCTTTGATGGTAGGACCCTTCCACCCTCTGTCATTCTTGCTGGTGCCAGGTGCTCTGTCCAGGAGTACTTTCCTTCTCCTCGGCTCTGCAACAAGTGCTGGTGGTTTGGGCATGGTGCCCTCCGCTGCTCCGGGACTGTCTCTCTGTCCTTTGTGTGGTGGCGAAGGTCACTCTAAGTCGGAGTGCACTTCTCCCCAGGCTCGTTGCCTCAACTGCGGTGAGGCCCATCCTACCTTCTCCCGTGCGTGTGTCCATTACAAGCTTGAGGCAGCCGTCCTCAACTTGAAGCACCGGGAGCGTTTATCTTTTCCTGAGGCGAGGCGCCAGGTTCGCCGGCTCCCGCCTTATGCTAATATCTCTTACGCTCGCGTGTTGCGCTCTTCCTCTCCTCGTCCTTCCCGCCTTCCTCAGACTCACAACCGTTTCCGGGCCTTGGACCTTGATACGCCCACTGCCCCCTCCTCTGTTCCTTTGGGTTCTCTCCCGAAGGATCCTCCTCCTGGTCCTCTGTCTGGGGTTCCCCTTCCTTCTACCCGGTCTGTCGTGTCTTCTGTGTCTTCTTCCTCGTCGCCCTCCGGTCCTCCTTCCCATCCTCTTCCTCCATCTATCGGCTCTCCCCACCGCCTGTCGGTGCGGGCGGATGTCCATCGCTCTCCTAACGGCCGTCGTGTGTGCTCTCGTTCGGCTTCTCCTGTTGAGACACTGGAATCCGTTGCCCGGTACGTAGTTGCTGGGACACCGGTCTCTTTAAGTCAGAAGCGTAAGCCTGGCTCCTCTCCTTCCTCTTCCCCGGCGGGTAAGAAGGCTTCGCTTTCTTCCTCAGCTCCTCCAAATGGCTCTGTTGCTCCTTCCCCTCCCGTTTCAGTGCTTGCGCCCCCTGTTCCTGCTTTGGAGGTTTCTTTGGCCCCTGCTTCCCTTTCGGTTGCTGCTCTTGCTGGGGTGCGCTCCCCTCTTTCTACTCCCCCTCTTCCTGCTGCTGTCCTTGACTGCTCCTCTCCGTTGTCTCCTCTTCCTCTTCCTCCTCTGGACCCTGCCCGCCCACCTCTGATCTGTTCTCCCGTTTCCTTCCCTCCGTCTTTGCTCAGTTTACCCATGCCCTCTAACCCTGACTTTGCTGACCCTGATATTCTTTAACGTGCTCTGTTGCTCTTTCGCCTTTGTTTCTTCCTTGTTCTCTGTTTTTGTCCTTTCTCTTCTCGTCGTTGTCCATTCTTCAGTGGAACGTTCGAGGTTATTACGCCAATTTCCTCGAACTCCAACTTCTGATTTCGCTGTTTTCGCCCCTTTGTGTCTGTCTCCAGGAGCCAATGCTTGGTGCTCGTCCTGGTCGTTTTCGTGGCTATTCCTTTCTCTCCCCCCCCCCCCAGCCATTGCTGGGGCTTCTAATTCTTCTGCTCTCTTGATTCGGGCTGATGTTCCCTTTGTTCCTTTACTTTTTCCTTCGCCTCTCCATTGTTCTGCTGCTCGTATCTTTGTGGGGAAATGGTACACAGTTTGTTCCATTTATCTCCCCCCGAGTGTCCCGCTCTCTCTTCCTGATTTGAAACACCTCCTAGACTCCTTGCCGGAGCCTGTGCTCCTGCTGGGTGACTTAAATTGTCGTCATTCTCTTTGGGGTGACGTTCTGACGAATACCCGGGGTCGCCTCCTTGAGCCGTTTCTCCTCTCTTCTTCCCTGTCTCTTCGGAATTCTGGTGAGCCCACTCATTTGGACTCTCGGACTCGCACCCTTTCTTGTCTTGATCTTTCTCTCTGCTCTTCTTCTCTTTACTTAGATTTCACGTGGCAGGTTCTTGATGACCTCCATGGAAGTGATCATTTCCCCATCCTTGTTTCCTTTTTCTCTTTTCGCCCTTCCCTCTCTTTCCCTAGGTGGCAGTTTGCTAAGGCAGACTGGACCCTATTTACCCTCAGTGCTGCTCTCTCTGACCTCTCCCTTCTGCCTCTCTCTCGCGCTCTCCTCCTTTTTCATGACAGTCTTCAACGCTGCCCTCCGCTCTATTCCTCGCTCTTCCTCTCAGGGTCCACGGAAGTGCGTTCCCTGGTGGATTGCGGACTGTGCTCGGGCTGTCCACTGTAAGCGTGCAGCCTGGAAGAGGCACCGCCGTAGGCAGACGACCGATTCTTTTCTTTCGGAAAGCGAGTGCGGTGGCCCGTAGGGCCATCCGTACGGCTAAACGTGAATGTTGGGCATCTTATGTCTCAACAATTACGTCCGAAACCCCTCTGGCCCAGATCTGGAAGCGTATCCGCAAGATAGTGGGTAAGTTCGTTCCCGATGTTTCACCGGTCCTTCACCTCCATGATACTCTTGTGGCGGACCCGTTGCAGGTCGCTTCCGAACTGGGTTCCCACTTTTCTTCTGTTAGCTCTGGTCTTCATCTTCCCCAATCTTTCCTTCTTCGTAAACCTGTCCTTGAGTCTCGTCCTTTAGATTTCTGCACTCATCTTCAGCTTCCCTATAATGGTCCCTTCTCTCTCTCTGAACTTCGTTCTGCCCTGGCCCTCTGCGGTTCTACGGCGGCGGGCTCCGATGGTATTCATTATGAGATGCTTCGCCATCTCCCTCCGAGCACGTCTCAGTATTTACTGAGTCTGTATAATCGGATCTGGGAGTCGTCGTCGTCAGTCCCTGAGGACTGGCTCGATGCCGTTGTCCTCCCTGTTCACAAACCGGGGTCTCTGGGTACTTCCCCTAAGGACTTTCGCCCTATTGCTCTCACAAGTTGTCTGCAAACTCTTTGAACGTATGGTTAACGTTCGGCTGATGTGGTTCCTGGAACACCATCACCTCCTCTCCCCTTCTCAATTTGGTTTCCGCAAGTGCCGCAGCACAACAGATGTCCTGGTGAACTTGGAGGTCTATATTCGTACTGCTTTTGCTGCGAAGACCTCCGTTGTTGCCGTCCTTTTTGACCTAGAAAAGGCTTACGACACCACTTGGCGTTATCATATCCTATCTCAACTTCATTCATTTGGCCTTCGTGGTCATCTCCCTCTCTTTCTCCGCAGCTTCCTCTCTCGTCGTTCCTTTCGGGTGCGCCTTGGTACCGCTCTCTCTCCCTCTTTTCAGCAATACGAAGGTGTGCCCCAGGGTAGTGTTCTGAGCACTACTCTTTTTCTGGTTGCCCTCAATGGTCTTCTTTCCTCTCTTCCTTCTGGTGTCTTCTCCGCTCTCTATGTCGATGATCTTACCCTTTGTTGTCAGGGTGATGATTCGCCTCTCCTTCAACGCCGGCTTCAACTTGCAATTGATGCCGTGTCGTCTTGGGCCACAGGTCATGGCTTCAAGCTCTATACTTCTAAGACTTGTGCCATGACTTTTACGCGGAAACGGGTTGTTCTTCGTCCCTCTTTGTGACTTTATGGTCATCCCCTTGAATACAAAGATTCCGCGAAGCTTTTGGGGTTATTCCTTGACACTCGTTTGTCTTGGTCTCCCTATATCTCTTACCTCCGTGTTGAGTGCTCTAAGGCCCTTACCCTCCTTCGGGTCTTGTCCCATACTTCTTGGGGGGCAGATAGGCGCACTCTCCTTGCTTTACATTCCTCTCTCGTCCTGTCTAAGCTCGATTATGGTTGCCCTGCTTACTCGTCTGCTTCTCCTTCTACTCTTCGCCGTCTTGATGCTTTGCACCATACTGGGTTGCGCCTCAGTTCTGGTGCCTTTCGTTCGACTCCCATCCTTAGCTTGTATGTTGACACTGGCTTCCTGTCTCTCCAGGACCGCCGTGATCGCTACTGTCTTCGCTATCTTGCGCGGTCCTTGCAACATCCTTCCTCTCGCCTCTGTCGTGCTTTAACTTTTACCCCTCCTGCGGTTCCTGTTCCTCTTCACCACCTCCCTCTTTCTGTCCGGTTGTCTCGCCTACAAGGTTCTCTCTCCGTTCGTATTTCTGATGTTTCTCCTCGTGTTGTTCCTTCTTTGCCCCCATGGAGGGTCCCTCTTCCGCGGTTTTGTACATCCTTGACCCGTATCACTAAAGCTTTTACCCCTCCTACGGTTCTAAAACGCCTTTTCCTCGAGCACTTTTCTTCTCACTCCCGCTCCGTTTCTGTCTTCACCGATGGGTCTAAGTCAGCGGACGGTGTTGGCTACTCTGTTGTTTTTCCTGATCGCACTTATATGTGTCGCTTGCCTCCGGAGACTAGCATCTTTACAGCGGAACTTTATGCTATTCTCTATGCTCTTCGTCTCCTGCTTTCTCGTTGTCAGTCTTCCTTTGTGGTTGTTGTTGACTCTCGTATTGCCCTCATGGCTCTCGGGTCCTTTAATCCGGTTCATCCAGTAGTTGTCGAGATCCAGCATTGGCTGTTTCTCGTTCACAGTAAATTTAAGTCGTTTGAGTTTTGTTGGGTTCCCAGCCATATTGGTGTGTCTTTAAATGAGCGTGCAGATGCTGCCGCCAAGGAAGCTGTCCGCTCTTGTCCCATCTCTCGTAAAGGCATTCCGTATTCCGACTTTTACCCGGTTATCCATTCCTCAGTCCTTACCCGTTGGCAGGCTTCTTGGTTGTCTGTTACTGGTAACAAGCTACGTACTCTTAAATGTTGTGTTTCCTCGTGGCCGTCCTCCTTCCACCGTAACCGGCGGTGGGAAACAGCTCTGGCGAGGTTGCGTATTGGCCATACTCGCTTAACCCATGGTCACTTGATGGAGCGCCGCCCTGCTCCTTATTGTCCTAGTTGCATTGTCCCTCTTACGGTCGTGCATGTCCTTCTTGAATGTCCTGACTTCCAGGACGAGAGTGTGTCTTGCTTTCCGACCGCCCCTCGCGGTCACCTGTCCCTCGATAGAATTCTTGGTGACTCGGATACTGTTGATATCGTTCGCCTTATGCGTTTTTGTTCTCGAATTGGCATCCTTGGTGATATTTAGCGCCCTCTGATTATTTTGCGTATTTGATGGTGCTACATAGCCTTCCCGGTTTGGTGCCTTCTTTTGATAATTACTTACTTATGCATAAACAAATTATAAACTCACTCATTGGCAACAGTCTCGAGTGAGAGGAGGGGGGAGGGTTCAGCTGAGTCAGTCACACATTGTATCTCCCCGCTGGTGGAGCTATTGTCCACGCGGTCTCGCTTGAATATCGCATTTTTTGTCGCATCTACTGCACAATTCCGCGCATGTCGAACAGAAAGAAAGCTCTAAGTGCCAGAGGCACACACGCTAACCTTGTAAAGCTGCAGCCGCTTTGCTGCAAAGCCGGATTCTGACAAGTGAAGATAGAGGTGGCCTCTCTGTGAGGAGTGTGGTGGCGGCTGCTACCTCACTACACACTCTCCCACCCTGCCCCACACCACCAACCGCTCAAGGTGATGCACACACCGCTCTTGATGTTGCATTTACAGCTCCAGATGTTGAACACACCACTCTTGATGTTGCATTTACAGCTCCAGATGTTGAACACATCACTCTTGATGTTGCATTTACAGCTCCAGATGTTGAACACACCGCTCTTGATGTTGCATTTACAGCTCCAGATGTTCAACACACCACTCTTGATGTTGAAGGCCCAGCACCTCACATGATGTTTCACCAACTCCCAACATTTCCACAAAGCATAAATGTACCCAAAGCAGTGCCAAAAAACGAGTGAAGTTATTTCGAGAAGAAAAAGAAGGTGTCGTGACGCTGAACCCCGGTTCATTCCGAACACAGCGAGTACACAACACATAACACCTTGCCTCAGCAACCGTTACTACCACCGTGTACTACTACACACACCAGACCCTTGAGGCGTACCCCTAGGTTTGTACTGGAACACAATGAATGAACATATGGAAGGTATTTAAAGGCCGTCGGGTTTTGTCATTTAATTACAAAGAATAGACTGACAAATAATACTATATTAATTAACATACTCTATTAGGTCAATACACTTCCAATACCCATAGACCACTTGACCTCCGCGATCACCATCCACACTCGTAACTTCCGCCTAAGTCCCTAATACTGAATGATTACTACAACACTCCACACCCGGTTAGTCTTTCATTCAATACTCACATACTGCAGACTTAACTTCGTCACTAAGATCACATCAGGTTCTCGCATAGCTGTCTGCTGCACTTCGCTGTTGCCACAAACGGAGACCTCGGAGGACTTGCCAGTTCCACTCCCACAACAAGACTGACTCCAGTCAGCCATGGCCTCAAACATTTCACCACGCCTCTCGAGGAAGGTCTAATCCGATTAACCTTATCCCTAGAGCGGTAACCTTGATCCTAGAAGCCTGACGAAGAATAATTCCTCTTTCCAGGAATTATTAATTTGGCTAAACAGCTTTGGTCTTAATCCATTGACCTTTCTTTGATATGTGATCCATAGTCTGTCTACTTAACGAATGATGATTGGAAGTACATGTTAAGTGTTGTGGTAATGATCCTCTAGCTAATAATTCCTACTAACTTGTGGATTACAACACCACTCCCCTCCTTAAACACGCATATGTCCCCATATGCATCATTGCAATGGTTCCATTAGTGCAAGGACCTGGAGGATGCACCCACCATATATGTAAAACTAAAAAATCATCCAATAAGTTCTTCATACACACGACGAAATAAATTAAAATTTTCCCCGACATGACTCACAACACTTCTCCAACATATACATTATATTCACATCATAGCACAGGTAAAATAGTCTGTAATAATTTTTCCCATCTCCAACAATGCACATATACCTAAACTGCTGACATATAATTACATACAAACATAACCATAAAATTACATGGACCAGAATGCTGGCACTTAAACAGAAATGACACTAGTCATTAATATATACACACACATATATATCTAAGGTTCTTCATCCTTAGTAATAAGTTACTAACAATTTAACATCTTGCCCTGTACTGTTGACATAAGGGCTTACAATGGTCACACAATGTTTCACTGGCCTCCTCCACAATTGGCAGCATCACTTCTCTTGTCTTCGTGTCCCATGGTTGCTAGGTCATAGATCCTCCATGACCCAGACAAAACCCAGGCTGTCCAGCCTGGTGAATGTTGTCAATGTCCCATCGTTGCTCTGAGCTAACGTGATCCTGGCCTCCAGAGCAACGGAGATTCCTACCCCAGGGTCATGTTCCCTCGGGTCTGTGCTGACGTCTCGTTCCAGGGCACCAATCCCAGAACGCTGTAGATACCTCACAGCTCTCTGGTCATCCTTCCTTGCTGTGCTCACCACAGCTGTAGCACAGCACTCTAGGCCCATCTGCCCAGAGTGTGTCCCTCTGTATTCACACCTTCCCGACCGCTGTACCTGCAAAATATTCCCTCGGAGCCCCCTGGCTCGATCCCATTATTACATAACCCCCTCGGCTCCTTACTCTCTCCCCGTATATAGCCTGAGCGCAGCTGCAAAACCATTGCAGCTGGCCCTTATCCCTGCTTTGATGTCAGGGGGCGAATTTCGCCTATAACGTCACGTTGGCTTCACTTCCTCCTTTTTTTTCTAGAATTACTGAGTGCAGCCTCGTAGCTTCCCTTCTAATCTACCTGAAGCTCTGTGACATGATCCCGGGGGACCTTCTCAAACCTAACACTCAGTAATGGTGACGATGAGGTAATATACAATATATACATACACATACATTATCACAATAAATACCACATTAAAATCATTTCACAACTAATGTCACTAAAGCATCATACTGCCACTGGCTCGCTTCTAGCGAGATTCCTGTAACAACTTAATTAATGAGAAATTAGTATATCTACTTGGCTCGCCCACTGCAACCATCAACACCTGAAATTTTGAAATTCTACATTGTAATCTTATCCATAAGACTTACCCACTCCGACACACCATCACCTCTGGTCAACCCAACCACTGATGACCTCATTATAACACCACGTCTCTCAACAGCCAGGCTCTGCGTCCTGACGCACCTGACCTCATTACACCGATACTCACCGTACCCACCACCACCTGGCCTCCTGTGCCGCTATGCACTCCACAACACCACACTCCATACCAGGCGTCCAAACGCCACAACATTACACCACCCACTACACATGCTACTCTACACAACACTCTACACGCTATCCCACATTCTACAAAACTACCATGCCCATGCACCACTCAACACCGCACTCTACACACTACCCCATACTCTACAAAAACTACCATGGCCATGCACTACTCTACAGTACATACTATGCTCCTTCTGTGTTCATGACCCCACGAGAGCGGGTCGCGTAGCGATTTGTCACCGTCGCCTGTGGACCTTGTCCCCGGTCCTGCGAAGGCTGTTCTGTGTTATCTACCCTTGATTGCCAACTCCTCGTACCCCTACCTATGTTCTCAGCCGCTGGTGTGCTCTCCCCTGGCACACTCTCCGTAGGGTATGGCTCCTCACTTGCCTGACCGGTCAGTGTATAGACGCGGTCTGGGTGACAGGAGAACACATGCCCTGTGTTTAGCACCTTAACCTTAACTTCTGCATTCTTTTTGCTAATTACCCGACATGGCCCCACAAACTTGGGTGCCAACTTACCTTCTGCCTGAGCGTGCATCTGCTTCACGAATACCCTATCACCTTCATTGATCACCTTTGCTTGGACCTTGTTCCGTGCATTATAATATGCCTCTGCTACCTCTGTCGACTTTCTTAAATGTAGTTTCACCAAGTCAAATGCCTTGGTTGTTCGCCTACAGACAACACTTTTGAAGTCTAACGCATAGCATGGCGGTTGCTTGCTTGTGAACGTCGGGGATCGAACCCATGCAACAAAAAATGCGGGGTTTCTCCCACCGACCTATTGAACGCCGTGTTGAGCGCCAACTCCACCATCGACAAACTCTGATCCCATGCAAGCACATCATCTGCAGCCAAATGCCGCAGAATACTGATTACTTCAGCATTGTGTCTTTCAACCAAACCATTCGCCGATGGTCGATATGCCAGCACTGGAGTATGTTTGAATTGATACACACTCGCGATGCTTTGAAATACTTGATTGATAAACTCTGACCCTTGGTCTGACACAACTTGTTGAGGAGCCCCAAACCTGGTTAACACACTTTCCACCATGGCCTGGGTCACATCCTCTGCCGACTTAGAACGGAGTGCACTCACCACAGTGAACCGTGTGAGTGCATCCACTGCTACAAATATGTACCTCGCCCCTGAATGAGCTTGTGGTAGCGGCCCAATGAGATCTATGTGTACTCTCTCGAAGGGAGTACTCACCTCCGGCCACCTACGCAAAGGTTCCGCCCCCAACCTATGTGCCTTGTACCTCAAACAACTGTCACAAGAGGCTACATAGACCTTGATATCTTTACCCATGGATGGCCAATAGAACCTTTGACGTGCCCTCTGCAACGTCTTGGACTCCCCTCCATGGCCTGCTGCTGGGATGTTATGACAGATACATTGCAGTCCTCTGGAACTCCGGTGTCAAGACTGCCTGGTATACTGGTTCAGACCGTATACCCGAAACCCTACCAAGATGATACAACACCTCATCTTCAACCACAAACTCATCCACTGGGGCTGGAAGTGACTTCCTCAACTCCGCACGCTGACCCCTCAAAAACTTCCTTACCTCCCCCCACAGGGGGTGACCTTCCTGACTCTGTATCAACTCCCTCACATTCCACGACACATCTTCCTCCCCCCTTTCACTCACCACTGCTACATTGTGACACCTTGACAACGCGTCAGCAACCACATTGCTTTTCCCCGGGTACATGTTCAAAGTTTGTAATGTTAAACTCTGAGAGCAAGGTAACCCACCGTGCCAGTCGCTGACAAGGCTCCTTGGACTCGAACACATACTTAAGGGGTTTGTGATCGCTTCTGAGCCAAATTTCATGTCCAAGCAAGATGTACCGGTTCCGTTGTAATATGAATGTGATCGCTAGCGCTTCCCTCTCAATCGTACTATAGTTACTCTCTGCAGAACATAGTACTCGTGAACAAAATGCAATGGGACGCTCCCGTCCTCGCTCATCCACCTGAGCTACCACCCCACCTATCGCTGCGCCAGAAGCATCCGCATACACCAGAAACGGTTTGCTAAAATCTGGGTGCGCCAAGATACTGCGAGAGCTGACAGCAGCCCTCAGTACCTGGAACGCCTGCTGTTGTTCCTTCCCCCACACGAACTCTGCAAGTCCATTGATCTGATGTAATGGTCTTGCAATTTTTTAAAAATCTTTAATAAATCGCCGATAATAGCTAACCAACCCCAGGAAAGATTTGCACTCTTTCTTGTTCTGTGGAACTGGGAACTCTTGAATATCCCTGGTTTTATCTGGCAATGGACTGATACCCATCCGGCCCACTGTATGACCCAGGAATGTTACCGATTCTCCAAAAAAAACTGCATTTTTCGAAATTCACTTTGAGGTTGTGTGACCTCAGCCTTAGCAAGAGTTTCCTCAAATTATGCATGTGCTCCTCTAATGACTTTCCCAGCACGATTACGTCATCGAGGTACAGCAACGCTGTGGGACCTATCAACCCCGATAATACACTCATCATTAGCCTACTGAACACAGCAGGTGCTGACTTAAACCCGAAAGGAAGTCGTTTATATTGCCAGAGCTCGTTGCACGCACTAAACGCTGTGATTTCCCTCGACTCTTCCTCCAGCGGTATCTGGTGATACCCACTGAGTAGGTCTAATGTGGTAAAATATTGTGTACCCTTCAAGTGTGTCAATGTGTCCTGTATGTTAGGTAATGGGTATGCTTCGTCTTTCGTCAGCTTGTTTATTCTGCGGAAATCTAGGCATAACCTCACTCCCCAATTTTTTTTCCTGACTACTACGAGAGGGCTGTGCCACGGTGAACTGGATGGTTCAATGATATCATGCTCCCTTAGCTGGCTTATCTCCTCTTTTACCTCCCTCTGGTGTGCCACTGGTATGCTATATGCTCTCGTATATACTGGATGTGCGCCCTCTACGTCAATCCTATGTGCTCCTTGAGTAATGCACCCCGGGGGTTCCCCTCTCAACGCAAAAACATCCGGGAACTCCCTGACTAAGCCCCTTAAGGCTTCCTTAACCTCCCTTTCCATGGACATCCTATCCACTATGCCCATTAATTTATCCATTCTATCCTCATCGCCCTCACTCTGACTTACTGACATGGCTGCAATAATTTCCTCCACAGGGTGCCCCCACGCTACCTGTGCATGCTTACTCAAGGTGACTGGCCACCGAGAGGGATTAAAAACCCTCACCCGAATTACCCCTTCATTTATGACTTCAAGTCTCCATTATCACCAACCCTGCTGGATTATCCAATGGCTCAATTTGCACAACGTCTACTCCCTTGGCTTTACATGCCATTTTAATCACTAAGGATGCTTCTCCCGGAATGGTGACATCCTTGGGTACCGTGACTGCCCACTGTATATTCTGGTCCCCAGCCGAGTTACCACAGTTACCCCTCACTACTGCTACTCCTTCTCTACTCCTCACCTTGTTAACGTCTACCGCTTGACCCCCACATACCAATTTATTCCCCCTTGCGCTGAACGCTATGGTACATGAGTATTTTTCGAGGAAATCAATTCCCAAGATAATATTGGTATGTTTCAGCCCTATATCCTGTATTACTACAAAACTATGTTTAAACCATCTATCTTCCAGCTGGAAATCCACAGTTGTCTCACCCAACACCCGCAACGCATTATCCCCCACCGCCGTTAATCTCCTGTTGTTAGGTACCAGCCTGACGTCTGATCCTAACACGCTACGACTCATGATGGACACGGAAGCACCGGTGTCCACCAAGGCTGTATAGATAGTGCCCTTTAACCGTAAATGCACCTTTATGGGATGACCCGACCCGACGGTACACAACCACTGTCCGCCACCCCTACTGTACACACTGGGTAATTAGGCGGAACAAAAAGCTTACACTGCCAGGCCAAGTGACTACCGTCACCACACAGCTTACACACTTTTGTCTGCTTAGGTCGGTCTGGCTCGTGTTTACCTGCAGTGTACCCCGTTCCCCGGGGATACCCTCTACCGGTACCCTGGTTCTGGTGGTACATTCCTGTTGCTCCCTGAGCAGGCGTGTATCGTGGTGGAGCAGGAGTGAACCTGCCTCCACGTGCCCCTTGATTATAGCCTCCTCGCTGCCCACGAGTTCCCTGATGGGGTCCCCACGACACCCCACTCGTATTGTGTCCCTGGAACACCCTTGGCTCCCAGCCCTTATTATTGTTACGTCGAGGAGCACCTCGCCCCTTGCCCTTGGAATGTGTGACCCCCGCCGCGGGTGCATCCTCCACTGGCTGAGCTACTGGGGCCCAGAGCTGAGCCTGTCTCTCTTGCGTGTCTGTAAGATTTGCCTGTTCCTTAGGGGACACTTCTTTGAAAATGTCATCCTCTGTCAGTTTATGTGTCGGGCTATTCTCCGCCCAAAACACTGCATGTTTCACCGCTTCCTTAAAAGACTTAGCTTCCCTGCAGTGTAACGCACTTTCCCGCGGTAATGCACCGAAAAAAACACTCTGTTGCATAGAATCTCTTACTACCCCCGTGAACTGCGTTTCCGTCCGCTCAATCACATCACCCAAGAGTCTTATTCTATGGCCAAACGCCCTTAATTGTTCCCCTGGTTCTCGTTTAAGTGCAGCTAACTGAGCCTTTAGTTCTACTGCATCGTGCTGCACATCGTAATGATCTATCAGTTCCTGCTTAAACTCGCTATAACTATTTATTTCTCTAATTTCCACCGAGTTGAGCAGGGTCTTTGCTTCCCCTTTCACCTTGGAATATGCCAATGCAATCTTTGCCTGATCCGACCATGACCCCACACTAGTCGCCTTCTCTAGAGCAAAGAAAAATGTTCTAATATCCGTCAGTAACTGACCTTTCGAATCCCGTTTGGCGCCCCAAAACGTGGGTATGTCTCCATATACCTTAGGTCCTGCATTAGTCGTCTTATGCGTGCTCAACACATTTTTCAACCACTGTGCAACCTGCCCAATTGTCTCTGACACTGCCGCCTGCGCCGTAAGCAACGCCGCCGTGTTATCACCACTCTCACCCTGACGGACATTACTCGTCGCCTGGCCACTGGCGCCCCTATTACTACCCGTACCCGTCATGGCTACTCGCCCCTTATGTGCTCGTGTATGAACCAGCTTGACGCTTTACCGTACAGTAACCTTACTTGGCCTTATTCCCTTAATCTCTCTAGAATCACTTATAATTTTAAGCCACCATTAACAACGTCAATTATCAGTTCCCCACACTACTGTTTCCACCCCTTAGGGGACTTTTCCCTGCCGCACAACGTGGCCACTCCACTTGGCCACACACCTTGGCCCTACACCCCACAATGGCCACTCCCTGGCCCACACACCTTCCCTTCCTCACTCCAATATCCACCGTCCTGAACACAACCCGACGTCTACCAATTCCCGAACATTCCCTCACCAACTAAACCAGTAACACACTTCCTTCATCTCTCACAGTGTTCCAAAACCTGTTTGCGCTGCCACCAAATATGTTGTTTACCAATTCCCTAACATTCCCTCACCAACTAAACCAGGAACACTATGAGGGGACAGATGGAAAGTATTTAAAGGCCGTCGGGTTTTGTCATTTAATTACAAAGAATAAACTCTGACAAATAATACTATATTAATTAACATACTCTATTAGGTCAATACACTTCCAATACCCATAGACCACTTGACCTCCGCGATCACCACCTACACTCGTAACTTCCGCCTAAGTCCCTAATACGGAATGATTACTACAACGCTCCACACCCGGTTAGTCTTTCATTCAATACTCGTATACTGCAGACTTAACTTCGTCACTAAGATCACATCAGGTTCTCGCATAGCTGTCTGCTACACTTCGCTGCTGCCACAAACGGAGACTTCGGAGGACTTGCCAGTTCAACTCCCACAACAAGACTGACTCCAGTCAGCCATGGCCTCAGACATTTCACCACGCCTCTCGAGGAAGGTATAATCCGATTAACCTTATCCCTAGAGCGGTAACCTTGATCCTAGAAGCCTGACAAAGAATAATTCCTCTTTCCAGGAATTATTAATTTGGCTAAACAGCTTCGGTCTTAATCCATTGACCTTTCTTAGATATGTGATCCATAGTCTGTCTACTTAACATGTACATCCAATCATCATTCGTTAAGTGTTGTAGTAATGATCCTCTAGCTAATAATTCCTACTAACTTGTGGATTACAACAAAGGAAAAATTTATAGTGGCAGGGGCAGTGACAGTGTCAGTGAAGGGAAATGTCGAATAAATCCACGTGAGTCAGTGTTAATGGTGACAGATAAGAGGCTTCAAAATTTTCTAGATGACAATTGTATATGCAAGTACTGCTCAAAGGATACGGTACGTCATAAAACTAAGATTGTGCAACATGATGTGCAAGTGACAAAAACCTGTAGTTATTGTTAATGTAAACATACTGAAGCATTGAATGGAAATAATGAAAATCTAATATCCTTAGTGTACAGCAACATGCTAAATGGCAACGGATATACATATTACCAAAGCATGTGTTCTATAAATAACATAAAATTTGTATCACATAAACCATATAATGAGACCCAGAAGAAGATAAGAGATGCTGCTAATGAGAGATGGGTGTATTTGCAAGAAAACACTGTCATTATCATATTCGGTCATTAAAAAAATCATTTGGATAGACACCCCATTGCTGGCGTCCTGGACATTGATGTGTCCTTTGATGGATCTTGGCATACAAGGGGCCATCATTCACAAATTGGCAGTGCTTTTGTTGTGGAAATATTCACAGGGCTGGTTGTGGACTACAATACTTTCTGCAAAAACTGCACCAAGTGTTCTGCGTTCAAACGTAGAAAACAAAATGGAAAAATAACACAGGCTGAGTTTGACACTGAAATGGGTAAACATTTACAGGATTGTGACAAGAACTACAATGGAACTGCCAAAAATATGGAACCGGATGCCGCGATATTGACGTGGGGTCGATCTCTAGACAATAAACTCAGGTATACGACCTTGGTCGGTGATGGTGATTCTTCAGCCTTCAACCCCCTCCCCATCCGGCCCGTTGGCGTCGTGAGGGGGCTTGGTGGACGGCTGCCGGAGTGTGATGCTCCGTTGGGCAGTCCTCTGTCCTTTTCTGGCCTTGCACTCCTGCTGCTGTCTTCTCCAATTGTGCCGGATCGCTTTTCCTTTTCCTTATGTTTCGTTTTTCTCCCCCCTCTTCTCCTATCTGCTTGTCGTTTCCTGCCGACCTTTTGCTTGTTTTGGATTCTTTCTTTGGACTTCTTCTATTTTGACGCCCGAGTGCTTGAGGAGGCATACTCTTGCACCCGTAGAACTGTAGTACCCAACGTCTCGAGCGAGGGGAACCTTTTATTGTCAATCCCCCTTTCGTCGCTGAACCCGATCTCGACGGACTGACGGTTCTTAAGGTGGCGTTTGTGGGGCGTATACTCACGACGCACCCCTAGGGGGCCCCGGCATGATCGGCGAAAGCTTCCTGTTGGGTGTCCTGCCTCTAATTGTGGCTCCATGGTGGGTATGGGGGCACATTCGTGGGTGAATTTGTCACTTTTCGTCTCTATGTCGTTCAATGTTTCCGTTGTACCCTCTCGGGCTCGTGGGGTGGGCGACCAAGCCCCCGAGTCGGCCTGTATTGGAAGACCTGGCTCTGTAGCTCCCGCTGCGTTGGGCCCCGACCTTGCTCCTCCTTTGACCGTCCTGACTTCTTCCCCCAGCTCCCCTCCCTCCTCTGTGGTTGGGTCGAGCCTCCAGCCCCCGGTGGTGACCACTTCGTCCCCTGGTGTGGCCAAGTCTTTCGTTGTGACTACTGCGCCTTTTGACCCCTCTCTCTCTAGGGGTTCTCAACGCCGTTCGCGCCCCAACCGCACTCGCTCGATTCCTTCTCGTGCTGATGCGTATCAGGCCTTGTTTGGTCCTGCTTCATGGGCCAAATACTTTGATCTCCTCCCTCTTGATTCTGCGCCTCCTGACGATTTCTCCCTCCATCGGCATCTTGTAGATTCCGTGGATGCGTCTGTTACTTTCAACCCCACTCGTCTCGGTACACGTGTCGTTCCTGCTCCTTCTCAGGATGCGGCTTCCCGCTTGGCTGCCTTATCTTGCCTTGGCGAGAACCCTGTTCGGGTCTCCAAGAACGTTCAGATGAATGCCAGTGTTGGCACTATTCTCCTCCCACCCCATGTTGCAACCGGTGTTCGGAATCTGCAGGATTGCCACGATGGTATTCGGCATATCCTTGATGCCCAAGGCCATTCTGTCCTCCAGGATGACTCGTTTACTCGTCCCCCTCGTGGTCGTCGCCGTCAACCCCTTCGCGTTGTGAAGATCACCTTTGATGGTAGGACCCTTCCATCCTCTGTCATTCTTGCTGGTGCTAGGTGCTCTGTCCAGGAGTATATTCCTTCTCCTCGACTTTGTAACAAGTGCTGGAGGTTTGGGCATGGTGCCCTCCGCTGCTCTGCGACTGTCTCTCTCTGTCCTTTGTGTGGTGGCGAAGGTCACTCTAAGTCGGAGTGCACTTCTCCCCAAGCTCGCTGTCTCAACTGCGGTGAGGCCCATCCTACCTTCTCCCGTGCATGTATCCATTACAAGCTTGAGGCAGCCGTCCTCAACTTGAAGCACCGGGAGCGTTTATCTTTTCCTGAGGCGAGGCGCCAGGTTCGCCGGCTCCCGCCTTTTGCTAATATCTCTTATTCTCGCGTGTTGCGCTCTTCCTCTCCACGTCCTTCCCGCCTTCCTCAGACTCACAACCGTTTCCGGGCCTTGGACCCTGATGCGCCCACTGCCCCCTCCTTTGTTCCTTTGGGTTCTCTCCCGAAGGATCCTCCTCCTGGTCCTCTGTCTGGGGTTCCCCTTCCTTCTACCCGGTCTGTTGTGTCTCCTGTGTCTTTTTCCTCGTCCCCCTCCGATCCTCCTTCCCATCCTCTTCCTCCATCTATTGGCTCTCCCCACCGCCTGTCGGTGCGGGCGGATGTCCATCGCTCTCCTAACGGCCGTCGTGTGTGCTCTCGTTCGGCTTCTCCTGTTGAGACACTGGAATCCGCTGCCCAGTACGTAGTTGCTGGGACACCGGTCTCTTTAAGTCAGAAGCGAAAGCCTGGCTCCTCCCCTTCCTCTTCCCCGGCGGGTAAGAAGGCTTCGCTTTCTTCCTCAGCTCCTACTTCTGGCTCTGTTGTTCCTTTCCCTCCCGTTTCAGTGATTGCGCCCCCTGTTCCTGCTTTGGGGGTTTCTTTGGCCCCTGCTTCCCTTTCGGTTGCTGCTCTTGCTGAGGTGCGCTCCCCTCTTTCTACTCCCCCTCCTCCTGCTGCTGTCCTTGACTGCTCCTCTCCGTTGTCTCCTCCTCTTCCTCCTCCTCCTCCGGACCCCGCCCGCCCACGTCTTATCTGTTCTCCCGTTTCCTTCCCTCCGTCTTTGCTCAGTTTACCCATGCCCCCTAACCCTGACTTTGCTGACCCTGATCCCGACCCTGATATTCTTTAACTTGCTCTGTTGCTCTTTCGCCTTTGTTTCTTCCTTGTTCTCTGTTTTTGTCCTTTCTCTTCTCGTCGTTGTCCATTCTTCAATGGAACGTTCGAGGTTATTACGCCAATTTCCTCGAACTCCGACTTCTGATTTCGCGGTTTTCGCCCCTTTCTGTCTGTCTCCAGGAGCCAATGCTTGGTACTCGTCCTGGTCGTTTTCGTGGCTATTCCTTTCCCTCCCCCCCTCCCCCCAGCCATTGCTGGGGCTTCTAATTCTTCTGCTCTCTTGATTCGTGCCGATGTTCCCATTGTTCCTTTGCTTTTTCCTTCGCCTCTCCATTGTTCTGCTGCTCGTATCTTTGTGGGGAAATGGTACACAATTTGTTCCATTTATCTCCCCCCGAGTGTCCCGCTCTCTCTTCCTGATTTGAAACCCCTCCTAGACTCCTTGCCGGAGCCTGTGCTCCTGCTGGGTGACTTCAATTGTCGTCATTCTCTTTGGAGTGACGTTCTGACGAATACCCGGGGTCGCCTCCTAGAGCCGTTTCTCCTCTCTTCTTCCCTCTCTCTTCTGAATTCTGGTGAGCCCACTCATTTGGACTCTCGGACTTGCACCCTTTCTTGTCTTGATCTTTCTCTCTGCTCTTCTTCTCTTTACTTAGATTTCACGTGGCAGGTTCTTGATGACCTCCATGGAAGTGATCATTTCCCCATCCTTGTTTCCTTTTTCTCTTTTCGCCCTTCCCTCTCTTTCCCTAGGTGGCAGTGTGCTAAGGCAGACTGGACCCTATTTACCCTCAGTGCTGCTCTCTCTGACCTCTCCCTTATGCCTCTCTCTCGCGCTCTCCTCCTTTTTCATGACACTGTCTTCAACGCTGCCCTCCGTTCTATTCCTCGCTCTTCCTCTCGGGGTCCACGGAAGTGCGTTCCCTGGTGGAATGGGGACTGTGCTCGGGCTGTCCGCTGTAAGCGTGCAGCCTGGAAGAGGCACCGCCGTAGGCAGACGACCGATTCTTTTCTTTTCTTTCGGAAAGCGAGTGCGGTGGCCCGTAAGGCCATCCGTACGGCTAAACGTGAATGTTGGGCATCTTATATCTCAACAATTACGTCCGAAACCCCTCTGGCCCAGATCTGGAAGCGTATCCGCAAGATAGCGGGTAAGTTCGTTCCCGATGTTTCACCGGTCCTTCACCTCCATGATACTCTTGTGGCGGACCCGTTGCAGGTCGCTTCCGAACTGGGTTCCCACTTTTCAACTGTTAGCTCTGGTCTTCATCTTCCCCAATCTTTCCTTCTTCGTAAACCTGTCCTTGAGTCTCGTCCTTTAGATTTCTGCACTCATCTTCAGCTTCCCTATAATGATCCCTTCTCTCTCTCTGAACTTCGTTCTGCCCTGGCCCTCTGCGGTTCTACGGCGGCGGGCTCCGGTGGTATTCATTATGAGATGCTTCGCCATCTCCCTCCGAGCACGTCTCAGTATTTACTGAGTCTGTATAATCGGATCTGGGAGTCGTCGTCAGTCCCTGAGGACTGGCTCGATGCCGTTGTCCTCCCTGTTCGCAAACCGGGGTCTCTGGGTACTTCCCCTAAGGACTTTCGCCCTATTGCTCTCACAAGTTGTGTCTGCAAACTCTTTGCACGTATGGTTAACGTTCGTCTGATGTGGTTCCTGGAACACCATCACCTCCTCTCCCCTTCTCAATTTGGTTTCCGCAAGTGCCGCAGCACGACAGATGTCCTGGTGAACTTGGAGGTCTATATTCGTACTGCTTTTGCTGCGAAGACCTCCGTTGTTGCCGTCCTTTTTGACCTGGAAAAGGCTTACGACACCACTTGGCGTTATCATATCCTATCTCAACTTCATTCTTTTGGCCTTCGTGGTCATCTCCCTCTCTTTCTCCGCGGCTTCCTCTCTCGTCGTTCCTTTCGGGTGCGCCTTGGTACCGCTCTCTCTACCTCTTTTCAGCAATACGAAGGTGTGCCCCAGGGTAGTGTTCTGAGCATTACTCTTTTTCTGGTTGCCCTCAATGGTCTTCTTTCCTCTCTTCCTTCTGGTGTCTTCTCCGCTCTCTATGTCGATGATCTTACCCTTTGTTGTCAGGGTGATGATTCGCCTCTCCTTCAACGCCGGCTTCAACTTGCAATTGATGCCGTGTCGTCTTGGGCCACTGATCATGGCTTCAAGTTCTCTACTTCTAAGACTTGTGCCATGACTTTTACGCGGAAACTGGTTGTTCTTCGTCCCTCTTTGTCACTTTATGGTCATCCCCTTGAATACAAAGATTCCGCGAAGCTTTTGGGGTTATTCCTTGACACTCGTTTGTCTTGGTCTCCCCATATCTCTTACCTCCGTGTTGAGTGCTCTAAGGCCCTTACCCTCCTTCGGGTCTTTTGCACCATGATGCTTTGCACCATACTGGGTTGCGCCTCGGTTCTGGTGCCTTTCGTTCGACTCCCGTCCTTAGCTTGTATGTTGACACTGGCTTCCTGTCTCTCCAGGACCGCCGTGATCGCTACTGTCTTCGCTATCTTGCGCGGTCCTTGCAACATCCTTCCTCTCGCCTCTGTCGTGCTTTAACTTTTACCCCTCCTGCGGTTCCTGTTCCTCTTCACCACCTCCCTCTTTCTGTCCGGTTATCTCGCCTGCAGGACTCTTTCCGTTCGTATTTCTGATGTTTCTCCTCGTGTTGTTCCTTCTTTGCCCTCGTGGAGGGTCCCTCTTTCGCGGTTTTGTATATCCTTGACCCGTATCACTAAAGCTTTTACCCCTCCTACGGTTCTAAAACGCCTTTTCCTCGAGCACTTTTCTTCTCACTCCCGCTCCGTTTCTATCTTCACCGATGGGTCTAAGTCAGCGGAAGGTGTTGGCTACTCTGTTGTTTTTCCTGATCGCACTTATATGTGTCGCTTGCCTCCGGAGACTAGCATCTTTACAGCGGAACTTTATGCTATTCTCTATGCTCTTCGTCTCCTGCTTTCTCGTTGTCAGTCTTCCTTTGTAGTTGTTGTTGACTCTCGTAGTGCCCTCATGGCTCTCGGGTCCTTTAATCCGGTTCATCCAGTGGTTGTCGAGATCCAGCATTGGCTGTTTCTCGTTCACAGTAAATTTAAGTCGTTTGAGTTTTGTTGGGTTCCCAGCCATATTGGTGTGTCTTTAAATGAGCGTGCAGATGCTGCCGCCAAGGAAGCTGTCCGCTCTTGTCCCATCTCTCGTAAGGGCATTCCGTATTCCGACTTTTACCCGGTTATCCATTCCTCAGTCCTTACCCGTTGGCAGGCTT
The DNA here is from genome assembly GCF_040958095.1 of Procambarus clarkii. Lineage (NCBI taxonomy): Eukaryota > Metazoa > Arthropoda > Malacostraca > Decapoda > Cambaridae > Procambarus > Procambarus clarkii. The sequence goes on from NC_091219.1 coordinate 10,037,529, forward strand.
CTTGGTTGTCTGTTACTGGTAACAAGCTACGTACTCTTAAATGTTGTGTTTCCTCGTGGCAGTCCTCCTTCCACCGTAACCGGCGGTGGGAAACAGCTCTGGCGAGGTTGCGTATTGGCCATACTCGCTTAACCCATGGTCACTTGATGGAGCACCGCCCTGCTCCTTATTGTCCTAGTTGCATTGTCCCTCTTACGGTCGTGCATGTCCTTCTTGAATGTCCTGACTTCCAGGACGAGCGTGTGTCTTGCTTTCCGATCGCCCCTCGCGGTCACCTGTCCCTCGATAGAATTCTTGGTGACTCGGATACTTTTGATATCGTTCGCCTTATGCGTTTTTGTTCTCGAATTGGCATCCTTGGTGATATTTAGCGCCCTCTGATTATTTTGCGTATTTGATGGTGCTACATAGCCTTCCCGGTTTGGTGCCTTCTTTTGATAATTACTTACTTACATCAGCCTTCAATAAAATTTGTGCAATGAATAATGGTGATGGACCATATGCAGACGTAAGAGTGGATAAGGCTGAGTGCATAAATCACTTCAGCAAGAGACTTGCAACACAGCTTTGTAACTTTCAGAAAACAGCTGTCGAATGGAAGGAGACAAAAGAGCCTGTCAAAAAGACCGGACGAATGTGACTGGTCAATGGGAAGGGAAAATTAACTGACAACACCATTCTGAAGTTGGCAAGTTACTTAACAAAAGCCATCAGGGATAACATCAACTCGGACTGGAAACAAATGAGGGATGCCTGCCTGTCTGGACTGTTCCATGCAACGTCGACGGATGAAAAGCCAATGCACATGCATTGCCCTAAAGGCAAAGACTCTTGGTGTTTCTACCAGCAAGACTGGTAGAAAAGGAATGACCCCACGATCACACAAGACGATGAAAGTACATTTCTAGCTACCCAGTATTCACATGACTGAAGTCTTGAAGATATACAACAATCTTGTATCGGAGGACAACATGGCCAAGTGCCTGAAGGGGAAGACTCGGAATCCAAACGAGTCTCTACACCACCGAGTTTGGAAACTAGCCCCCAAAGACAAATATGTTAGTCACGTAATGGTAGACTTCGCCATGGCAATGACAGCTGTCAACTACAATGCTGGGTATATGATGGGATCTCTGACGAACCTCCTTGGTCTACCATAGAGTGACATTCGGGACCGGTACTTCAACATGAAGGACAAGAAGATGCAGAATCCAACGAGACGCACCACCAAGCCAAGAAAGGCCCCTGAGGAAGCTGACCCTGGCTATGGGGCAGGTGCCTACTAGTGCCATTGCAGTGCCACCTTGAGGATCTATATTTAAGACCAATTATTTTAGGTTAGTATGTTTTAATGTTATATTTTGATATTACATCATAAATAATGGTAAATATATAACTGCTTGATTTTTTTTCTCTTGTTATGAGGCGATCTTCATGGAACTTACACGCCTTACTGAAGGCATGCCTATCTACAAGGATGCAAATTTTGAATGAAATTGGTCGACATCAACCTCAGTAACAGGTGGTTGAATTTTGACCTTTATTTTCAACAGGTAAGTAATTAGCAACTACATGGTTGAATGACTTTTTCGTTTATTATTCAATTTACATGAAACTTGGACATTATATGTAGAGTTTATCCCTCTACACAATTGTTTATTTTTAGTTTCCTAAGTTCATTTATTGATTTTATAAATATTTATAAACATTATGTTATTGCATATTTTTGGGGGGAACTTTGAAAATTTGTATTATTGCACTAATTATATTTGGGATAGAAATATTCCTAAAATACCTCTATTATACAGTAATGTGATAGCTGAGTGTCATAGAAATGATTTCGTTTGACAATTGTGTGTGTTATGCAATGGTGGAAAATTTTGAAAAATTGTCTAAAATATGTTTTTTTTTCTCTCCCTCTCTATTTAGGCTGCGATGCTGAAACTTGGACCAGGTGCAGCCCTTTTCACGTGTAAAACATCAATAAATTTTGATTGCACTAGAACAACTTTTAATCATCCCCAATAACGCCCCCATGTGTAATTTTCTTTGACTGTGCTGTGTGCCAGGTATATGGCATGTATATAGTAGATATATAAAAAGACGCGCCTATTCGAATGCAACGTTGTGACAAAATTTCAAAGCAATCGGTAAAGAGGTTTCGAAGATTTCCCCCTCACATGAAAAACACATAAAAAACACAGTTTTCAGACAAAAAACATGCTTATTTACCGTCACAGACGTGAGATCTATATAGTATGTATATACAAATCTGCTCGGATGCGAATAGAACTTTGTGTGAAAATTTAAAAGCAATCGGTGAAGTACTTTCGGGGATTAGCGATTTTGAACAAACGAACATTTCCATTTTTATTTATATGATTGTGTTGACTCAGTGTCGTCAGTGTACTTGCGTTCAGTTAACCTCAAGACGTCAGTGTAACTTCGTGTTCAGTGTCTTGAGAAGTCAGTTAACTTTGTGTTCATTTACTTGAAGCGTCAGTATACTCAGTGTTCAGTTAATCTCAAGACGTCAGTGTAAATTCGTGTTCAGTAACTTGTGGAGTCAGAATATTTGTGCTCAGTATCTTGAGACTTCAGCGTAGCTTGCGTTCAGTATCTCGAGACGTCAGTATACTTGTGTTAAATCATTCTTGAGTGTCTTTGCATTAATTTAAAGTAATTTAATACGCGGTGATTAGTAATCGTATTGACTGATCGATGTTAGTTAAGCAGTCTTAGTGATGCTGAGCTTTAACGTAAATTCTCTCTGAATTAAGTGAGCTGTAAAGCTTTGGCAGATCCTGGTACGATTACTTAGGGATTGCTAAATACCCGTAGCCATTGTTGATTTCATTAACATTTGTTTTGATTGCATGTCTTGGTGACAAAGTAACGTAATCATAATTACTGATTAAAGTAACGTAGTCAATTGAGTGTTGCACGGAAGACTCGTCTCAGTGACAAGTCTGTCAGTTGTTGTCATTCAGTCATCAATCAGCCCAAGCTGGCCACGGATCTCACAGCTGGCACCAACTTGGGGCCGTGCATTGTTGCAACTATAATCACCCTCATTGATCCCGGATTCACATCTGACACCGACGAGGGCCGTTGTCTTTCATTGTATGTTATTGTTACTTGCCGCAGTCTCGTCAAGCTGACATTGCGTCTGGAGTGGTTGTCCCCTTTTTGTTAAGTGTAGACAGGGTCAGCAATACCGCGAGTTGTCCGAACCGGAAGCAGTTGTTCCGGCTAGTTTAGCCTTGTCAAGAACCACGTCCGACCGTAACGTAACGTCAGATTATTCTTGTCATGTACCGTTAGCATCAAGTTTTATGAATAAACTAATTGTTAAGTACAAGTGCGTATACGTTCACACCTTCAGATCCTTGCACCCAGTATTGACTTTGCCATTATTTGTGATACTACCGTGATCCATTTTATGTTGCCTGGATTACTTGGATTCGAACTGCGTTCATGGCCATACACATCAAATACAAATTCTAATTTTGTTGTGAGGACCATTCAAGCTACTCTGACGACCTCCCTCTCAGGCCCCTAGACGCTCCATGACCCAGTGGATTAGGAGTGCCAAGGATTTGGACTCCTGCAGCTGCTCTATGCATCCCTGGTCAGTCATTAAAGTATAATCTGCTCTCAGCATTTGTTTGATGCTAGTTCAGTCCTTTCTGACTGAGGTTTCTTGTAACATATTCACCACAGAAAAGGGATAATCTCACAGTATCTATACCTGAGGGTCCACCACCCTTAATTACCGTCTACCTCTAATTACTCAACAAAAAATCAGCAATTAGGACAATCACAAAATTCCAGTCCCAGACACCACTTTGCTCTCTTACCGAAATGTAAATATTGTGTATATAAGGTGTCATGTAGTAATTTCGACCCAGTAAGCGTGTGGATTTGACTTAGATTGTCACTCAACCCTAGACATTTTGAACTTATTGATTTGAGGCCAGGAGGTTCACTTATTTAGGGGAAAGTTCTACACCACGAGCCTTACTTTGGATCATAAAATTATAACAGGGCATCAAGAACACAAGGTAGTAAAACTCCTAGTTCCTCTAGGGAAATGTATGAGACCATTATATGTATTAGTTGTGGAATCAATGCCGACAGTCCTACAAGCGACTGGTCTCGGAGCCACAGCAAGATTCAATAAATAAAATGGGGCTTATCTTAGCAGACAACCAGATAAATTCCATATACATAACAGATATGGGCATCCTTACGGGTGCTAATTAAAACAATTCATTTATCTTGGGGGAAACAAACATTAGAAATGTACTTGTTAGAGTCTACCGGAGGGAAGTTAATGTCCCGGCTAGTGTTGCGCTTTAGGGCAACAACTCCTGTTGAGCAGAAATATTCTGAAACTGTCATAGTAGCATGACTGAGCCAAGAACAATCACTCTAAGAAATCAGTCATATAATTGATGATGGACTGGAGTCAGTCCATAAACAGTAGGATCTAGACTCTATAGAAAATTTTCCTACAGAAGATGGACATCTGATAAGGTGTACATGTGCTTGTTTACCTGTGCAGCTACTAGATCAGTTTATTTAAAAGTTACACATGATGTGACTGCTCAAGTTATCCCGAAGCCTATAATGCACTGGAAAAAATGTGTAAACGAAATTCATCCTACCTTGAGCTCCATGGCACGGAGGTTTGATGAAAGAAGATAGATCTCACGGAGCTCCAAACAGTAGTCACAGAAATCGGGTCTAGAATAAATAATCAGCCGTTGACTTACATCTCAGGTGACTACTCAACCTGTGCCAGTAGTCCAGCTCACTTAATGTTTTGCCAGTCTCCGTGGTGTAGTGGTAAGACATTCACCTGATACGAACCCCTGAACCCGCCAGGAGAGACGGCTCAATACCTTCCACATGCGGAACCTGAGACGCATCCTTGACATTATATGGAGAGACCACGTCACCAACAACACAGTATTCAAGGAAACAAGAATCCCTTTAATGTTCCCTCTCCTGAAGCAGAGACGCATGCGAATGCTGGGTCATGCCACACGCATGGAAGATGGCCGCATACTGAAGGACCTCTTGTACGGAAAACTGGGATTAGGAAAGAGGCCCACCTCTTTCTTTGGGACTTACAGTCCCCAAGTGGCCATTTAAAGGCATAGACGACGTTGGTCTCCTTTAAAGCGTTCTGCTTGGTGTCAGGGGAGTTTCAAAGGAATAGAATGGGCCGCTTTTTTAGGCACCCTTCTTGAGGCCAGATGGGCATATGTATAAGAAAGTAGATGGGGTCGCTATGGGTTTCCCCCCCCCCCCCTAGGTGTCCTGTTTGCGAACTTCTACATGGGCACCATCGAACTGAGGGTCTTAGTTGACATGGGCTTGAAACCCGCCATATACTGCAGGAATGTTGACGCCATTTTTATGCAGGTACCTGATGCTAGATGTCTGCAGCAGCTGAAGGAGGCATTCGAGCGGAAGTCTGTGCTGAGTTTCACTTAAGAGATGGACAGTGATGGGAAGGTGCCCTTTCTGGACGTAACAGTCACGGAAAGGAGCGGAGGCATCCACACTGCATTCTACACTAAGGAAACCAACATAGAAATGTGCCTCAATGCCAGGAGTGACTGCTCAGACAGGTACAAGAGAAGTGTTGTCAATGCTTACGTCCACTGTGCTCTCAGTCACAGCTCAGGATGGAAGCAAGTCGATGAAGAACTCTATAGAGTAAGGCAGGTCCTAGTCAACAACAGCGTCTCTAACGGTTTCGTTGAAGACATCATAAATAGAAAAGTGAATCGCCATGCAACCTCTGAAGAACCAACTAACACAACACCTGTACCTCCTATTAGACTATTTAACAAGAACATCATTTCGACGGCTCATAAAATGAAGGAAAGGGTCCTGAAAGGTATTGTTGATAGGAACGTTAACCCTATAGACAAAAATCAGAAAATACAATTGACAATTTATTATAAAACCAAAAAAAAACGGCCAATCTATTCATGAAAAACTCCCCAGACCCCAAGAAGAACGCCTTAATGGCGACCAACGACGTCTATGCCTTTAAATGCCTACTTGGGGACTGTAAGCCCCAAAGAAGTCAGTATATAGGCAAGACAACAACGTCTCTTTCCAGGTGACTAACAATACAAAACAACAGGGAGCCATCAAGGAACACATAATCTCTTCTCACAACCAGACTATCACCAGAGAAATCTTTACAAACAACACAGAAATCATTGATAGGTACCGTGATAGCAGGCTGTTCGATATCAGTGAGGCACTATACATCAAAACGTCAACACCAGTAATCAACGGCCAATTAAAGCACAACTATATTCCAGCCACTTCAAGACTCCGAACCAATATAGAAGCATCAAGAGGAAGTGTTGATGCTATGGCCCAATAGGCCT
>NC_091219.1:10053947-10179179 GCF_040958095.1 Procambarus clarkii
GCTTCTCCAATGGTTTCGTTGAAGATATCATAAGAACGAAGGTGAAACGCCATGAAACCTCTGAAGAGACAACTAAAACAACACCTTTACCCCCTATTAGACTATTTTACAGTAACTTCTTTTCCACGGCTAATGGCACGGAGGAAAGGGTCCTGAAAGATATTGTTGATAAAAACGTGTTCCTTACAGACAAAAATCAGAAGATACAATTGACGCAGTTGTCCTCAAGCTAGAGGAGGAGCAGGCAGGATGTATCCATCCTCCTGTTTGACATAGGCCTAGGCCTAAGGTCTAGTCTTCAGTGCGCCAAGTAGATCAGCTACAGAGGCACTAAGTGTGCACCGCCCCTCCTACCAACTGTGGTAGGCCCTAGACGTGTGGATTGGCCAGAAATTAAGGCAGCAATTGTTAATGTGGAAATATCGAGGCCTGCTGAGGGGAAGTTGTGAGATAGGAGTTCTGACGTAAGTTGGGCCGCCTCGCGGTACCTGAAGCCTGGGGCCCCACGCGCGTGAAAAATAGCCTTTGTGCCCTCCCTACCCAAGGTCGTGGTCTGTGTGCGCGACTAGTGTGTTTACACAAGAGACTGCCAGGGCACACCATAGAGTACCCCTACGCTACGTGTGAGTGTAAACCTTGTGCCTTGTAGGTGTATATATGTACATGTGTGCGTACGTAGGGCAGAGTGCAGTGTTGAAGACATACCACCCAACAACACATGAAGTGAGCCGCAGCAAATGGATGGTTGACACGAGAAGTAAGACTTTGAGACAACAACAACAAGTGACCATGGCTGGTGTACCCGGGAACCATAACGACCCCCATCCCCGCCAGGGGCCCCTGGGTGATGGTCCACACCCGGGGCCCTCCGGTCGGGATCCCAGCCCTGGGCCCTCCAACAGTACTGATACAGGAGACTCTACAATAGACGATGAAGGTTTCCAACTAGTCGAAGGTAGAAGTGGCAGGAAACGGGATAAATCACGGGGACAGGATGAGCAGCAACAGCAACCTCAGCAACAACAACAACAACAACAACGACGACGACACGACGAAGACAGTGAGTGGCACACCCTAATCTTTCCTGCAGGGGCAATGACAGCATCAGAGAAGTTCAGATGGATTATTGAGGCCGCCCGCGCCCACAGAGGAAAGTATTGTATAGAGAGCAGGTGTGTAGGTGGCAATGTTAGTGCACGGGTGCAGGGTTACAGTGCCCTGAAGTACTTCACAGAGACCAGTCTCGAGTATCAAGGTAAGAATGTCAAATTATTAGAAGCAAACCCACAGACAAGACAAACTAAAATTATAATTAAGAACTATAGCATTCATGTTGACGTGAAATATCTCAAGGACTATACCGAGATTGTTTGGGTCGAGCGCAACACTGGACCAGGGGGACTGCCCAAAAATCAAGCAATTGCTATGTGGAAGGGAGAGCTGCCCCAAGTCATTAAAATGCCAGGCATGAGGGCGTGCAAAGTGGAGAGGTATATTGGCAGCCCGTCCTTGTGTGGCAACTGTCAACGGTGGGATCACAGAACGTGGCAATGTGATCGCCCAATTAGGTGTGGGTGTTGCAGTGGCTCTCACGACACCAAGCAGTGTCTGGACAAGCTTAAACAGGGTGGGGGTAGCGGGGTAATACCTAAATGTGTCAACTGCAAGCAGGCCCACCATGCCTGGAACAGATATTGCAGCAGGAGGCCTGACTGGCAGGGCTTGAGAAGGACGCCGACGCAGACGCAGACAGCAGGTGGACCAGTAAACAGGGGCGGGAATGGCTCCGTGAACAGTACCACAGCAAGCCAGGGTCCAGCCTCCAGTAGGCAGACACCAGCCTGGGGTAGTGGTGGAGTGACCCACCACCACCCCACACAGGCCCAACCAGACCCCATTTCTCTCACAAACCAACTTACCTCAACCCCACTCACTAACCCCAACCTTATCTCCCTCACTAACCCCAACCCTACCCCACCCAACAACACCATTCCTGCCTCAACACCCATACCCCCTAACGCCTCCCAGTCAACCAGCCCTTCCGCCTCTCAGGCGACCCTCCCTTCCCCCCACCCTACCACTCCCCCTCCCCACTCACCAGTCAACACCTCACTGGGTCCAGATAAAACAATGCCGCCCGATATGGAAGCAATGATTACCCACATGATAAAAAATCACCCACTCATGCAAGAACTAATAAGCAAGCAAAATAAACTTGAGAATACCCTATGTACAATCCAGAAGACCCAGGAGGACATACTTCACATTCTGCAGGGCCTGAAGTTGCCTCAGGCGAGTTCAGCAGGTTGCAACTTGGTGCATGGGGATGCAACACGAGCCACGGCACATAACAGCAAACTCAGTGCTACCCAAGTGAACTCAGTGCGACCCAGTGAACACACCACCACCAGTGAACACAACACCACCAACAGCACCACCAGTGAACACAACACCACCAACAGCACCACCAGTGAACGCAACACCACCAGTGAAGACAACAGCACCACCAGTGAACACAACGACACTAGTGTACACAACACCATTGACCACTGGCACTGGCATACAAACAGTACCACCAGCACATGACGGTGGTGCAACACCACATACAACACCACCAGTGAACACACTCTCACCAGCAACAACACCGCACACAGTACATCTGATGACCAACACCTCCACAATGGATAACCATGCTGAAGAAAGTCTCACTATCCTACAATGGAACTGCAATGGCGTTCGCAATAGAATTAATGACATCATACAATACGCTCGTGAACACCAAACTGACGTCATAGTGCTACAGGAGACAATGGTAGGTGATGACTTCAACCCAAGGTTCAGCGGTTATCGCAAGTTCTCCCTGCCACATGGGGAAAGAAAACGGGGTCTCATCACTTTTGTAAATAACAACATTCCCGCACAGATTATTGATGACCTGCACATGGGGGATGAGTTTGAATCACTGGGAGTAACCCTTTACTTAAACAATAATGCTCTACATATAATCAACCTATATGTGCCACAGAGTAAACTTGACCTTGACGCACTGCCTGAGTTTGTTAATGAAGAACCTACCCTGCTGGTTGGTGACCTTAATGCCAGACACCCACACTTTGGTGCCAACTGTCATCAGCCCAATGTCAATGGACGGAAACTGTCACTCTTTGTCAGGGGAAGTGAAAACCTTAGGGTCCTGGGTGATGAACAGCCAACTCACCTCAGAGGAGGAAGATTAGATTATGCTCTCCTGCTGAATGCACAGGACACGGATGCCAGTACACACATTGTGCATAGTTTATGTAGTGACCATTGGGCACTGATTACCACCGTCGACATGAGCAAGAGAAGGAAAGAGACAAATAAAAGAAAAAGGTTATCACTCGGACCAGATATGAGGCCACACTTCATAAACAGGATGAGTGACTGGTTCACGGAATACCAAATCCCAGAAGACATTGACACATTTGTTGATGACCTTAACCACCAAATTGAGAGCTGTCTAAGAGTTCCGCGCCGTACGCCTGGGCGAAGTAACCCTCAGAGGAAGAAAATAAAATGGTATGAGAATGATTACATAAAGATGCTTAACGCAAATGTGCGAGACATGAGTAGAGAGTACCGGAGACATCCCACTGAAAGTAACCAAGAGTTGTTTAAAACAGTGTGTCAAGTAGCCAGGGAAGAGAAGATTAAAGAGCGGGAAAGACAATGGCTTGAGTTCACTAGCTCTATTGGACGGGAAACATCTGCAAGACAAGTGTGGGCAAAAATTCAGATAGCTAAGGGGGGCAGAGCCCGGCCTGCGGCTCACAAAGACTCCCAGGGTAAGGCTGAGGAACTAATTCACAAGTGGAGTGATGCAGCATCCTCCTCCTCCCTCCCTGCAGAAATCAGCAGGGAACAGCTCCTGCGACATGATGACAGAAGAATTAGGATAACAAGAGCACTGTCTAGTGATGACGAGTATGGGGAACCAATCACAGCCCAAGAAGTAAGGGGTGCTATGAAAAAGGGTAAAAGTACAGCACCTGGTGAAGATGGCGTCACCTACGACATACTCAATGCACTGTGTGAAGTGTCTGGGAATCCACAACTCCACCTGTTTAACAAGTCATTCCTAAGTGGAGTGTTGCCCACACAATGGAAACACGCAATAATTATTCCCATACCGAAGCCTAATGACCCTGGTAATTACAGACCTATCAGCCTCGTGTCATGCACTTGCAAGATGCTTGAAAGGATCATCCTAAACCGACTGTTGCACAAAATAGGCAGGTTAGGGGAGGGGGTCAATGGATTTGTTAAAGGACGGAGCACAGCAAATTGTATAGTTAATTACTTGGTTAATGACACGGCTAGGTACTCTGTATTTGTTGACATCAAAGGAGCCTTCGACAAAGCACAGGGGATTGCGATCCTGGACGAGCTTGCATGCATGGGTGTCAAGGGGAGACTCATGAAATGGGTTGAAGACTACCTCACAGGAAGGAAAGCCAAGGTTTGCTTCAATGGAGCAGTCTCCAGAACAATGAGTATGGAACTCGGGACCCCCCAAGGCGGAGTCTTAAGCCCTACACTATTCAATGTACTTATGAACGCCATTGCAAATATTGATTTTCCGGAAGGAACACAACAAGTGGGATATGCAGATGATGTCCTAATACAAGCTCCCTCCTTGGGAAAAATTGAACAGTCCATTGAACTCCTCGGAAGGAAATGTATTGAGCTCGGTTTCACTCTCTCCACAAACAAGACGAAGGCATACTCCCATCACAAGCGGAGAGCAAATGAAGAACTGCAAATTAATGGTGTAACACTTGAATGGGTTGACCACTACCGGTACCTTGGCGTCACTGTCGGCTCTAACAAGGGAAAGAAAGAGGAGCTCAATCAACTCATAGGAACATGCAAAAGTCGACTCAGGGCACTGAAAGCTATGACCTGGAATGGACATGGAGCCTCTATTGCCGTGCTCAAAATGATGTACACAGCCTATGTGCGCTCCGTCATAGACTATGCCGCACCAGTACTGTGCACCTACTCCCAAAGCGATATGAAAAGGCTTGAAAGCATTCAAAATGAAGCCATGACAATCATTCTTGGAGTCCCAAGAACTGCCAAAACGTCTAATCTACGAGAGGAGTTGTCCCTTCCCAGTATTAAAAGCAGAATTCAGGAGCTGAATGCTAAGCTTGCAATTAGGATAGCGAGAGATCCCCATTACAATGATATTGCCAAGAAAAAACTGAGCTCTGTGCTACTTTCAGGGGGAAACAGGAGAAGCAAAAAATGGCATCACAGAGCAGTCTGCTACCTTGAAGAGCTTCACCTGCTTGAGCAAGCCCGTGAGCTCCTGCCTGTAGAGAGGTTACCTCCCTGGGAGGATGACTCATGTAAGATCATCATCAATGAAATGGCAATGAAAAAATCCAACATGATACCACAAGAAATGAGGCACAAGTATCTCGAGGACATTTATAAAGAAGCCGGAGATGAACTAGATCAAATCTACACTGACGGGTCATCTAATCCTATCAATGGCAGGGCTGGTGCAGCATACACGGTAATCAAGGATAATACCTTCCAACGCAACAATGAAGAAAAAGCACGTATTGAGAACTATGCCTCTTCAACGCAAGCAGAGCTAACTGGCATTGTTATGGCGTTAAGGTTTCTTGAACGGAACACTAATGGTGCAGTGATTTGCACCGATTCAAAAGCAGCACTGCAAAGCCTAAGTAAAAATCAGGCAGAAAATCTTGCAATAGTCGCTGAAATCAAGAGAGCTGTGAGAGTACTTACCAATCAGGGAAGAGTCATCAAGTTTCTGTGGATCCCCTCCCATGTTGGAATATGTGGGAATGAACGAGCAGATGTGCTGGCTGCTGAAGGCGCTGAAGGAGACCATATTGAATACTTCATACCCAAGACTCAACTACAAATTAGAGGTATTATCAGGCAACATCACCGTGACAAGGTAACTGAGGAAAGGAGGATAGAAGCACAAACCAGTGAATCTGTACGATGGTACAACATGGTTGCAGCTGGCATTCCCAATCAGTATGGCCGAAGAGGAGGACGACGAGTGAGAGAATCTGTAATAGCGAGAATCCGTCTTGGATACAAATATCCATGGAGATTTGGAATGGAAACAACAGTTGATCAGCGAAGTTGCAGAATCTGTGGTGAGAGTGATGGACACCGCCTTGACCACTATCTACGTGAATGTGAACACCTGAGAGACATTAGGAATAACTGTAGAATAATAAACCCCACATTGTTTGAGTTAGGAAAACACTATTTGTCAAATATTGATACTGTTCTTAAAAGATTTCCCCATTTTGCACCCGCAAGATAACGTAAGCTTTTAAGGGTTGATAAATGTTAATCTTCTGGTTTGAGGAGCTGTTCACTTGAGACAGTTAAGCAAGTCCCAGCTGTGTCTGGGTACAAGTGACAGGATGAACAACCCAGCGGGTTTTCTTCCTATTGGGGAGTGTTGTACATTCTGCTATGGCGGTATGTTCACTCACAAGATGAGTGGCGCTGCCCAATAAACTCGCCCCTCGGGGCAAAATTTAAATTTAATACAATTGACGATTTACTATAAAACCAAAAAAACGGTCTACCTACTCATGAGAAACTCTCCACACACAAAGCAGAACGGTTTAAAAGAGACCAACGTCGTCTATGCCTTCAAATGGCCACTTGGGGACTGTAAGCCTCAAAGAACTCAGTTTATAGGCAAAACAACAACATCTCTTTCCAGGCAATTAACGATGCATAAGCAACAGGGCTCCATTAAGGAACATATAATTTCTTCCCACATCCAGACCATCACCAGAGAAATCTTAACAAACAACACATAAATCATCGATAGATACAGCGATAGCAGGCGGGTTGACATCTGTGAGACACTACACATCAAGAAGTCAACACCAGCAATCAAGAGCCAATTATTGCACAACTATATTCTACCCACTTCAAGACTTCACCAATATAGAAGCATCAAGAAATATTGGCCAATAGGCCCTTTGCATTTACTTCCATTCTTCCCCTTTAACTTTACCCAGTATTACGCAATATTTTGTGTTCTATCTTGTGTTGAACGTTTGTTTTCACCTCATCCAAAACTGTTGTAACATATCACCTCACCCAAATGCAGGTATATAAAAAGAAAAGTGAAAAGCCGTTTGAATTATAGCATAGTAAGAAATCTGTTTTAGTGTTTGCAGGTTATAGTTGTGTGTGTGTGTAAACTAAAGTCTTTGAAAATGTAATAAGTTATTACGAAACACCTTCAAACGTCGCGTCAGACTAGAAATAAAAATGAATTTTGGAGAACCGATTTTTCAATTACCATCGACAGTGAAAAGAACCATAAGAAATGTTGAGAAAATTCGTGTTGGAATTATTAATCATACTTTTTCGGTCATATTTAATATATATATATATATATATATATATATATATATATATATATATATATATATATATATATATATATATATATATATATATATATATATATATATATATATATATATATATATATATATATATATATATTAAATATGACCGAAAAAGTAAGATTAATAATTCTAACACGAATTTTCTCGATCTTTCGTACATTTCTTTTCACTGTTGGTGGTAATTCAAAAATCAATTCTCCAAAATTCATTTTTATTTCTAGTCTGACGCGACACTTGAGCACGTTTCGTAAAACTTGTTACATTTTCAAAGACTTTACACATACACAACTGAATAGAACTTACACATCTCCGATTTGTTTATATCTACATTTGAGTGAGGTGGATGGGGTGAGGTGGTATTAATAGGGTATTAATTTCATCAACACAAGACAGAACACAAAACAATGGGTATTGAATGGAAGTGATTGTAGAAAGCCTATTGGTCCATATTTCTTGATGCTTCTATATTGGAGCGGAGTCTTGAGGTGGGTAGAATATAGTTGTGCATTAATTGGCTGTTGATTGCTGGTGTTGACTTCTTAATGTGTAGTGCCTCGCAAACGTCAAGCCGCCTGCTATCGCTGTATCTATCGATGATTTCTGTGTTGTTTACTAGGATTTCTCTGGCGATGGTTTGGTTGTGGGAAGAGATTATATGTTCCTTAATGGAGCCCTGTTGCTTATGCATCGTTAAACGCCTAGAAAGAGATGTTGTTGTCTTGCCTATATACTGGGTTTTTTGGAGCTTACAGTCCCCAAGAGGGCATTTGAAGGCATAGACGACGTTGGTCTCTTTTAAAGCGTTCTGCTTTGTGTCTGGAGAGTTACTCATGAGTAGGCTGGCCGTTTTTCTGGTTATATAGTAAATCGTCAGTTGTATCCTCTGATTATATATACATATATATATATATATATATATATATATATATATATATATATATATATATATATATATATATATATATATATATATATATATATATATATATATATATGTCGTACCTAGTAGCCAGAACGCACTTCTCAGCCTACTATGCAAGGCCCGATTTGCCTAATAAGCCAAGTTTTCATGAATTAATTGTTTTTCGACTACCTAACCTACCTAACCTAACCTAACTTTTTCGGCTACCTAACCTAACCTAACCTATAAAGATAGGTTAGGTTAGGTAGGGTTGGTTTGGTTCGGTCATATATCTTCGTTAATTTTAACTCCAATAAAAAAAAATTGACCTCATACATAATGAAATGGGTAGCTTTATCATTTCATAAGAAAAAAATTAGAGAAAATATATTAATTCAGGAAAACTTGGCTTATTAGGCAAATCGGGCCTTGCATAGTAGGCTGAGAAGTGCGTTCTGGCTACTAGGTACGACATATATATATATATATATATATATATATATATATATATATATATATATATATATATATATATATATATATATATATATATATATATATATATATATGTGTGTGTGTGTGAGAAAGCTGCATGAACGCACAAGCTATATATCACTTAGAACTCTTTGACCAGGCCAGGATTCGAACCCATGCCGTCCAGGATCACCCCTAAACGTACACAGTACCGTTACCACCGCAACAGTGATCGTCTTTAAGGATTGGTCAGTCTTGGTGCTTATTAACTAAGCTCCCTGACTGATCAACCCCCGACGACACTCATGGATCCATTTGGGTACAGTTTTTCATCAAATTCTGGCGCATGGGTTCGAATCCTGGCCGGGTCACCTCATTCTTTGGGGCACACGTGAGGAACACAAATGCAAACAAGCCTGAACGGTTTCCAGGCATATATGCAACTGTAAAATCACACCCCAGAAGTGACTCAAACCGATACTGCCAGAAGCAATGCATCTGATGTACAGGATCCTCTAACCACTCGACCAACACGACCGGACAAAAGAGGATGGTAGCTGAGGCTAATTCCCATCCCCCGCCAGCACTCTGTTGGTAATCTTGGGCATGGTATTTTAACAAATCACCTCATTCTTTGGGGCACACGTGAGGAACACAAATGCGAACAAGCCTGAACGGTCTCCAGGCATATATGCAACTGAAAACTCACACCCCGAAAGGTGTGAGTTGCTGTAGGCGCACTGGTACTTTACAAACTTCTTTGAGTAGAAGGCCACTGGTCTGTGTACCTCGTTCCTTTCTTGGGCCAACATGGCTCCTATTCCCACGTCACTGGCGTCGACATATAGTATGAATGTCGCCAAGAAGTCTGGGGGATATCAGAAAAGGGGCTTCGGTAAACAGGCTCTTTGTCTTTTCAAAAGATTCCTGGCAGGCTTCCCCCCACTTCCATCTGTTATTCTTGAACAACTCCGTCAGAGAGTGGGCTATGGTGGATAAATTCTCACAGAACCCCCTGTGGTAGCCTATCATTCCCAGATTCCGAAGTAATTCCTTCCTTGTTCTGGGCACTGGGTACTCCTTGATTGCCGTCACCTTCTGATCAACTAGGGTCACTTTTCCTTGTCCTATAATGAACCCCAAGTACTCCAGATGAGCCTTTCCAAACTCGCATTTCGCTAGATTCACTGTCAAGTTTGCTTCTTCAAGCCTTCGGAATAATTCCTTGAGTCGGATTAAATGTGTTTCCCAACTGTTGGCATACACCACGATGTCATCTATGTACATCGTACATCCTTCGGCCCCCAGAAGCACCTCATTCATCATTCTCTGGAAGCAACTGCCGCTGTTTTTTAACCCGAACGGCCGCACCTTGTACTGGTATAGCCCGTCCGGCGTGACAAAAGCAGAAATCTTCCTCGCCTCCGGGGTCAATGATATCTGGTAATATCCTTTCAGGAGATCGACCTTCGACACGTACCCGGCGTTGCCTACCTGGTCGATACAATCATTGACACGGGGCATAGGATGAGAATCTGACACGATGATGGCGTTTACCTTCCGATAATCTGTACAAAAACGGTACGTCCCATCGCTATTCCTTACCAACAAACAAGGAGAACTCCACTCAATGTTACTGGGCTCCGCTAGGTCGTTCGCCAGAAAATATTCCACTTCTTTCCTCATTAGTTCCCTCTTCTCCGGGCTGACCCAATAAGCACTCTGCTTAAACGGCCTACCACCTGTCACCTCTATTTCGTGCATCACACTCGTGTGGCGTCGGGGCACGTCCGTGAAAATAAACTCACTCTCCCTCAAAATGGTCATCAATTCGGCCCTCTGCTTCCCTTTCAGATGTTGTAACTTCTCTCCGATGCTTCTTAAACTCTCGGTGTTGGAAAGATGAGTGCCATCAGCACCGGCCCATTTTCCTTCTTCCTCCGGTAATTCCTGGTTCAGTCTCATACACATAACTGCTCCCCCCTCTCCTTCTGGTCGCATCGTCCCGTTCCGAACGGTGGCCTTTCCTTCTTCCTGGAAATACGGCTTCAGACGATCTATGTGACACACCTGCGTCTTACGGGGTCGGTCTGGCTTGCTAATTTCATAGCTCACCTGGCCTATCCGCTTCACAACCCTGTATGGTCCTTCGAAACGCGGTTCAGTCACCTTTCTCTTTCCGGGTAGCAGCACCATCACCCAGGTCCCAACCTGGAACTCCATTGGGACGGCCTTCCGATCATACCAATCGGACATCTTCCTCTGGGCCTTCCTCAGATGCTCGGCCGCAAACTTCTTCGCACTTCCAAGTCGTTCCCTGAATTTACACACATACTCGTCGACTGATTTCATGGCCACTCCCGACCTCAGCTGTTCCTTCAGCATCGATAGGGGACTATGCACCTCGTGTCCATACACGAGTTGAAACAGTGAGAATCCCAGTGACTCCACCACTGCGTCCTGTATCGCAAATAACGCTGGACACACGGTCTCATCCCATTCCGCTCCTTGTTCGGCGCAGAACACTCTTAACATGGTCTTCAAGGTCGAGTGGAACCTTTCGATCGCTCCTTGCGACTCCGGTGTGTAGGGCGAAGACCGAATCTGGGTTATCCCCCAGCTTGCAATAAGGGGGATAAACCATCTCGATTGGAACACGCTCCCACAATCACTCTGAATCTCTTTGGGAATCCCCACCCAAGAAAACAAACGTTGGAGCTTTCCCATAATACTCTTTGATGTTAGCTGTCGCAACGGGACCGCTTCCGGAAACCTCGTTGACGCACACATAATCGTCAGCAAGTAGTTGTTCCGTCTCTTCGTTTGGGGCAAGGGTCCCACACCGTCTATCAGTTGACGCTCAAACGCTTGTCCAAAAGCAGGGACAGGAACCAGAGGGGCCCTCGATATTGCCGGCACGTTCTTTCCCGCCCTCTGACAAGAAAGACACGTTTTACAATGACGTCTCACGTCGTCAGTAGAAGTGTATAGAAGTGTTAAAAAGAAGTGTGGTCACGCCGGCCAATAGAAGTGTTCCCTGATCCGGTTCAGCTTCTTGGTTACTCCAAGATGACCTGCAGGGTCCACTGAGTGCGCCAATTCAAGCACTGCTCCTCTGCAACGAGTCGGTAATACTACCTGCCGCTTCACTTCTAGTGCCTCCATATCGGCTTTCATCCTCACTGGCCTCCACTGCCTCATCAGCATCCCCTCTTCAAAGTATAAATGCATACCAGTCTGGTCCAGCACGACCTCCCTCGGCCTCTAGCATCAACACAGGAAATTCCTCCAGCTGCAGCTTGCCTAGTCGAGCGCGATCCAACTCGAGAGGACTGGTCAGAGTTATCTGTACTGTCATCCATGTTCCCACTACACTCCATCTGTCCTCCGGGTTCTTCGAAGAGTCGATCGGATCCTAGGCTGCCAGGCACATCCTCTCCAGCCTGACCAGATCCACTTGTTTCGCCTTTGACACTCTGTCTCGGGAATACTGCGCACACAGGGAACGCTCCCTCAGCGATCTTCCTCGCATTTCCCCAGGGGTCCGACGCACTTTCTCCCTTTCTATAGTGTTCCAAACATTCATCACCCTTAACGAGGTTTGGGAGTACACATCCCCTACATGAGTCATTTCCCAGAATGACCTAGGCCTCCATCTTAGGCATCGAGGCGCAGACCCCCACCACTAGGGTCTTGCAGCCATAGTCAGAGTCCAAAATCACCTTGTGAAGGGGGCATTCTCACTGGGCCACCCACAGTGGTCACCATTGCCACCCCCTCAGTGGTGTCCTCATAACCCTCAGGGAATAGGGTCTCACTCACCAGGGTAAAGTCTGCCACGGTATCTCTTAACATCTTCACTGGAATGGGGTCGGCTCCTTTTATCCCCACGGTACCCTCACAAATAAAAGAAAAAATCTTTTCCTCTCTTTCTAGTGGAGATCCGCTCAAAACATTCTTGGCTCCTTGGTCGTCCATTCTGACCAGTGCCACATTTCCGCATTGCCTGGGGCGACCACACTCACGTGCGAAGTGTCCGCGCCCGCCAAAATTAAAACACCTGACTCTTCTGGGAGGCGACTCTCCACCTGTCACTCGGGCAACGCTCCCGGAAACCGCCGTCCCCTGGGTCCTCGTCGCGCTCCCGGTCGTCGTCTCCCTGGCAGCACTCCTCGCTCCAGCACCAGTCCCGGCATTCTCCTCTTGGAGTCTCCTCACCGGTTCCCCTGAACTCCTGGTCCGGTTATCTCCCTGGATAAACTACTCTTGGGAGAGTTTCCACCCGTCCTCGCTCCTCCTGAACTCTTGACGTTTCCCCCAACCTTGGGTAAGGCGAGTGCCTGGGCGGTCCATCCTTTCCGAGATGTAGTGCCTCTTCCAACAGGTCGGCTCTGTCTGCAGCAGCCTTAAGTTCTCTAATACCTGCCTCGTCGATCCTGACCCTTACCTCTGGATGGAGCATCGACATGAATCTTT
The DNA here is from genome assembly GCF_040958095.1 of Procambarus clarkii. Taxonomy (NCBI): domain Eukaryota; kingdom Metazoa; phylum Arthropoda; class Malacostraca; order Decapoda; family Cambaridae; genus Procambarus; species Procambarus clarkii. Next base: position 10,067,271 of record NC_091219.1, read on the forward strand.
CTATCACCATCAACTGCTTCAGCTCCTCCATCGCTTCAGCCTTCAGCCATCGCAGGAACCTGCGCTCTGTGTCCCGAGCAGTTTCAGCATAAGACCTTTCGCAAGCTCTTGTGCACTCATGGACGCGTTTCTTGTAAACCTCTGGGGTTAGTCGATATGATTGGAGCACAGCTCTCTTGATCGTGTCGTAAACAGCGCACTCCTCAAGGTCCAACATGTTATAATCTTCCCTGGCCTCGCCAGTCAACCTACTCTGCACTAATGCAGCCCAATCCTCTTCCGGCCATTCCTTCAATGTCGCTATCCTCTCAAAATGGTCGAAGAAGGCTTCGACCTCTAGAGGGTCAAAGGTGGGTAGGTCGCATTCTCGGACCTTGGGGTCATTTAGCCGAGCAGACACCGAGGTCAGCCCGCGCTCCGCCCGACGCATCTCGACTTCTTTCTTCACTTTTATTTCCTCCTGTCGCAGTTGTCTTTCTCCTTCCTCTTTTTGCAGTTGGGCTTCGCGCTCCTCACGCTTCAGCTGAGCTTCAAGCTGCATTTTCATTATCTCCAGCTTGATGCTTCTCCTGCTACCACTGCTGGATCCCCTACTGCTACCTTCGTCGCTCCGGTTCCCACCAACACTGGCAGTTACTTGGGGCAGTCCTTCCTTGGAAGCCTCCTCTCAGGCCTTGAGCTGAGCCATGATTTCAATCCAACGCTCTACCACCCTGGAAGACCTCAACCTCAACCCAAAATGGTCCACCACTAGCTGCAGCTGAGCTTTGGTGCACTGTTCCAGCATCTGTTCGTCCCTCGACTCAATAAAAATGTTCACTCTGTCATCCTCCATCTCTAGGGTATTGAGTAACCGTATACAGGGAATACACTAGCGAGCAGTGTAAACTGAGACTAATATTGACTTTAGTACACTCGTCACTGCACGTGCAATCTTTTGCCCACTGTTGTCCGATAATCCTGGCAAGGTCGCCACTGTTCCTTTACCGCCCTTACCTGTGGTAGGGGTTGCTCCCACGGGTCTTAGCCCCTCAGTTCCTGGCGCCACTGCCCGCCCCGGGGCTCCCCCAATCAGCCTAGGGCTGGCCTTGTACACCCCTAGTGAGTGGGGAGGTTCAAGCCTCCTATAACTCACCTGAACCTGCCCGTCCTGACAATGGGAGGTTCTCTCTCTCTTTGATGTCTGGTCTGCTCAGGTCGCCAGCTGGGTGTTTATTCTCATGTCCCAGCAACACGTCAGTGGTCTTATTGGTTATCCTAATTAAGGATGCAATATCACATGCAGTGCAAGGTGCCATCAAATGATCTCACTCAAAAAATATAGCCCTAGAGAATGGAGGCTCACTTAAACTCATCAGTTAGTTTAAAAGTTTACTGAAGAAGAGGTATATATACACATATAAATTGCATAAAGAAATGTCTATAAGTAGAATCGACCGCTGTCAGCAACACTCCAAATGACACGTCTCTGGCAACATGGTCAGCTGACTGGGTACACTCCTCGAGCAGCGGGCACACGCCTCGTGCCTCTGGCAATACGATCAGCTGACGGCTCCAACTGTCAGGCGACGGGACACTCCCACGCCTCTGACAACGTGATCAGCTGGGCGTTTCAAAGTTCGTTGTTGGCTCTTTCCAAACCAGCTACTACCTCCAGGATCACTAACATCACTGCATCAACACATTAATGCTCACACGCACCAGCTCATGCCTATATGAGCTCATGGCTCCTAGCCTAACACTTTGTCACTTAGACAATAAAATGATAAGTAGAAATGTTCACCATATATAAAATACCCTAGCTCGCCTAGATAAAAAGGGGTAAGGGGAGGGGCAATTATCTACCTTAATTCATTCCAACCACGAAGCTGACTCGTCCTCTGTCGAGGGATGTTGAGGTTCCTGGTCCTGGCTTCTGGTCTCCTGACGATCAGTTCCCACACATACAGGTTCCTCAGTCGTCCTCGAGGTATCGCGTCCTCGATGTGCTCACTCCCGACAGGTACTGCCTTCCTCCTCCTCTTCTCCGGGGTGCTGGAGACAGGTACCTCCGTCGTCATCCACCACTCTCACTGGCACTGTCGGCACCTCACAGTCCAGCACAGCTTCCCCTCGCCTCACTGCCAGTAGATTTGGCCAGGCCATAGCTTCTTGCTTGATATGTGTAACGCGGTCCACTGGGCGTCCCAGATGTATCCAGCCCCAACGTTCGTCTGCTGCAGACTCTTGATAGAGCTCTTGGCTCTCTAATCCGGCCCATCCTTGCTTCTGGGCACTCCACGGAAGTTCGATGGCCTCCCAGAATGTCTGCAGTATCGAAGCGAAGCTTAAATCTACTGGAAAGGGCTCTCTAGATCTGGAGCTCACTCAAGCGCGTCCTCACTTTAGGGACGTACTCTCTCCCGCCCAGGCGCCAGCCGCCCTGAGAGCCCTCCGCCTCGTGACGTCACACCGCCCGAGGGCTCTCGTCATTGGTCGCTTCCTGCACATGACCTCACCTGGCCAATCAGGTGCCAGGAAGCGTCAGGACATCTTGGCGGGAAACAGGATGGCTCGACACCGTCCTGTGCCCCAAAAGGCATAAGCCTCTTGCATTATGAAACTTAGCTGGCCATTTTACAGCCAGCTTGATCACGCTCCACGCTTTCCCATACATGAAAATGTTCCCTGAACATCAGAGAATACTTAGGTTATGGAGATATGACTCTTTTAAGGTGGGAAGGAAGAAATATAGAGGTGGGACTCCGTCACAATAGCGATGGCCAAATCCAACTTAATATAGCACTCCCAATACCATGAGCCTCAATCTTTTAAAACAATATTTCATGTAGCACTGTATCAAAAGCTTTGCTAAAGTCAAGGTACACAACATCATAAACCTTACCACTAACAACAACCTCAACTATGCTGGAATAAAATTATAGCAAATTTGTTAAACATGAACGGCCATGTTGTGAATCATTTATTAATTTATGTTTTTCAAGATGAAGACGAATTGTATTTGAAATTATCGATTCAAGTTACTTTCCCACAATAGATATTAGGCTAATTGGCCGATAGTTTGACACAAGTGTCAAACTCCTCCTCCTCTTTATCTCCTTTCAAAAAAATTGGTACCACTAGCAACCTTCCATGACTCTGGCACTCAGCCTGTCTCTAATGATTTATTAAATACTAGCTGTACCCGGCCACGCATTGCTGTGGACATGCATTGCTGAGCCACAGCAACCTTCCCCTGTCTACCAGTACTCCCCACCATTTCCCTCTCCCGCGTTCACCTCGTCCTCCCTCTCCCGTTCCCTCGTCTTCTTAACTATTTCCCACTCCCCCGTCCCCTCGTCCTCCCAACCATCTCGTCATCCTCCTAACCATTCCCCAATCCACCGTCCCCTCGTCCTCCCCACCATCTCCCACTCCCCCATCCCCTCGTTCTCCCTACAATTCCCCCCTTCCCCATCCTATCGTCTTCCCCACCATCCTCCACTCCCCTGTCCCCTTGTACTCCCCACTATTCTCCAATCCTCTGTTCCCTCGTCCACACCATCCCCAACTCCAACGTCCCCTCATCCTCCCCACCATTACACCCCTCACCCCTGTTGCCTCATCCTCCCCACCATTCCCCACTCCGTCGTCTATTGTGTTCCCAAATGATCTGATGTTCCCATCAGAAAATTTCAATCATCAAATGGTTTGATGTTCCCATCACTGAAATATAAGAAAAACAGTTATAAAGCAAAATGAAAAACAAAGAAAAAATACAAAATAATTTTTAAACTCAAAATGAAAGGTGTGGTAAACAATCCAGTTCAATTCTAACGCAGTGTCACACAAAATAGTTAAATCAAAACGAAAATAAATCGAAATCAATGAAAATTCAATTTATCAATGAAATTAGAAACCTTGAAATGGAATCGTAACATTTTTAGAACAGAGTGTGTGTTGCTCTTACGTGCAACAGATGGCACTATTTTTAAAAATAAACATGTTTTTACCTGTCACAGGTGTGACATCTATACTTATATATCACGAAATGAAAGGTATGGTTAACAACTCACCTCAATTTCAAAGCAATGTCACACAAAATAAATTAATCAAAATGAAATTAAATCAAAATCTATGGAAATTTAATTTGTCAATGCAATCGGAAACATTGAAATGGAATCGTAACATATTTAGTATAGCGTGTGTTGCTCTTACGTGCAACGGATGGCTCTGTTTTTTTTTTAAATGTTCCTATCTGTCACAGGTGTGGCACCTATATTTACACTCAAGAAATGAAAGGCATGGTTAACAACACAGCTAAATTTCAATGCAATGTCACTCAAAATAATTTAATCGAAATGAAAATAATTCAAAATCTCTGGAAATTCAATTTGTCAATGCAATCTGAAACACTGAAATGAAATCGTAATATATTTAGTATAACATGTGTTACTATTTCGTGCAACAGATGGCGCTGTTTTAAAAAAATGCATGTTTTTACCTGTCACAGGTGTGGCAACTATATAGTAGGTATATTAAAACATGCCTATTCGAATGGAATGTTGTGTCAAAATTTCAATGCAATAGGTGAAGAACTTTTGGAGATTACAGTGTGTGTTGCTATTACGTCCAACAGCTGGTGCTGTTTTTCAAAAAAGCATGTTTTCTCCTGTCACAGGTGAGGCATGTATATAGTAGGTATATAAAAACACGCGCCTATTCGAATGTAACGTTGTGTCAAAATTTCAAAGCAATCGGTGAAGAGGTTTCGTAGATTTCCCTCACATGATAAGCAGAGTTTAAAAAAAACATTTTTTTTTCCTGCAGATGTGACATCTATATAGTATGTATATATATATAAAAAAAACCGCTTGGATGCAAATGGAACGTTGTGTGAAAATTTCAAAGCAATCGGTGAAGAACTTTCAGAGATTAGCGATTATGAACAAACGAACATTTCCATTTGTATTTATATAGATGGTAGACAATTGCTCGCCTGTCTCCTCTTTGCATTCCTTAAGCACCCTGGCAAACACTTCGTCTGGCCCTGGGGATTTGTTTGGCTTGAGTTTCACTATTTGTTTAATAACATCCTCCATGGTAACTGCTAAACTATGTCAACCTCTCCTCTTCCCCACCCACATAGACTTTTTTGGCTGAAGACATAACGTTCAGTTCCTCTTTAGTAAATACAGAGATAAAATATTTATTAAAAATAGTACTCATCTCTTCGTCATTATCAGTTGTCTGACCTGTCTCAGAATTTTTATGGATCTGTCCTTTCCCTAATCTTTGTTCGATGTAACTGAAAAAATAGGATGTCTCTTTGCTTGGCCTGCTATACGAACTTCATAGTTTCTTTTTGCCCTCCTTATCTCTTTTTTAACGTTTCTAACCAGTTGGACGAATTCTAATTCTAAACTGACTTCCCCAATCCTAATCCTTTTGTACCAAGCTCTCTATCTACTTACAAGGATCTTCAACATCTGGTTCTTGGATGATGGTACTCTAGCTGGTTCCCAAGACTCCCTCCTAGAGGACATCAGAATAATCGAGGAGCAAGGTGCAATTTTTGGTCTCATCCTGAACCCTTTTAAGTGCGAAGTAATATGTTCCAACCAGGCCATCATAGAGAGAATAGAGGGTGTTCTGCCAAATATCCATATAACTAAACCTGAAGACAGCACACTCCTAGGAGCTCCCCTGGGGTTGAAAGCCAACGATGATGTCCTTGATAAGAAAATCGCCGACCTTAAGAGGATGAATGGGAGAATTGAGGATATTGATGCTCATGATGCATTTTACCTCATCACCAGATGCCTAACCCTCCCCAGGTTAACCTACTTTCTGAGGTGTTCACCATTCTACAGTAGCCAAAAACTTGGTTAATATGGCCTCTTACTGAAATTGATGATAGAAAAAGTCCTCAACCTCTCTCTCGATTACTTTGAGTGGAAACATGCCTCTTTCCCCGTAAGTCTTGAGGGGGGGGAAGGCTTGGAGTGCGAACTGCAACGCAAATCGCTGTACCAGCCTTCCTGTCCTCCTTCTCGGCATCCGACAATTTTGTGAAGGAAATGCTACCTGCTACTTAAGTCAGCTAGCAGGCGTACTCGATCCCAATTTAATACACTGTGCCACCAAGGGGGGCCTCTCGTGCAGGCCAGTCACTTCAACCACTACCATCAAAAGCGCACAAGCAATCCAGCTGAGATGTACACCTAGACACTGGATCATTGTAGACATTGCACCCAGGCACTGCAGAGTGCCTGGGTACTGCAACAACACAACAAGACATTGCTCGCCTCACAGCAGTAGCAGCCCCACATGCAGGAGACTTCTTGTTAGCAACAGGAAGACATTGAGGAGCAGCATGAGGCCTTGTTTCTGCAGCAACTCCTGTTGTTCCAACATGAACGTCTTGTCCAAACTTGACAAGCAACTGTGACACAACTGCTAGACTGAACACACGCATTGTTGTTGTTTTGTGTCACTAAATACATGTTGAAACTGTTCAGCACAGTTGCATCCACATAGTGAAAAAACATTTTCTTTGTCCACTTGACACTTTTCCGCACACATTCCACAGCACCAATCATCATGCCCCATTTGTCAACCAAACGCTTATTTACATTATAGTTCAAGCCACAGTTTGATGTATACAATTTTCGTTTTGTTGTATGGTAACCTTGTCACTGTCAACCACGTCGCAAGTGAGACCAGTCGTCAGCATGTTCACTTCACGTGTGTTTTTCCACCTCACTGATAAAATTCTGTCACTTTTTCTTAGCTGACACTCACCTACTGCAACAGTTTGATCAAACACAGACATTTCTCGCCCTCGTGACTTGACTGTGTCACAAAATTCAGTATTATGATCTAGTAGGAACCTTGTCAGCAAGGGACTGGTATAATAATTGTCTGCATATATAATGTGCCTCTTGTTCAGTAGTGGAGCCATCAGCGTCTTTACCGCACTGCCTGGAAATCCCAAGTGGAGCGTTACTGGGAATGTCTACATCTATGCCAGCATAAAATATCATATCTGTCACCATGACTGTTTCACACTCACCACAACAAAGAAAATGAGTACAAATCGGTGATGTTTAGAGGGAATATACTGCCTGAAGGCCAGACGGCCCTTGAAGAGTACAGGCCATTCGTCAATCACTACCTGCTGGCCTGGTTCACTGAAATCTTTGTACTTTCCCTTCAAATCACTGAACACGTGTCTCACTATCCGCAGTCTACAGTTTGCAATATCATTATTACTATTTTCAAAATGCAGACACTTGAGAATTAGCAGAATCCTGCCACGTGACATATACCTGCCGAGAACTGAGGATGGAACAAGACTGTCTTTGTTCCAATAATTCTGTATAACGTTTTCTTAATGTTTCATCATCATGTATAGGGCAAGAAAAACATACAATTATGCTACAGTTGAATCTTTCCAACGCTGCAAGTAAGAATGAGCTGACATTCTCTCCTTTAAAGTGAGTTTTGCCGCGTATCTATTCGTATCCAGAATTATGTGTGTGTCACTAACATCTCATCAAAATTTGCTGTAAAATAGTCCATTTTACACATATCTTCACCAGTTTAGGGAAAAGGTCAGTAACACCTACATCTGTAGCATCAAATGTTGGTATTTGTGGAACAAAATTGCTACTATCATTCCACTGGCGTACAATTGTGCTGCTTGAGGTGTTGACTCCACCATCGCCACTACCACGACGGGCATGAATCCTTCCTCCAACAGTACTACGTTTGCATGGAGATGAAGCTTCATCTCCATGTCAGAGTTCTTCGTCGACTTGCTTCTATTCTGACGAAGAACTCTGTAGGGTAAGGCAGGTCCTAGTCAACAACGGCTTCTCCAATGGTTTCGTCGAAGACATCATAAGAAGGAAAGTGAAACGCCATGCAACCTCTGAAGAAACAACTAACACAACACCTATACCCCCTATTAGACTATTTTACAGGAACTTCTTTTCCATAGCTCATAAAACGGAGGAAAGGGTCCGGAAAGATATTGTTAATAGAAACGTTATCCCTACAGACAAAAATCAGAAGATACAACTGACGATTTACTATAAAACCAAAAAAACGCCCAGCCTACTCATGAGAAACTCTCCAGACACAAAGCAGAACGTTTTAAAAAAGACCAACGTCGTCTATGCCTTCAAATGCCCTCTTGTAAGCCTCAAAAAACTCAGTATATAGGCAAGACAACAACATCTCTTTCCAGGCGTTTAACGATGCATAAGCAACAGGGCTTCATTAAGGAACATATAGCCTCTTCCCACAACCAAACCATCACCAGAGAAATCTTACCAAACAACACAGAAATCATTGATAGATACAGCGATAGCAGGCGGCTCGACGACTGCGAGGCACTACACATCAAGAAATCAACAGCCAATTAATGCACAACTATATTCTACCCACTTCAAAAATCAGCTCCAATATAGAAGCATCAAGAAATATGGACCAATAGGCTTTCAACAATTACTTCCATTCAATACCCATTGTTTCGTGTTCTGTCTTGTGTTTGAATTTAATACCCATTCAATACCCATTGTTGAAAGTTTGTTTTCACCTCATCCACCTCTCCCAAATGTAGATATAAAATCGAAGATGTGTAAGCTCTATTCAGTTTCAGTTGTGTGTTTGTAAACTAAAGTCTTTGAAAATGTAATAAGTTTTTCGAAACGCGCTCAAGTGTCGCGTCAGACTAGAAATAAAAATGAATTTTGAAGAATTGATCTTTGAATTACCATCAACAGTGAAAAGAAACGTAAGAAAGATCGAGAAAATTCGTGTTAGAATTATTAATCTTACTTTTTCGGCCATATTTAATATTATATGTCTACAGGAAAGACTGATACCAAAATATACTAATATATATATATATATATATATATATATATATATATATATATATATATATATATATATATATATATATATATATATATATATATATAAGACCTCTTTGACCTGGCCAGGATTCGAACCCATGCCATCCAGGATCACCCTTAAACGTACACAGTACCGTGACCACCGCACCAATGATTGTCTTTGATCGTTTGATTTCAATGATCGTTTAGATGATCAATGGTGCAGTGGGCACGGTACTGTGTACGTTTAGGGGTGATCCTGGGCGGCATGGGTTCGAATCTTGGCCGGGTCAAAGAGTTCTTTGTGATCTATGGCTTGCGCATTCATGAATGCTGCATGAAAAAAAAAAAAAAAAAAAAATATATATATATATATATATATATATATATATATATATATATATATATATATATATATATATATATATATATATATATATATATATATATATATATATATATATATATATTGTAATTACTAAGAGACAGCGAAGGTTAACCGGTAACCAGGAAGACAGACCAGAATCAGACTTAGTTTGCAGACTTCGCTGCACCAGGATTGACAACCAGAGCGCAACTCCATAGCCTCCTGCGACTGAAGGATACCTTATGTACAAATCCACATGCGCCGTGACGAGGATTCGAACCCTGGTTTGTGTCTGGGAGAGGCTGCAGGATCCAGTAAGTTCAGTAGAAATTTGGTTTCAACTCTTTTACCATGTCGTAGGTCAGTCGATTAAGTCAGCGTCTAGGGATGCTCTCGGACGCAGGTTCGAATCCACGTCACGACCCTTGTGGATTTGTTCATTTGATGCATCACGCTATTGTGTTGTCTGTGTGTAATGCCTAATGTAATTACTGAAAAATATTCATATAATTTAAAAAAAAAAATGATTGTACCTTTTTCCCACTTACGTATTTTTTCTTATAAAATTAAATGACCGCCTAATAGTTGTGGGTGGCCCCTTTGTCTCCTGGCAGCCATTATTTTTAGACCCAGTCCGTCACTGTACAGGAATTTGGGCGAGTGCTCGAGGAGACGAGTACTCACAAGTCAGCTTTATCTTAGTTATATGTAACGAGCCCCATCCCCCACCTATTTGTTACACTTAAGGGTTAAGGGCCACTTGACATGGTAATTATATAAGTGTGAACAGTTAGCAACTGATCATAACATGAGTCTTGCGTTACTGGACAGTAATTCACAAGTAGCATAAAACATGTTCCAGGAAGTGAACCATGCAGCTGCAAACTATATGAAGAAAGTCCCAGTTGACAAGTCAGTAATTGATCAGTTCGATCATATTCAATACAGCTTTGCTCAGTATGAGGATAATGTCCAAGCCAAGTTCCATAAATTAAATAATATTAAAGCACAACAGAATGTAAATCCACCCCACATCTAATTTAACCACCGTTGAAAGGAAAATTGGCGAAACTGGAAGGAATTTGGGGAATCCATCCACATGTATAATTCCCAAACTAACATGAGTAATATAACTAAGTTTACCTACTTGAAAGAGCCTCGGGAAGTGGAAGTTAAGTCTGTGATAGTAAATATAAACCACATCGATGATAGTCACCATAATATAATCAAGTTACTAAGGTGGAAACATTATAATGCCTAACTGTTTTTGACCATCTTACTTGCCACCTGCTAGACTTGCCTCCACCAATCAACATTGCAGAGCCCATACAGAGTTTTTGTTTTGAGGTGGAGTCATTATTAAGTTTCCTCTGCACATATATCAACACCATTGAAGCTGAGAGGTTTTTAAAACTAATTATACAGTGAAAAGTACCTACTGACATTCTAACAACTATTTGCTCACACCTTAATAAAGCGTTTCTTACCCAGAGAGAAAAGCTAAAGTGTCTAAAACCAGCTATCAATCTTGCGAACCTTTGACAAAATTAAGCCATATGACAAACTCAGTCAGGTGACCCCTGACAAACCCACGCTAACTTCACTCCTAAGGCTGCACATTTTAAAGGGAAGCAAGGTAGCATGGGAAACTCCCCGGTGTTACAATCTTTACCTGTTATTTTATCTGTACACTGGAAGCTTGAGTCTCCAGTTTGTGCCACAGTTGAATGGAACTATTTGTTTTGCAAGTAGTATCATTCAATATTCAGAGGCTTTACCTACCCAGATTATCAAACCATATCAGTCGTGTACAGCACTTGCAACGGTGCAATAGATGCTTGCCAACTTATGACACAGAAGGGATGAATATGCTGGTGCTACCTTACAGCAAATACTGTAAGGTAGACGATAATATTAATGCCTTGTTATTCAAGGCTAATGCAGTTGAAACTTTTTAACCAACATAATTAATTTGTAATAAAGGAGTAAAAAAATATTAGAAAGTTGTTTAATAAAGACTCCCATTAGACATTCATCACCAATGGGGGTGACAGAAGGCATTAAATTAATCCCCCATTACTCAGGTAACATTAAACATTTCTTGTTTTCTTACTAATTCAGGACTCCAGGCTTATGGTGTGGGGGAAGCCATATGTCCGTCTTGGTAGGTACACACTACTGGTGTATGCCATTGTTGTTGACAAAATTCTGTCTGACCTACACGTCTTGCGGTCTTGGGCGACCGCAAGACATCTTCGAAGAAATGGGGTGAAATTGGATGAACTGTAAGTCCATTCTAACATCAAGGACACTGGTGTTCTGGTGGATCTGACTATTACAACAATTACATTCTCTCGAAAAAGAGAATGCAAGGAATAAATCTCATACCTTCTGCATGAGGAAAATTAATGAGAGGTCTGGTATTGCGGTTTAACTCATCGCCTCTTGTAGATTCTGTTAAACCAGCAACTGTGATAATTCCTTAAATAAGAACAGATCCGTCCCAATTACAAGTCACCCAGACGAGTGAGGAGGGTAGTTGGAACCAATTAAAAAAATGTGGGATCTTGCAACTTGAGTGATCCTATCTAATCAACCCAGCCAAGATCATACAGATTCGTATCAACAGTACCCATACATGGTACAAGACGATAATGAACAATGCTGGGTTTGGCAGTCATGTAAGCTAAACCAATAACAATTACCTAACAGTTATAATACAGCCAACAGTCAGTGAAAATCACAGATTAATGTGGTGTATTGTTTGATATAATATGTGAAGTTTGTTTTGGGGCATCATATGATTTTTGTAATGCGTGACACCATAGGTTCAGTTTTATATATTCAATATAGGATGTCGTGTGACATGTTTTAATCGTGAAGTATTGTGTTATGCCATAAGTATGTTATGTTGCATGCTGTGGAAAAATCCCCCCCCCCCCCAGTTCAATTTAATTTATATATCATTTAATTAATTAAATATACACCAGATAAAGATACTTTTCGTTGCTGTGTATAATTTACCAAATAAAATTAAGTTAGATTTATCCGAAACAGAAAGAATCGTATTTAATTCCTCCATTCACTATGGAGAAAACGTGATGGCTGCGTCACGAACTTACAGAATACTAAACGTATTTATGTCTGTACTTACAACTTAATACATACAGTCTGATGACTGTTTACAAAATAAATTTTGAGATTCAAATAAAACTAAAAAGAATTTATATATAAAAAATTTAAATACCTCTCCTTCCGGGAGATCAGATCACGATCACATCACAGATCACGATCTCTCCCGCACCTAGCGCTGCAGGGTGGGTTGGCAGAAGACTTGCGTCTCTCTAGATGGTCAGACCCCACTCCTAACTTGGTGTTTTATGCCGGGTAGAGACGGAAGGCCATCTCCAGTGACGTGTAGTCTTTGAGAGAGACCCATCAGCCACCAGGAAGTTCACCATGGGCCACAAACGCTACAGGATTCGGGGAACGCTCCTTGATGAGTACCCGTTCTCCAAGACATCCCTCCTGAAGCTATTTAAAGAAGTTGCGTGAGTGACACCTAACGACATCAGACAGGAAGGCACGGACATCCTCTGCTACTTTTATAGTGATGAGGAAGTTGACAAAGTTCGGTTCTACACCTCCACTTTTCTCAGACATCACCTCCGTCTAAATTTCCCACGTCAGTACCTGGCTGCACGCTCTGTCATTGTTCACGATCTCAGCCAATGGATCGCTGATCAAGATCTAGCAGACGAAAGCGCATTCATGACCGACTTCAGTGAATCCTACCCGGGCTTACAGCTCCATAAAGCTAACTTCTTCAACAGATATTGCTCCTTGAAGCATACCTTCCGGACCATTGATTCGGCTACTCTGGCTACCAGAAATGGTGCTTACAGCTTCGGTATTCACATTCCTCCATTCCGTGTGAAGATGGAACGTTTCCACATGGTCAACCAGTGCCTCCGGTGCTACGAGTACACCCACTCCACCAGCAAATGTAACCAGAGTATTTAGAAGTGTAGCTTCTGTTCAGCTGATCACCATTGTTCTATCAGCACGTCAGAGACACTATGCTGTTTGCTTTGCAAAGGCGATCATCCTACAATCTCCATTCGTTGTCCTCATAGACAAGAAGTCATCCATAACATGGAAAAAACCACATCTTCTACCGGAACCACCACCCCTGGTGCAACCAACCAATCAGCGTCCACCTCAACTTCAGGTTTCAACGTCCAAGCTGCCATTTTCCCTGTGATTCCGGGAGTAAGACCCACTGCTACTGCTACTGCCACCAGCAGCCAATGGGGGCCTTTGCTCCAAACCAACCGGCCACACATCAAGCCAGCCATTGCCGCCTCCACCCCATCCCGGCCAAATACTGTCTAACACAGTAAAAGCTTTCTTATCGAGGGCCAGAATGACTGCTGGCACTAACCCCAGAGAATTTGTGAGACTCCTGAAAATTCTCTACAAAGCGAACGGCCTCCCTACCTTCTTTGTTCCTGAAGAAGTCTACAACACTCCGTGTTCAACTCCAGCAACTGACCCTGTGGAGGATGCCGACTCTACATCCGACGACGATATCGCCACTACAATGCAGACTTCAGATCCTGTTGTAGTACCTTCAGCTCGTAAGACTCTGCCTCCTGAGACCTCCCACTTCTACTACAATTCCAGTTACTAACCGTGACATCACTGTGAACGCGGCCACGCTTTAGACTTACTGTCAGCTCCTGCTCCACATGTTTCTGCGGCTGTTGCTAACCCTTCACCCGTCCCAGTGGTGAATTCAGCTTCAATGGACCCTTGGTGTGACCCTGTAGAGGGTCTATACTATGAAGTCCCCTCTGCTGCAGTACCTACTGCTGCTACTCAACCTTCAAGAACTCAACCTTCGAGAACACTACCTTCGCAATCTACCACCTCTGCTCTTCACTCATCTGATGAATCGCATGAGGACGTGTCTGTTGGAACACCATCTCCTCCTTCACGGATATGTCACTACTCAGCTGCCGATTTCCTTTAAGACACCGCACCAACATCCCCCAACGATAGCACCACAAGGCCAGCACCAAGTCAGACTACCACGACCAAGACCGACAAGTCCAAGAAGAACACCAAAGATCAGAGTTTGATGAAATCGTCAACAAAAAAGAAGACCAATAACGAAATGATTTAACATCAACATCTGTAATCAACCCTCAACTGCTAGCTGCTTTAAAGAACACCGCGACGAGAAGCCCTGCCTCCTGCAAGACACATCAGCGAGCAACAATGAACACTCCACTCTACAACCAAACTACAGCATCTGCTGCAATTCTTACCCACGGTGGTTGGGTCACCGATCTTTCATCTCACCTCTTCACCTCGTCTCCAGTTCCTCGCTCAAGATTTCTGCAGCCGCTCCATCCTTCTCTTCCCGACTTACCACTCCTATGGTATTGAAACTGAAACTGAAACTTCCGGGAGAGGTATTTACCTCTCCTTAAGTAAATACCTTTCCTTAAGTTGTAAAATAAGAGAAAATTTTATGGGACATGAATGCTCCCTGCCGAAGGAGATGAGACGCTCCACCATGGACTTCCAAGCGGGACACACGAGTGTAGCCGTGCTGGGTTGTCTTTTGTGTTAACGTAACTCCTATGATGCTACTGCTCACTGATCTCACCCATAAGAAGGGAAGTGCCTCAGTCCCGTACTCACTCCTTAAAAAACAGTGTTGCCATATAGTTACAGAGAGTATGGTTAGAAGGTAGGAAACACCAGCCCCAGGGGTAAGCACTCTAGACGAAAATGTCAAAATAATTTGTAATTGAATAAAGTGACCAATATTCGTGATTTATATTATAATGTAACTTGTCAATAGTCTGATGTTCAATCTCGAAGAAGCTGAGTTTGGTATTATCCATAATAAGGATCGTCCCCAGAGAAAGACGCAATAGCCACATGTCGACAGGAGGGATGTCGGGCTCACGTGACTGACACGCGTCCCAGCTAAACCAAAAGCTCCTGTTCAGCTAAACTGACATTTATTTTCCTTATTAGAAATACCCAAATTTAGTTAATTTAAATAATCTGAAGTCTCAATAATAAGAAGCAACTGATATATTTCAATTTAGTTATTTATATATGTAAATACCCCCATATATATGAGGAATTATTTATGTGGAGTTTTTAAAAAATACAGTGCACTATTTTCCAAATAATAAAATATAATTTAATTGAACAAATATTTAACTGAAACTGATGCTATTGAAATCTAATATATTTAAAAAAATATTCCCTTCACAAGTAAATATTCCGCACACATGTCACTTTACATGTTCTGTAACGTGTGACACCTTAACAATTATGTAAACTGCTTCCTGATATATATACTGCACTCTGGGTATACCTGCCATTGTCAGGCTCTGCCTGTCTTCCATATGTCCATCTGACTACCAATCCATCTATCTATTTCTTTATCTTTCCAACTAACTGTCTAGCCATCCATCAATTTATCCATCCATATATTCACATATTTCTCCATCTTTGCATCCATCCATTAAATGTCCATATATCTCTCCATCTATATATATCCATTTATCGTTTCAACTATCTATCCATCTATTTAGCCATCTATCCATCCATCTTTCTATACATCTCTTTGACAATATGGGATTATTTGGTTAAGTACATATTAAATTTTAATTTTAGTAAGTGGACTGTATATTTAAAAATCTGTCCATCTTTCTATCTATCTATCTATTCCATCTATGTATCCATCTATCAATACATCTATTTGACTATGTGGGATTATATGTGTGATATATGTGGGTTATATATATATGAGTGATATTATATTAATGAGCGGTCACAGTGTACTGACGTTTGAGTATCTGGTCGAAGAAGGGTTTATGAACTCAAAGAAGGGAACTGAAAACAAAATGGTGGCATTCCAAAAGGGAAACTATTTGGAGATAAGAAAATTTCTGACAGATATAACATGGGAAACAGAGCTCAGGGGAAAGACGGCGCAAGACATGATGGTCTACATCACGCAGAAGTGCAAGGAAGCAGCAGACAAGTTCGTCCCAGTCCAAAAGCTAAAAAAATGAAATTCAGCTGAGAAATCCATGGTTTAATCAGAGATGTAAACTAGCAAAGCAGCTAAGTAAAAGAGAGCGTGGAGAAACTATAGAAATAACAGGGCACTTGAGAGCAGGAAAGATACCAGAGAGCCAGGAATGAATACGTCAGGGTGAGAAAAGAGGCAGGAGGGCAATACGAAAGCGACATAGTAAGCAAGCAAGGACAAGACGCAACTTAAATTACTGCACAGCCACATCAGGAGAAAAACAACAGTGAAGGAACAGGTAATGAAACTGAGGATTGGGGCAGACAGATTCACTACAAACGACAAGGAAGTGTGTGAGGAAACGAATAAGAAATTCCAGTAGGTCTTCACATTAGAGCAAGGAGAAGTTCTAGAGATAAGAGAGGGAATAGTTAACCAGGTACCACTAGAGGAGTTTGGGATTACCAGTGGGGATGTAAGGAAGCTCTTGCTAGAGTTGGATGTGACAAAGTCTATAGTCCCAGACGCAATCTCCCCTTGGATCCTAAGGGAAGGGGCAGAAGCACTATGCCTACCAATCTCCATAGTGTATAACAAATCACTGGTAACAGGGGAACTGCCAAAAATTTGGAAGACAACTAATGTAGTCCCAATATACAAGAAGGAGGGATAGACAGGAGGCAGTGAATTGCAGGCTAGTGTCCCTAACTTGCATACCATGCAAGCTGATGGAGATGATTGTGCGAATAAAGCTAGTGGAACATCTGGAGCGAAAGAACTTCGTAACACAACATCAACATGGGTTCAGGTAGAGCAGGTCCTGCCTCACAGGATTAATTGAATTCTACGACCAGGCAACAAAAATAAGGCAAGAAAGAGAAGGGTGGGCAGACTGCATATTTTTGGATTGCCAAAAAGCCTTTGACACAGTACCACACAGGAGGCTAGTGCAACAGCTGGAGATGCAGGCAGGAGTCAAAGGGAAGGTTCTCCATTGAATAAGGGAGTACCTAAGCAACAGAAGACAGCGAGTCACTGTAAGGGGTGAGGTCCCGGGTTGGCGAGACGTCACAATTGGAGTCCTGAAGGGTTCAGTCCTTCGACCTATACTGTTTCTGATATATGTAAATAATCTCCCTGAAGGTATAGAATCGTTCCTCTCTTTGTTTGCTGATACAAAAATTATGAGGAGGATTAAGACAGAGGAAGATAGTAGGAGCCTACAAGAGGACTTAGACAAACTGAATGAATGGTCCAACAAATGGCTACTAAAGTTAAACCCGAGTAAATGTAAGGTAATAAAGCTAGGCGGTAGAAACAGGAGGCCAGACACAGAATACAAAATGGGAGAAGAAGTCCTTCATGAAACGGACAGAGAGAAAGATCTAGGTGTTGATATCACGCCAAACCTGTCTCCTGAATCCCACATCAAAAGAATAACATCTGTGGTTTCTGCGAGGTTGGCAAACATCAGAACTGCCTTCAGGAACCTGTGAAAGGAATCATTCAGAATCTTTGATACCACATATGTAAGACCAATCCTTAAGTATGCGGCCCCCCTTGCATGGAGCCCGTACCTTGTCAAGCACAAGAAACTGGAAAAAGTTCAGAGGTATGCCACTAGGCTAGTCCCAGAACTAAGAGGCATGAATTACGAGGAAAAGCTGCGTGAAATGCACCTCACAACACTGGAAGACAAAAGAGTAAGGGGAGATATGATCACTACTTATTAAATTCTCAGAGGAATTTACATATTGAATAGGATAAACTGTTTAATTCTGTGGGACGCGAACAAGGGGACACAGGTGGAAATTGAGTACCCACATGAGCCACAGGGACGTTAGAAAGAATTTTTTCAGTGTCAGAGTAGTTAATAACAGGTGGAATGCACTAGGAAGTGATATGGTGGAGGCTGACTCCATACACAGTTTCAAATATAGTCATGATAGATCCCAGTTGGCTCAGGAATCTGTACACCAGTTGATTGACGGTTGAGAGGCGGGACCAAAGAGCCAGAGCTCAACCCCCACAAGCACAACTAGGTGAGTACAACTAGGTAAGTACAACTAGGTGAGTACGAGAAATACACAGTTTATGTTAACATTCTCACTGTTTAAATTTATTCTATTTTTAATCCATCCATCTATTTATTCATCCATCTATCTATCAATCTTCTCATCTGTCTATATATCCCTCTATCCAAAAATATATCCATCAATCTATCCATCTCTCTCTCTCTCTCTCTCTCTCTCTCTCTCTCTCTCTCTCTCTCTCTCTCTCTCTCTCTCTCGCTCTCTCTCTCTCTCTCTCTCTCTCTCTCTCTCTCTCTCTCTCTCTCTCTCTCTCTCTCTCTCTCTCTCTCTCTCTCTCTCTCTCTCTCTCTCTCTCTCTCTCTCTCTCTCTCTCTCTCTCTCTCTAATGTGTGGGTTATCGCCTGCGAGAGGAGCTAAGGAGAGCGTGTGAAACACTCAACAAATAATAGTTACCCCTTACTCTGATAAAGAGCCGTGGCTTGATAAACCTTTAAAGGTGTGGAAGAATCGTCTGTTTTATGTGAGTACGGCCAAATTATTTACCGCATGAAATTTATGTTAATTTTCCCAAGATCAGTGTATAATGGTACATTAACCATAAGACAAAAAGATTACTCTGAACGTTTGTTTTGAAAATATTTAGTTGAGCAGACGGCTTTAATTGCCAAACATCTTAGTGGTGGTGTGAATGTGACCTTGGCATGCTTTTACCTCTTCAATTCTCACCTCCCGAACCATCCATTGTTCATCCTGTACACCCGACCATTCCCTCTGTCAATATGGACGACGCTAGTCTCAACCGTGTGGCCTCCAACGTCGAACAGCCAAACAGACAGACAGACATTCACACGTAAAATCTGGAGTATGTAGCATGATACAAGTAATGTGTTTCAATTCAGTAAGATACATATTTTGAGTTAATATTTCTTGTGAATAATGTCACCATAAATATTAAACATTTATTGTTTTTTGATGCCATGAGGACGTTTGAGAGCATTTGTGCCATATATGGCACTTGGGGAATACCCGGAGTTGCCTGAGTCTGTCAGTCTGTCTCCACTCTGTCTATCTATCTATCCTTCTACCTATCTCTCTATTTATCTATCTATCCACCTATCTCTCTATCCTTTAATCTACTCTTATATACATCCATCTATCCATCAATCTGTGCATCTATACATCTATCCATTTATCTCTCCATCAACTCCCCCAACAATCAATATATCCATTTATCCATCTATCTGTCCATCTATCTCAGTCTATCGATTCATCTATATAACTGGTATCTAACCATCAGCCTATTTAAGAATGTATCTATTCATCTATCTACCCATCTACCCATCTAGCAATCAATAAATCCTTATATCTATATTTCTGTCTGTCCACTTGTACATCAATCCATTTGTCCATACATCTACTCATCGATCTATTTATCTATACTTCTATCTACCCGTCGGTCCCTGTATCCAACGATCTATCCATCTATCTATACATCAATGCATCAACCTACACATCCATCCATCTATGCATCCATCAATCCATTCATCTGCCTTTCTCTCTGTCCATTTATCTATATACATACATCCATCTTTGTATCCATCGCTCTATCCGTCCATCTGTGCAACTATCTACCCATTGATTTATCCATCTAGCTTTCTATCCATTTATCCATTAATATTTCGATCTAGTTTTATTTCCATTAATCTATCCATCTAGCTTTCTATCCATTAATCTATCAATTTCGCTTTCTATCCATTAATCTATCCATCTATCCATCAATCTATCCATTAATCTATCCATCTATCTATCTATCTAGTAATCTTTCCAACTAGCTTTCTATTCATCTATCTAACTATCTTTCCAACTAGATTTCTATTCATCTATCTAGCCATGCACTTAATTATCTTTCTATCCGTTAATCATGTCAACTATATTTCCATCTATTTTTTCGTCTATCTATCCTTCTACCTAGACAACCATTAACCCACCCATCTTTTTATCTGTCTATCCATCTTTCCAGCCATATATCCATCCATTTTTCTACTGTTTGTCTCTGTCACTAGATGTCTTTGTCTCTGCCTTTCTGTGTCTGTCTGAGGAAAAGTATAGTTGTCTGCGTGTTGAGTGTCTATTGTGAACCTTATCTCCTGTGGAGGTTAGTTTCAATTATAAATTGTTAGTGGACACAGTGGACAATGTATTATTGGAATAAATCTACAGCTGATATCTGGGAGGCCGCGAGTCATCAGTAATACTCCGCCCAGCAAAGTAGTACCTTCTCAGCTGGAGATTCTTAGGAATAATGTGAACCGGAATAGCCTAACTATGTGAGGGAAAAATGGACTCAATCAAACATCATGCATGGGGAATATGGTAAATAAAGTCAATAAAGGTTTTGGTTGAAAATGTAAAGCATAGAGTATTAAGGGGCGATGATGCAAGAGCGGTGGACGCCATCTTGACTTGAGGGGAGGTATATCTTGGACGACCAGACCTTGCTAACTGAGGGTTTGTCGCCGGCCGTATAGTCAGATAAGCCACCATACTATTTTAACAGGGTTGCAAGATAGGGTAGAGTACTCAAGCAGTCATTGGTGTGGTTCATAAGAGAGAGAGAGAATCCAAGTTTCCTAGAGGTCTATATATGTGTGTCACCGGTGAGTAGGTGTGGTGGAGGTGTGCACGGTTTATATATATATATATATATATATATATATATGTCGTACCTAGTAGCCAGAACGCACTTCTCAGCCTACTATTCAAGGCCAGATTTGCCTAATAAGCCAAGTTTTCATGAATTAATTGTTTTTCGACTACCTAACCTACCTAACCTAACCTAACCTAACTTTTTCGGCCACCTAACCTAACCTGACCTATAAAGATAGGTTAGGTTAGGTTAGGTAGGGTTGGTTAGGTTCGGTCATATATCTTCGTTAATTTTAACTCCAATAAAAAAAATTGACCTCATACATAATGAAATGGGTAGCTTTATCATTTCATAAGAAAAAAATTAGAGAAAATATATTAATTCAGGAAAACTTGGCTTATTAGGCAAATCGGGCCTTGCATAGTAGGCTGAAAAATGAGTTCTGGCTACTAGGTACGACATATATATATATATATATATATATATATATATATATATATATATATATATATATATATATATATATATATATATATATATATATGCATGGGGAATATGGTAAATAAAGTCAATAAAGGGTTTGGTTGAAAATGTAAAGCATAGAGTATTAAGGGGCGATGATGCAAGAGCGGTGGACGCCATCTTGACTTGAGGGGAGGTATATCTTGGACGACCAGACCTTGCTAACTGAGGGTTATATATATATATATATATATATATATATATATATATATATATATATATATATATATATATATATATATATATATATATATATATATATATATATATATATATATATTGGTGTATACTGGCAGCAGGTTTTCTTTCAAACATGTTTCATTGAATATGACCGCATATTCTGTATTTATTATTTTCTGGTTTAGGGCTTCTATCCCTCTAACTATTTTCTTAGCATCAGGGCTTAATTGAAATAGGAGTTCTCCAAAACTCATTTTCGTACTTTTAAGGTGAAGAAAAGAAGTGATTTACTATAGAGTGTATTACACTTATTTGTATAATTTGCACGACGTTTCGAACCTCCATGGTTCATTCTCAAGTGAACAGATCTTACAATACTAGTTGATTTTATATCCGCATTAGGTCAGGTGATAATACAATGAAGGTGAAAACATGGGGGGATACATAAGGGATAAACATAGGGGCTGCAGAAGGCTTATTGGCCCATACGAGGCATCTCCTATCCAAACACAAAGATTAATCCAGTGTAATTGGCCTGTTATGTTGGACTTTGTCTTCTGTGTTGGCATCGATATGTTCTTGTCTTGTCCTTACTCTCATGGTGGGTAGAGTAAAAAGTTCCGTGATTTGGGTGTTCATGGTAGGTCGCTCTATTCTTATGTGAATTGCCTACAATTCACATATCTCCGATTTTGTTTATATCTACATTTGAGTGAGGTGGATGGGGTGAGGTGGTATTAAATAAGGAATTAATTTCATCAACACAAGACAGAACAAGAAACAATGGGTATTGAAATGGAAGTGACTGTAGAAAACCCTATTGGTCCATATTTCTTGATGCTACTATATTGGAGCACAGTCTTGAGGTGGGTAGAATATAGTTGTGCATTAATTGACTGTTGATTGCTGGTGTTGACTTCTTAATGTGCAGTGCCTCGCAAACGTCAAGCCGTCTGCTATCGCTGTATCTATCGATGATTTCTGTGTTGTTTACTAGGATTTCTCTGGCGATGGTTTGGTTGTGGGAAGAGATTATATGTTCCCTAATGGAGCCCTGTTGCTTATGCATCGTTAAACGCCTAGAAAGAGATGTTGTTGTCTTGCCTATATACTGTTTTTTTTGGAGCTTACAGTCCCCAAGTGGGCATTTGAAGGCATAGACGACGTTGGTCTATTTTAAAGCGTTCTGCTTTGTGTCTGGAGAGTTTCTCATGAGTAGGCTGGCCGTTTTTCAGGTTTTATAGTAAATCGTCAGTTGTATCCTCTGATTTTTGTCTGTAGGGATAACGTTTCTATTAACAATATCTTTCAGGACCCTTTCCTCCGTTTTATGAGCTGTGGAAATGAAGTTCCTGTAAAATAGTCTAATAGGGGGTATAGGTGTTGTGTTAGTTGTCTCTTCAGAGGTTGCATGGCGTTTCACTTTCCTTCTTATGATGTCTTCGACGAAACCATTGAAGAAGCCGTTGTTGACTAGGACCTGCCTTACCCTACAGAGTTCTTCGTCGACTTGCTTCCATTCTGAGCTGTGGCTGAGAGCACGGTCGACATATGCGTTAACAACACTACTCTTGTACCTGTCTGGGCAGTCGCTGTTGGCATTTAGGCACATTCCTATGTTCGTTTCCTTAGTGTAGACTGCAGTGTGGAAACCTCCGCTCTTTTCCATGACTGTTACATCTAGAAAGGGCAGCTTCCCATCCTTTTCCATCTCGTAAGTGAAACGCAGCACGGAACTCTGCTCAAATGCCTCCTTCTGCTCCTGCAGATGTCTGACATCAGGTACCTGTGTAAAAATGTCGTCAACATACCTGCAGTATATGGCCGGTTTCAAGTTCATGTCGACTAAGACTTTTTGCTCGATGGTACCCATGTAGAAGTTTGCAAACAGGACACCTAGGGGAGAACCCATGGCGACCCCATCTACTTGCTTATACATGTGCCCATCCGGGCTCAAGAAGGGTGCCTCTTTAGTACAAGCTTGGAGTAGTTTCCTCAGAATATTTTCTGGTATGTCAAGAGGAGTACAGGCTGGATCACGATACACTCTGTCGGCTATCATCCCGATTGTCTCGTCCACAGGTACGTTGGTAAACAACGATTCTACGTCCAACGAGGCTCTTATCCCTGTGGCCCGTGTGCCCCGCAGTAAGTCAACAAATTCCTTTGGAGACTTCAGGCTGAAGGCGCAAGGAATATAAGGAGTCAGCAGGCCGTTGAGTCGCTTCGCCAGTCTGTACGTGGATGTGGGTATCTGGCTAATGATTGGCCGAAGTGGGTTTCCAGGCTTGTGTGTCTTGACATTTCCATACGCATATCCAGGTTTATATTCCCCAATGATCTTTGGCAGGTGGAGTCCGGATTTCTTGGCGTTCACAGTTTCGATCAGTTTGTTGACCTTTGTTTTTAGTTCGGCTGTAGTGTCCTTCGGTACCCTTTGGAACTTAGTTTGGTCAGAGAGTATGAGGTTCATTTTCGCCAGATATTCGTCTTTTTTTAGAATGACATATATTGGCGACTTATGTGGCGACTCAGCCACAGCTCAGAATGGAAGCAAGTCGACGAAGAACTCTGTAGGGTAAGGCAGGTCCTAGTCAACAACGGCTTCTCCAATGGTTTCGTCGAAGACATCATAAGAAGGAAAGTGAAACGCCATGCAACCTCTGAAGAGACAACTAACACAACACCTATACCCCCTATTAGACTATTTTACAGGAACTTCTTTTCCACAGCTCATAAAACCGAGGAAAGGGTCCTGAAAGATATTGTTAATAGAAACGTTATCCCTACAGACAAAAATCAGAGGATACAACTGACGATTTACTATAAAACCAGAAAAACGGCCAGCCTACTCATGAGAAACTCTCCAGACACAAAGCAGAACGCTTTAAAAGAGACCAACGTCGTCTATGTCTTCAAATGTCTTCTTGGGGACTGTAAGCTTCAAAAAACCCAGTATATAGGCAAGACAACAACATCTCTTTCTAGGCGTTTAACGATGCATAAGCAACAGGGCTCCATTAAGGAACATATAATCTCTTTCCACAAGCAAACCATCGCCAGAGAAATCCTAGTAAACAACATAGAAATCATCGATAGATACAGCGATAGCAGGCGGCTTGACGTCTGCGAGGCTCTACACATCAAGAAGTCAACACCAGCAATCAACAGCCAATTAATGCACAACTATATTCTACCCACCTCAAGACTCCGCTCCAATATAGAAGCATCAAGAAATATGGACCAATAGGCTTTCTACAAATCACTTCCATTCAAAACCCATTGTTTCGTGTTCTGTCTTGTGTTTAGGAATTTAATACCCTATTAATACCACCTCACCCCATCCACCTCACTCAAATGTGTGTATATATATATATATATATATATATGCAAACAAGCCTGAATGGTCCCCAGGACTATATACAACTGAAAACTCACACCCCAGAAGTGACTCGAACCCATACTCCCACAACTGGTATGTACAGGGACGCCTTAATCCGCTTGACCATCACGACCGGACAATAAGGAAGTGATAGCCGAGGCTATATGAACCACTTCCTCGCCGGCACTCGGATGGTAATCTTGGGCATAGCATTTTATCAAATCACCTCATTCTTTGGGGCACACGTGAGGAACACAAATGCAAACAAGCCTGAATGGTCCCCAGGACTATATACAACTGAAAACTCACACCCCAGAAGTGACTCGAACCCATACTCCCACAACTGGTATGTACAGGGACGCCTTAATCCGCTTGACCATCACGACCGGACAATAAGGAAGTGATAGCCGAGGCTATATGAACCACTTCCCCGCCGGCACTCGGATGGTAATCTTGGGCATAGCATTTTATCAAATCACCTCATTCTTTGGGGCACACGTGAGGAACACAAATGCAAACAAGCCTGAATGGTCCCCAGGACTATATACAACTGAAAACTCACACCCCAGAAGTGACTCGAACCCATACTCCCACAACTGGTATGTACAGGGACGCCTTAATCCGCTTGACCATCACGACCGGACAATAAGGAAGTGATAGCCGAGGCTATATGAACCACTTCCCCGCCGGCACTCGGATGGTAATCTTGGGCATAGCATTTTATCAAATCACCTCATTCTTTGGGGCACACGTGAGGAACACAAATGCAAACAAGCCTGAATGGTCCCCAGGACTATATACAACTGAAAACTCACACCCCAGAAGTGACTCGAACCCATACTCCCACAACTGGTATGTACAGGGACGCCTTAATCCGCTTGACCATCACGACCGGACAATAAGGAAGTGATAGCCGAGGCTATATGAACCACTTCCCCGCCGGCACTCGGATGGTAATCTTGGGCATAGCATTTTATCAAATCACCTCATTCTTTGGGGCACACGTGAGGAACACAAATGCAAACAAGCCTGAATGGTCCCCAGGACTATATACAACTGAAAACTCATATAGCCTCGGCTATCACTTCCTTATTGTCCGGTCGTGATGGTCAAGCGGATTAAGGCGTCCCTGTACATACCAGTTGTGGGAGTATGGGTTCGAGTCACTTCTGGGGTGTGAGTTTTCAGTTGTATATAGTCCTGGGGACCATTCAGGCTTGTTTGCATTTGTGTTCCTCACGTGTGCCCCAAAGAATGAGGTGATTTGATAAAATGCTATGCCCAAGATTACCATCCGAGTGCCGGCGGGGAAGTGGTTCATATAGCCTCGGCTATCACTTCCTTATTGTCCGGTCGTGATGGTCAAGCGGATTAAGGCGTCCCTGTACATACCAGTTGTGGGAGTATGGGTTCGAGTCACTTCTGGGGTGTGAGTTTTCAGTTGTATATAGTCCTGGGGACCATTCAGGCTTGTTTGCATTTGTGTTCCTCACGTGTGCCCCAAAGAATGAGGTGATTTGATAAAATGCTATGCCCAAGATTACCATCCGAGTGCCGGCGGGGAAGTGGTTCATATAGCCTCAGCTATCACTTCCTTATTGTCCGGTCGTGATGGTCAAGCGGATTAAGGCGTCCCTGTACATACCAGTTGTGGGAGTATGGGTTCGAGTCACTTCTGGGGTGTGAGTTTTCAGTTGTATATAGTCCTGGGGACCATTCAGGCTTGTTTGCATTTGTGTTCCTCACGTGTGCCCCAAAGAATGAGGTGATTTGATAAAATGCTATGCCCAAGATTACCATCCGAGTGCCGGCGGGGAAGTGGTTCATATAGCCTCGGCTATCACTTCCTTATTGTCCGGTCGTGATGGTCAAGCGGATTAAGGCGTCCCTGTACATACCAGTTGTGGGAGTATGGGTTCGAGTCACTTCTGGGGTGTGAGTTTTCAGTTGTATATAGTCCTGGGGACCATTCAGGCTTGTTTGCATTTGTGTTCCTCACGTGTGCCCCAAAGAATGAGGTGATTTGATAAAATGCTATGCCCAAGATTACCATCCGAGTGCCGGCGGGGAAGTGGTTCATATAGCCTCGGCTATCACTTCCTTATTGTCCGGTCGTGATGGTCAAGCGGATTAAGGCGTCCCTGTACATACCAGTTGTGGGAGTATGGGTTCGAGTCACTTCTGGGGTGTGAGTTTTCAGTTGTATATAGTCCTGGGGACCATTCAGGTTTGTTTGCATTTGTGTTCCTCACGTGTGCCCCAAAGAATGAGGTGATTTGATAAAATGCTATGCCCAAGATTACCATCCGAGTGCCGGCGGGGAAGTGGTTCATATAGCCTCGGCTATCACTTCCTTATTGTCCGGTCGTGATGGTCAAGCGGATTAAGGCGTCCCTGTACATACCAGTTGTGGGAGTATGGGTTCGAGTCACTTCTGGGGTGTGAGTTTTCAGTTGTATATAGTCCTGGGGACCATTCAGGCTTGTTTGCATTTGTGTTCCTCACGTGTGCCCCAAAGAATGAGGTGATTTGATAAAATGATATGCCCAAGATTACCATCCGAGTGCCGGCGGGGAAGTGGTTCATATAGCCTCGGCTATCACTTCCTTATTGTCCGGTCGTGATGGTCAAGCGGATTAAGGCGTCCCTGTACATACCAGTTGTGGGAGTATGGGTTCGAGTCACTTCTGGGGTGTGAGTTTTCAGTTGTATATAGTCCTGGGGACCATTCAGGCTTGTTTGCATTTGTGTTCCTCACGTGTGCCCCAAAGAATGAGGTGATTTGATAAAATGCTATGCCCAAGATTACCATCCGAGTGCCGGCGGGGAAGTGGTTCATATAGCCTCGGCTATCACTTCCTTATTGTCCGGTCGTGATGGTCAAGCGGATTAAGGCGTCCCTGTACATACCAGTTGTGGGAGTATGGGTTCGAGTCACTTCTGGGGTGTGAGTTTTCAGTTGTATATAGTCCTGGGGACCATTCAGGCTTGTTTGCATTTGTGTTCCTCACGTGTGCCCCAAAGAATGAGGTGATTTGATAAAATGCTATGCCCAAGATTACCATCCGAGTGCCGGCGGGGAAGTGGTTCATATAGCCTCGGCTATCACTTCCTTATTGTCCGGTCGTGATGGTCAAGCGGATTAAGGCGTCCCTGTACATACCAGTTGTGGGAGTATGGGTTCGAGTCACTTCTGGGGTGTGAGTTTTCAGTTATATATATATATATATATATATATATATATATATATATATATATATATATATATATATATATATATATATTTATATATTTATATATATATATATATATATATATATATATATATATATATATATATATATATATATATATATATATATATATAAATTCTGTCTTTTGTACTAGGCTGATTCCTTACTCTTTGATTTCCCCCAGGCTCAAGTGAAATCATTTATTCCCCTACACATTTGAAAGTTCACCCCCACTCACCACCCAATTCGAGCATTGGGTGGGGAGTGGGGGTGAACTATCCCTAACAAGAGTAGTTACCCCTTACTATGACAAAGATCGGTCGCTTGAGAAACCTTTCATGCTGTGGAAAAATGTTCTTTTTAAGCATGTGCAAATTAATTAAAAGTTCTGTTAATGTTCCCGAAATCAGTGAATAATGGTGCATATTACTAATATGATTGTTTATGTTTGGTTTGAAAATATTGAGCAGTGCAACTGTCGGACAGTGCCAAAACCCTTCATGGGGGGCCTGAATGTGTCACTGGCGAGCTGTTCCTTTTGTACTCCTGGCGACCCGGACCACTCCAGTGTTCATCCCGTTCACCAGACCATTTTCTCTGCCAGTTTGGGTGAAGCCAGCCAGTACCATGTGGCCTCCACCTTGGAACACACAAACAATCTTCTCTCTTATAGTATGTACTAGAGGGGTCACCCATCGTGGTCTCGGTATGTCTGTCTGTCTCCCATATCTCCATCTATATATCTATCCACCTATCTCTATTTATCTATTCATTCATCTATCAATCCATCCATCTATATATCTATACCATATATCATCTATACATCATTCATTCCATCTACTTATCCAGCATCCCATCTATCAATCAATCCATCTATCTTTCCATCTAGCTATTCATGTTCTTCTATCATCTATAGATCATCGATCTCTCAGTCTACCTATCCATATCCACCCACTTATATTTCCATCTACCTATCCATCTAATTATTCGTCTATTCATCTTTCTACCTATTCATCCATCCATCTTTTCATCACTAAACCTATACATCCATCCATCTATTCATCTCTCTATCCATCCATTTTTCTGTCCATCCATCTACTTTTTACCTATCTATCTATATATCCATCCACTTATCCCTCAATCCAACTATTCATCTGTCTACCTATCTATCCATATATTTACCTAATTATAACACAGAAATAAATCACACAGAGAGAGTGGGGGCCTGATAACTCACAGCACATAGGTTCGAACCCTCATCACGGCTCCTATGGCTTATCTATTTATTCATGCGCCTATTCGTCTATCCATCCATCCTTTTACCTACTGTCTGTTTCATTCTCTTGCTCTATCTCTGTCTCTGCCTCTCTCTGTCTCTCTCTGTCTCCAGCTGTGTTTCTGTTTCTGAGTTTCTCTGTGTCTCTGTCTCTCTCTTTCTGTCTCCTATAAAAAATACAATAGTCTAAGTGTGGTGGTCGGCAGTGGGAGCAGCTCAGTGGTGTGAAGTACTAAAACACAATAGTTACCCTTACTCTGGTATAGAGCAGTTGCTTCAGAAACAGTTGACGCTGAGGGAGAATTGTCTGTTTTATGCCAGTACGGCCAAATTATTCACAACAGGAAATTACTCTTAATTTTCATAAAATCAGTGAATAATGGTCAGAATACTTTAAGACAATATTTTATTTGAAAAGTTTGACCTACTACAAACAGTCATTCTCTCCTTTGGTAATATTACAATATCTCTACTTTGGTAAAATTACAATATATAAATATTGCATTTTGTCACATGATAAGTGTGGTGTATTGTGTGACATGAGTGTTATATAATTTTGGGATCCATAAGTGTGACTCTTACCGTTATCATATGTAGCGTTGACGTCTGCTCCAGCGTCGAGGAGGACCTTCACAGTGTTGTCGTGACCAACTGCGACTGCCCAGTGAAGGGCTGTCCAGCCTGTCAACAGATACCACAATTGTTATTATACATAAACCATCACTATTCCAGTACTTTATGTAAGATATTGAAATAAGCTGTTAAAGATGAATATTTGTATATACTAGTGACGTGTACTGACTCTACATATTATGGAAAACTATTTTCCACCCTAAATTTATGAGAGGAAGATCATGTTAAAATTGTTAAGAATATATCACTATTAAAATATCCGACATCTCACCAATTCTCATTTGATAATTTATTATTTGTGACGTGAGCGACAGTGGTGCTATTGTCATGTCCGAAAAACTACCACACAACCCACCACACTACAACACACCCCACCACACTACCACACACCCCACCACACAACCCACCACACTACCACACAACCCACCACACTACCACACACCCCACCACTCTACCACACACCCCACCACACTACCACACACCCCACCACACTACCACACAACCCCACCACACTACCACACAACCCCACCACACTACACACAACCCCACCACACTACCACACAACCCCACCACACTACCACACAACCCCACCACACTACACACAACCCCACCACTCTACCACACAACCCCACCACACACCCCACCACACTACAACACAACTCCACCACACTACCACACAACCCCACCACACTACCACACACCACACCTCACTACCACACAACCCGATCACACTACTACACAACCCCACAACACTACCAAACACCCTACCACACACCTAGGATATAAGGGAATATAAGGGAAGTTAAGATGGAAGCGCCCTTGGGAATGAGTGACCACAGTGTATTGAACTTTGAGTACCTGGTAGAGCTAGGACTTATCTCCCCAAAAAAAGAAATAGGAATCAAAAGGCTGGCATACCGAAAGGGATATTATGAACAGATGAGAAGTTTCCTGAGTGAAATACCTTGGGATGCAGACCTCAGAGATAAGTCTGTACAGGGTATGATGGACTATGTTACCCAAAAGTGTCAGGAGGCAGTAAACAGGTTCATCCCGGCCCAAAGGGAAAAATCCGAGAAGCAACAGAAGAATCCATGGTATAATAGGGCATGCATGGAAGCGAAGAAACTGAACAAAAGGGCGTGGAGGAACTTCCGGAATAACAGAACACCAGAAAGCAGAGAGAAATACCAGATAACCAGGAATGAGTACGTCAGGGTGAGAAGAGAAGCAAAGAAAAGTTTTGAAAATGATATAGCAAACAAAACCAAGACCGAACCAAAGCTACTCCACAGTCACATCAGAAGGAAAACAACAGTGAAAGAACAGGTATTGAAACTTCGAACAGGCGAGGACAGGTATACAGAGAATGACAGAGAGGTGTGTGAAGAACTCAACAAGAGGTTCCAGGAGGTCTTCACAATAGAACAAGGTGAGGTCACTGTGTTAGGAGAAAGGGAGGTAAACCAGGCGGCCTTGGAAGAGTTCGAAATTACGAGAGAGGAGGTCAAGAGACACCTGCTGGATCTGGATGTTAGAAAGGCTGTTGGTCCAGATGGGATCTCACCATGGATACTGAAAGAGTGTGCAGAGGCACTTTGCTTGCCACTCTCCATAGTGTATAGTAAGTCACTGGAGACGGGAGACCTACCAGAAATATGGAAGACGGCGAATGTGGTCCCAATATAAAAAAGGGAGACAGGCAAGAGGCACTGAACTACAGGCCAGTGTTTTTGACTTGTATACCATGCAAGGTGATGGAGAAGATCGTGAGAAAAAACCTGGTAACACATCTGGAGAGAAGGGACAACGTGACAAATCGCCAACATGGGTTCAGGGAGGGTAAATCTTGCCTTACAGGCTTGACAAAATTCTACGATCAGGTGACAAAGATTAAGCAAGAAAGAGAGGGCTGGGCGGACTGCATTTTCTTGGATTGTTGGAAAGCCTTTGACACAGTACCGCATAAGAGGCTGGTACATAAGCTGGAGAGACAGGCAGGTGTAGCTGGTAAGGTGCTCCAGTGGATAAGGGAGTATCTAAGCAATAGGAAGCAGAGAGTTACGATGAGGGGTGAGACCTCCGATTGGCGTGAAGTCACCAGTGGAGTCCCACAGGGCTCTGTACTCGGTCCTACGTTGTTTCTGATATATGTAAATGATCTCCCGGAGGGTATCGATTCATTTCTCTCAATGTTTGTGGACGATGCTAAAATTATGAGAAGGATTAAAACAGAAGAGGACTGTTTGAGGCTTCAAGAAGACCTAGACAAGCTGAAGGAATGGTCGAAAAAATGGTTGTTAGAGCTTAACCCAACCAAATGTAATGTAATGAAGATAGGTGTAGGGAGCAGGAGGCCAGATACAAGGTATCATCTGGGAGAGGAAATTCTTCAGGAGTCAGAGAAGGAAAAAGACTTTGGGGTTGATATCACGCCAGACCTGTCTCCTGCAGCACATATCAAGCGGATAACATCAGCGGCATATGCCAGGCTGGCCAACATACGAACTGCATTCAGAAACTTGTGTAAAGAATCATTCAGAACCTTGTATACCACATATGTCAGGCCAATCCGGGAGTATGCAGCCCTAGCATGGAGTCCATATCTAGTCAAGCATAAGACTAAACAGGAAAAGGTTCAAAAGTTTGACACCAGACTAGTACCCGAGCTGAGAGGTATGAGCTACGAGGAGAGACTACGGGAATTAAACCTCACTTCTCTGGAAGACTGAAGAGTTAGGGGGACATGATCACCACATTCAAGATTCTGAAGGGAATTGATAGGGTAGATAAAGACAGTCTATTTAACACAAGGAGAACAGGCACAAGGGGACACAGGTGGAAACTGAGTGCCCAAATGAGCCACAGAGATATTAGAAAGAACTTTTTTAGTGTCAGAGTGGTTGACAAATGGAATGCATTAGGAAGTGATGTGGTGGAGGCTGACTCCATACACAGTTTCAAGTGTAGATATGATAGAGCCCAATAAGCTCAGGAACCTGTACACCTGTTGATTGACGGTTGAGAGGCAGGACCAAAGAGCCAGAGCTTAACCCCCGCAAGCACAACTAAGTGAGTACAACTATGTGAGTACAATACTACTCACCCCACAATACTATCACACACCCGACCATAGTACCACACACTCCACCACACTACCACACAGCTCCACCACACTACTACACAACCCCATATTACTACCACACACCCCACCACACAAACACACACCTCACCACACTACCACACACACCATGTATATCAAAATGGTATCAAGATTGCACAATAACGAATGTACAAGCCTTCTCCAGAGATCTAGTTGATACGATTACTACCTACTATGACACATGGGTGTGTTGGGGGAACAGGTCATAAGCCTAGCAGAAGTGAGCAACACCTACCCCCACCCAAGTGGGTCCTTGACCCCGGATTTGTTAAAGAACATGAACGAGTAAAGCAACTTGGAGATACGTACAAACGAACCAAAGCACAAGGTGACTTGCATGCATTTCTAGTTGCAAATAGAGAGGTGAGAGACATGAGCAACGTTATTCGTAATAAACATTGGGAAGAGTTCCTACAAAGTATAAATGAGCAAACAACACTTGTTGAAGTTTGGGAAAAGATACGAAAAATCTCTAGAAGCAGCCCTACCAAACCGCTTCACCACAGCCCACTAGAACAAGCAAACATCTTCCTTGATCAATGGGCACTAACATCGAGCTACGACTCACTCCCAATTAACATACAACACAAACTTGATGACACAAGCCCCAACAGACAACGAACCATCAATCTTGCCTGTACAGCTATCGACGTGTCGGACCTTAATGATGTAACTGAATGGGAATTAAATCATGCACTAAAGATGGGAAAATCAACTGCTCCTGGAGAGGACGGTATTACTTACAGTCTACTGAGATTAGTCTCACTCGTACCAGGTAATCCACTATTAGTGTTGTACAGAATGAGTTTACGTGAAGGAGTATTACCTGATGCTTGGACAAAGAGTGTCATTGTTCCCATCCCCAAACCACACTCAGATAATTATAGACCCATATCTCTAACATCGTGTGTTTGCAAAGTGCTTGAACGTATTGTTCTTAACCGAATAATGTATCGTATACAGGGGCACCTGTCACCTCAACTGTTTGGATTTATGCCTGGGCTCAGTACACAACACTGTTTTGCTGAGTACTTCGCACATATTGAAGCTTCCCCTCAAACAGTCTTCATCGACCTAGCAGCAGCTTTTGATACAGCAAACAGAGAAATCATACTGGAACAGCTTGCCGAGCTGGGAATACAAGGAAAATTACTGAAATGGATAAAGGGCTATTTGTCTAGTCGAACAGCATATGTTTTGTTTAACGGTGTTAGAAGCACAGAGAGCAAACACTTTGAACTGGGAACTCCACAAGGAGGGGTCCTCAGTCCCTTGTTGTTCAACGTCTTGATGCATAAACTTATTAAAGATCTTCCAACTAATAATGAAGACACTGTCATTTGTTATGCTGATGATATATGTTTACAGGCTGCCACCGAGCCAAGAATGCAAGTTTTGCTCGACGCTTTTGCTGCTAGAGCTGAGGAATGTGGCCTCCTTATCTCAGTACAGAAAACTAGAGCCCTCATTCCATGTGGTATTCCACCAGCCAATTATCATATAGATGGGCGAGCACTTGAGAACTGCGAGTCTTACAGATACCTTGGTGTCCCCATTAAAGACCCTGGGTACCTTTCTTCTCTCAAGAGGAGACTTTGGGAGTGATTAAAGCCCTTGCGGGTCCTTGTTGGTGTCAATCATGGACTTAACGTGAGACTTGCAAAGTCCACGAGAATAGTTAATATGTGAGCGAAGGGAATAATATGAGGGAAGGGATACAAACATACTAAAACTTAAATATATATTGCCACCACCAATATATAAATATATAAACAGTCACACGCTGGGGCTATCACTACACTTATGTACACGTCTTGTCTTCTTCTGAAGACACAGGATGCTCTGCTTAACAGTGCTCAAGACAAGTAGCACTGGTTCTCTTCTTGTGGCCTCTCGACGAATTCTTAGATTCTCTTAGCGAGTCTACCCCGGCCACAGGCCAGCCAAAACACAATCCCACTGGGTGCACCGTCGTGGAGGCCGTCAACCACAAATCCAGCCTGTAGCTGGCAGGTTCCAATCAGCAACGCTGCGTAGGCCACTCCATGACCGATACTAGGGTTGCGAGCCCTAGGCAGGAGCCTCGTGTGATTCTGCTGATCAGTCTCCTCACCACAACACCCCAGTGGTTAGTCGTCTCCACCAGTCAGCCCCGGGTACGACAATCCCTGGTTCTGCCACCTCACAGGCAGGCTAACACAACAGTGGTCATCCAGGGGGGTGACTCACAGCTTCAGCAGCAAATGCGTGGAGGTTCTACGGCTGCCTTGGGTAGACTGATCCAACGTTCATTACAGCAGTCCCAGGTCGACTCTGTAATAAGTCACGTCATCAGTACCGGTTACACTCTAGGGCACCTCACTTACAGGCTTAGACACAAACGCCCACCTATCCACTCCATAGATGGCGTTGCTGTCTAAGCGTCACCTCACCAGAGGTCAGCAGCGGCTGTGTTATGAGCTGTTCAGGACGGGAAACCAGCCCTCGTGGCTGGTATATCCTGTCCTCACTAGATGGCACCGTCCATTTGGAGGGGGTTTCGGGAGCTGACCCACAGATGGCGCGGTCGTCACTGCGCCGTGCTCAGACGCTGGGCTCGGGTCCGTAACAACACCCCACCTCACTACCACAAAATCCCACAACACTACCACTTACCCCACCATACTACCACACATCCCACCACACTATCACACACCACACCACACTACCACACACACTACCACACACCCAATCACAATATTACACAACCCCACCACACCATAACATACCCCACCACACTACCACACACCTCACCACACTACCACACACCCCACCAAAGAACCACACATCCCTACCACACTACCATACACGCTACCCCACTACCACACAACCCCACCACACACCCAACCTCACATCTACACATCCTGACCGCACTACCACACACCCCACCACACTACCACCTCACACCTCACCACACTACTACACAACAAACAACTCTACCACACACTCCACTACACTACAACCTCACACCTCACCACACTGCCACACAACCCACCACAATACCATTCACCCCACCACACACACCACCACACTACCACACACCCCACCACACTATCGCACACCTCACCACAATACTACTCACCCCACAACACTATCACTCACCCCTCCATAGTACCACAAACACCACAACACTACCACACATACCACCACACTACCACACAACTAACAACACTACCACACACCCCCACCACTCTATCACACAACCACTCAACCACACAACCCCCACAACTCTACAACATAACCCATCACACTACCACACATCCCCACCACTCTACCACACAACCACAATAACCCACCACACTACCATCACACTACCTATCACACTACCAAATAACCCACCACACTACCACACAACCCCACCACACTACTACACACCCCACCACACTACCAAAGAACCCCAGCACACTACCAAACAACCCCACCACACTACCAAACAACCCCACCACACTACCACACACCTCGCAACAATACTAAAGAACACACCAAACTACCACACACCACCACCACACTACCACACACCCCCACCACACTACCACACCACACTTCCACATACCCCACCACACTACCACACACACCACCACACTACAACACATCCCACCACAATACTACACAACCCCACCACACTACCACACACACCACCACACTACAACACATCCCACCACAATACTACACAACCCCTTCACACTACCACTCACCCCACTACACTACTACACACGCCTCCACACTTCCACACACCCCACCACAATACAACACAACCTACCACACTACCACACACTCCCATCACACTACCACACCCCCCACCACACTACCACACAACCTTTTCACACTACCACACTCCACCACCACACTACCACACACCCCACCACAATACTACAACCCCTCCACACTACCACACACCCCCACCGATCTACCACACAACTCCACCACTTAACCTCAAATCTCACAGTACTACCACACAACCCCCACCACTCTACCACACAACCCCACAACTCTACCATACAACCCATCATACTACCACACATCCTCACCACTCTAACACACAACCCCACCACACTACCACACAAACCCACCACAAAACCACACAACCCACTGCACTACCACACATTCCCACCACACAACCACACAATCCACAACACTACAACACGTCCCCTCCACACTGCTACACAACCCCACCACACTACTACACACCCCACCACATTACCACACAACCCTACCACACAACCCCACCACACTACCACACAACCGCACCACACTACATCACCCCCCTCTACACTACCACCTCACACCCAACCACACTACCACACAATCCACTACACTTCCATTCACCCCACCACACTACCACACACACCACCACACACCCCACCACACTACCACACACCCCCACCACACAACCACACAATCCGACCACAATGCCACACGCCACACCACACTACCATTCACCCCACCACACTACCACACACACCCCATCACACTACCACACACCCCACCACTCTACCACACACCCCCACTTCACTACCACACACCCCCACCACACAACCACACAATCCGACGACAATACCACACACCTCACCACACTACCACACATCATACAACACTACCAAACACCACACCACACTACCACACACCCCACCAAACAACAACACACCCCACCACACTACCACACTCCTTACCACAACACCCCACAACACTACCACACTCCCCACTACACTAACACACACCCCCCATCACACTACTACACACTCCACCACACTACCATACAACCCCACCACACTACATCACCCCCCTATACACTACCACCTCACACCCCACCACACTACCACACAACCCACCTCACTACCATTCACCCCACCACACTACCACACAATCCGACTACAATACCACACACCCCACCACACTTATATTCACCACACCACACGCCCCACCACACTACCACACACCCCACCACACTACTCACACCCCACCACACACCCCCACCACACAATCCGACCACAATACCACATACCCCACAATACTACCACACATCATACCACACTACCAAACACCACAACACACTACCACACACCCCACCATACTACCACACACCCCACCACACTATCGCACATTTCACCACAATACTACTCACCCCATAACACTATCACTCACCCCTCCATAGTACCACAAACACCACCACACTACCACATATCACTGGAAGACAGAAGAGTAAGGGGGGACATGATCACAACCTACAAAATCCTCAGGGAAGTCAACCGGGTTAACAAGGATGAACTATTCAACACTGGAGGGACGCGAACAAGGGGACACAGATGGAAGCTGAGTACCCAAATGAGCCACAGAGACATTAGAAAGAACTTTTTCAGTGTCAGAGTAGCAAGTAAATGAAATGCACTAGGAAGTGATGTGGTGGTTGCTGACTCCATACACAGTTTCAAATGTAGATATGATAGAGCCCAGTAGGCTCAGGAATCTATACACCAGTTGATTGACAGTTGAGAGGCGGGACCAAAGAGCAAAAGCTCAACCCCCGCAAGCACAATTAGGTGAGTACAATTAGGTGAGTACATATCCCACCACACTACCACATAAATAACCACACTACCACACACCTCCAACACTCTACCACACAACACCACCACTCAACCACACAACCTCACAGTACTACCACGCAGCCCCCACAACTCTACCACACAACCCCACTACACTACAACACAACCCCATAAAACTGCCATACACCCCGCCAGTGTACCTCACAACGCCATCATACTACCACACACCCCACCACACTACCACACAACCCCATTACACTACCACACAACCCCACCATACTACCACATACCTCATCACACTACTACACACCCTACGACAGAACCCCACCAAACTACCACACTCCCCCACAACATTACCACACAACCCCTGCACACCACCACACACCCCACCACACACACCTCATCACACTACCACACACCCCACCACACTACCACACATCCCCACCACACTACTACACACCCCACCTCACTACCAAACAACCCCACCACACAACCACACATCCCACTACACTTCTACACTCGCCACCACACTACCACACACCTCACCACAATACTAAAGAACCCACCAAACTACCACACACCAACACCACACTACCACACACCCCCTCCACACTATTACACACCCCAACTACACTACCACACAACCCCACCAAAATTCCACATACTCACCACACAACCACACACACCACCACACTATGGCACATCCCACCACAATACTATACAACCCCACCACAGTACCACACACCTCGCCACAATACAACACAACCCTCCACACTACCACACACCCTCATCACACTACCACACACCCCCACCACACAACCACTTCACTCTACCACACACCCCTATCACACTACCACACACCCCACCACAATACTACAACCCCTTGTTACGGCCCTCTCGGGTCGCAACGGGGTTCGTACTCTGATGTCGTTACAGGAAGTTGTATCCGGCCCCAAGCCAGTAGTGGCTTTCAAGGGATGAGATCCGTGACGCAAGTAAAATAAAAGGGGAAGGGAAATAAAGTTAAGAACTTAAGATTATAATTGTTACCATCACCAAATAAATAATATAAGATTACACAGGGGGAGGGGTATTAACACTGTACAGGGGAATCGTCTTCGTACTGAAGAATAGTACAATCGTCTTCTCCTGAAGACTCTGGATGCAAGCTCTCGGTGCCAAGTCCTCGGTGCTTTCGTGGCCTTTTGACGAATCCTTCGACCAAGCTGAGTCTACCCCAGACACAGGCCAGCCAAAACACAGTTCCACTGGGGGCACCGCCGTGGAGGCCGTCAACCACAAATCCAGCAGGTCTGCTGGCAGGTTCCTGAACAGCAACGCTGGTCAGGCCACTCCACGAGCAATACTAGGGTAGCGCCCTAGTCAGGAGCCTCGTGTGATACCACAAATCACTCTCCTGTCCTCAATACCCCAGTGGATAATTTGTCTCCAGCAGTCGGTCCCGGGTAAGACAATCCTTCTACTGCCACTCCACTGGCAGGGTAACACCACAGTGTTCTTCCCGGGGGGCGACTCACAGCTGCTACAGCAAAGCACAAGGTATGGGGACGGCTGCCTTGGGTAGACTGACTCAACTTCCATCACAGCAGTCCCAGGTCGACTCTGTAAGCAGACACGTCATCAATAACAGGGACACACTAAAACACCTCACTTACGGGCTCAGACACAAACGCCCGACGTATCCACTCCATAGATGGCGTTGTCGTCTGAGCACCACCTCACCAGAGGTCAGCGGCGGCTGTGTTGTGTGCCAAACCGGACTGGAAACTGGCCCTTGTGGCCAGTACACGTCGTCCTCACCAGGTGTCGTCGTCCGTTTGGAGGGGGTTTCGGGAGCTGACCCACAGATGGCGCGGTCGTCACTGCTCCGTGCTCGGACGCTGGATCCGGGTTCGTAACACCTCCCCACCAAAAAGAATTTGGTTTGGGGTTCTATAAAAAGAAACACAAACCAAATTAGTACGGCGACACAACTCCAAATGGACTCACTTATACTGTAAACTGGAACGGCGAGGCTAACTTGTCCACAGAACTGTCCTACTGGACAATCCCGGCACAACGGGAACTTGCAGATAGAAGACGATGATCTGTCTGAAGTAGTCTTCCACACTTCCACTGAGATGTTAATCCGGAGCATAATCTCACACCTCTCGAGTAAGGATCGGTGTAGACACGATCTGGGGCGACTCGACACTTCCCTGTGTCGTGGCACCGATGATGGCAGGTCCCAGACGGTATTTCTAGTACCGGTCCGGTGGTCCTTCAGAGAGACAGGAACCTGGAATACATGGGTCTGGTAATTTAGAGTGATAGCGACAGTGGGTAAGTCAATACTTACTGCATACGCCTCAACTAGGCCTACACCTAGTTTCAACAGGGCTGCTTGCACACCGAAGATGGCATTCGCTCTGCCACCGTCAGGTCGACCAACGTTCCGTATAACGCTATATTGAGGCTCAGCAATCACGCGGGGGGTGTCAACCTGTCGGAAACAGTCACTCATATTATCATATGTCGTACCTCCTGTATCCACCATTACCTCCCAGGTCCCTTCTTCAATTGCAACATTCACTGTGCACGTCTCCAATCCCTGGGACCTCTTCTCAATGTTCAAGGGAGCCATCATCCTTCGGGTCGTCCACTGGTCCTTACTGAGAACATTGGGTACACATACGAGAACAAAACAAAATATCGCTAAGATACATGGGGCCAATTGAGGGATAAGCTTCCTGAGCCTGTCATGTCCATAGCCGGCAATATCCACTAGCCTGGTTTGGACCAAAGAGGGCACTAGACCTCTCGAACACACCTCACATACCTCTGACGTCTGGGGAATCTCTGGCCGGTTCAATGAACGCTGTACAATGCCATACCGCAAGTACACATTCGCCTTCGCTCCAGACTCGTTGGTATCCATGGGTGTTTGCACACAAGGCCTCTCTTCTTGCTCAGTTACTTCTGCTATCGTGACCACATGTTCCTTGTCGAGAGAATTAGGAGACACTGTTAGAATACTGTCGATCTGCGGGTGAGAGGACAAATTAAACATGTTTAAATCCGGGTCTGTTTTTACCTGGACATTACCACTGCCTGTTGTCACCTCTGACCTTGCTGTTTCGGCTGACTCGTCCACAATCTTGGGATGATTGGTGCTCCAATCCGATACCAAGTCGTTGGCTAGTACCACGTCAATCCCAGCCACAGGGAGGGTATCGACTACTGCCAACGCACATGTGCTGCTGAAGTAAGGCGAGTCGAGATGTACTGGCACTAAGGGGGCGATGTACTGCGTCCTTGGAAACCCAACCAGGACAACCTCTTGTCTCCCGTCCACACTTACTCCCTCGGGTAACGAGCTCTTCACGATCAGGGACTGGGCTGCTCCACTATCTCTGAGCACTACAACTGATCTACCAGTATGATCACTCGTTACATACCCGCTTGAAGTGTGAGGGGCGAACAAACTTGGTCCTTCCTGCGTTGTCGTAGACTGGTTTCCTGCTGGTGATGTTCCACAGCTCATCAACATCACCTCCCTTCGTGCACCGCCACCTCTTCTGCCTCGGCACATAGCAGCTACATGCCCTTTCTGCCCACAAGTCCAGCACACCACTTTCCTCCTTGGACTCCGGTGTTTCGGACTGCTAGGACTCATCCTTCGAGGGCTACTTGGGGGCGTCTTCTTAGCGCTTCGTGGGACGGGAGTCTCTTCTTCGTCCTGAGGTTTATCAAACCGGCGTTGGTAGTGCCTTGGGACGTACTTAGCAGAAGGCCTATGCGTCAGGATATACTCTTCAGCCATGGTGGCTGCCGCACTCAAGGTCTCTACCTGCTGTTCCTCTAAGTACGTCTTCAGGTCTCCAGACAAACAATCCTTGAAGTCCTCTAGCAGTATAAGCTGCTCGAGGTCTTCTTTGGTCTCCACCTTCCGAGAGGTACACCATTCTTGGAAAAGTCGCTCCTTGATTGTGGCGAATTCGGTGAACGTGTGCTCTGAGGTCTTTTTCAGGTTTCGGAACTTCTGCCTGTATGCCTCAGGTACCAATTGGTACGCCATGAGCACGACCTTCTTCACCTTGTCATAATCGCCGGAGTCGTCAAGGGATAACGTGGAGTAGGCGATTTGGGCCTTCCTAGTCAAAACTGACTGTATCATGATGGCCCAATTCTCCCTTGGCCACTCCAAAGAGGCAGCGACTTTCTCAAAGGCTGCAAAGAACTTCGAAACTTCCCTCTCATTGAATTTGGGGACCATTTTGATGTTCCTTACCGGATCGAAACCGCTTGCTCCAGTTTGTCTCTGTCCAGCGCCTAATCGTAATACTTCTAGTTCATGTTGTCTCTGTCTTTCGTTTTCTTCTCTCTCTCGCTGTTCTCTTTCTCTTTCTCTCTCTCGCTCTTCTTTTCTTTCTTCCAATTCTAAACGCTTCATCTCCAGTTCTTTATCTTTTAATTCTCGTTCTAATTCTAACTTCTTCCATTCTATCTCGCGATTTATTTCTAGGGCACGCATTTTGACTGTAAGAAAGCTAATATTAAGCTCACCTGCATCACTGTCAATGTCACAGCCCTTATCTTCCTTTTCCGTGGAAGCTATTTCCTCACCTTCCTTTGTACTAGGAGTCTCGCCTTCCTGTTTCTCCTCTGCCTTCAAGTGCCGGTGAACCTTGGACAAGATCTCCACACGGGAATCACTGGCACGGATCTTGATCTCCAGGTAGGCGCTCACTAGTACAAGCTCTGGTTTGCTCAGATATTTTAATCTGGCAAGACAGTCCACTCTGTTCAGAAAAGCCTGAACATCGTCCAGATCATCGATGGTAGCTTTTTCTGCCATTGTCACAGATGGAACACTCAACTAGCACTTAACACACCGCTTACACGTTAGCACTGTTCTATGCCAATATTGCACTTTATCGCACCTGGCACTTCACTTGCCAATATTGCACGTAATTACTTCGGGCACCGCACTACACAATATTGCACTGAATCCAAGCGAACACTTCGCTCTACAATATTGCACTGAATCACGCCGAGCACTGCACTACACAATATTGCACTTAATCGCTTAATCACAGCGAGCACCACACTGCACAATATCGCACTTTGTCACTCTTAGCACCGCACAGGACGTATAACGTCACAATCGTCACACACAGGGGGAATTATTTACAGGGATTACGCCACTTCACCACCCCTGTCAAACATACTTAACAAGGGGACGGATCCCGCTGGGGATGCCAATTATGTTACGGCCCTCTCGGGTCGCAACGGGGTTCGTACTCTGATGTCGTTAGAGGAAGTTGTATCCGGCCCCAAGCCAGTAGTGGCTTTCAAGGGATGAGATCCGTGACGCAAGTAAAATAAAAGGGGAAGTGAAATAAAGTTAAGAACTTAAGATTATAATTGTTACCATCACCAAATAAATAATATAAGATTACACAGGGGAAGTGGTATTAACACTGTACAGGGGAATCGTCTTCGTACTGAAGAATAGTATAATCGTCTTCTCCTGAAGACTCTGGATCCAAGCACTCGGTATAATAGACTCTCGGCTCTCGGTGCCAAGTCCTCGGTGCTTTCGTGGTCTCTTGACGAATCCTTCGACCAAGCTGAGTCTACCCCAGACACAGGCCAGCCAAAACACAGTTCCACTGGGGGCACCGCCGTGGAGGCCGTCAACCACAAATCCAGCAGGTCTGCTGG
Organism: Procambarus clarkii; assembly: GCF_040958095.1. Lineage (NCBI taxonomy): Eukaryota > Metazoa > Arthropoda > Malacostraca > Decapoda > Cambaridae > Procambarus > Procambarus clarkii. The sequence goes on from NC_091219.1 coordinate 10,111,967, forward strand.
CAGGTTCCGGAACAGCAACGCTGGTCAGGCCACTCCACGAGCGATAGTATCACACTCCCTAGTCAGGAGCCTCGTGTGATACCACAAATCACTCTCCTGTCCTCAATACCCCAGTGGATAATCGTCTCCAGCTTTCGGTCCCGGGTAAGACAATCCTTCTACTGCCACTCCACTGGCAGGGTAACACCACAGTGTTCTTCCGGGGGGGGGGGGGGGGGGGCGACTTACAGCTGTTACAGCAAAGCACAAGGTATGGGGACGGCTGCCTTGGGTAGACTGACTCAACTTCCATCACAGCAGTCCCAGGTCGACTCTGTAAGCAGACACGTCATCAATAACAGGGACACACTAAAACACCTCACTTACGGGCTCAGACACAAACGCCCGACGTATCCACTCCATAGATGGCGTTGTCGTCTGAGCACCACCTCACCAGAGGTCAGCGGCGGCTGTGTTGTGTGCCAAACCGGACTGGAAACTGGCCCTTGTGGCCAGTACACGTCGTCCTCACCAGGTGTCGTCGTCCGTTTGGAGGGGGTTTCGGGAGCTGACCCACAGATGGCGCGGTCGTCACTGCTCCGTGCTTGGACGCTGGATCCGGGTTCGTAACACCCCTCCACACTACCACACACCCCCACCACTCTACCACACACCCCCACCACTCTAACACACAACCCCACCACACTACAACACATACCCACTACAAAACCACACAACCCACTACACTACCACACACTCCACCACACAACCACACGTCCCCTCCACACTGCCAAACAACCCCACCACACTACAACACACCCCACCACATTACCACACAACCCCACCACACTACCACACAACCCCACCACAATTCCACACAACCCTACCACACAACCACAAACCCCACCACACTACCACACACCCCTCTACACTACCACCTCACACCCCACCACACTACTACACAATCCACCAAACTACCATTCACCCCACCACACTACCACACACACCACCATACTACCACACACCCCACCACACTACCACACACCCCCACCCCACTACCACACACCCCCCACCACACAACCACACAATCCGACCACAATACCACACACCCCACCACACATCATACCACACTACCAAACACCACACCACAGAACCACACACCCCACAAAACTACCACACACCTCACCACAATACTACTCACCTCACAACACTATCACACACCCCACCACACTACCACATACACCCCATCACACTACCACACAACCCACCACACTACCACACATCCCCACGACACTACTACACACACCACCACACTACCACACACCACCACCACACTACCAAACACCCCCACCACACTACCACACACCCCCACCACACTACCACACACCACACTACCACACAACCCCACCACACTTCCACATACCCCACCACACTACCAAACACACCACCACACTACAACAAATCCCACCACAATACTACACAACCCCACCACACTTCCACACACACCACCACACTATAACACATCCCACCACAAAACTACACAACCCCACCACACTATCACACACTCCACTACACTACTACTCACGCCACCACACTTCCACACAACCCCTTCACACTACTACACACCCCCACCACACTACCACACACCCCACCACAATACTACAACCCCTTCACACTACCACACAACCCCACCACAATACTATACAACCCCATCACACTTCCACACACACCACCACACTACAACACATCCCACCACAATACATCACAACCCACCACACTACCACACACTCCCATCACACAACCATACACCCCCACCACACTACCACACAACCCCTTCACACTACCACACACCCCCACCACACTATCACACACCCCACCACAATACTACAATCCCTCCACACTACCACACAACCCCACCACTCTACCACACAACCCCACCACTTAACCTCAAAACCCCACAATACTACCACACATCCCCCACCACTCTAACACACACTCCACCACACTATCACACACTCCACCACACTACCACACGTCCCCTCCACACTGCAACACAACCCCACCACACTACAACACACCCCACCACACTACCACACCCCCCACCACATTACCACACAACCCCATCACACTACCACATCACACTACCACACACCCCCACCACACTACCACACACCCCAACACACTACCCCACCACACTTCCACATACTCACCACACTACCACAGACACCACCACGCTACGACACATCCCACCACAATACTACACAACCCCACCACACTACAACACACCCCCACCACTCTACCACACAACCCCACCACTGAACTCCACAACCCCACAGTACTACCACACAATCCCCACCACTCTACCAAACAACCCCACAACTCTACCACACAACACGTCATACTACCACACATCCCCACTACTCTAACACACAAACCCACCACAAAACCACACAACCCACTTCACTACCCCACAACCCCACCACACTACTTCACACTCCAACTCACTACCACACACCCAACCACATTACCACACACCCCTCTACACTACCACCTCACACCCCACCACACTACCACACAACCCACCACAATACCATTAACCCCACCACACTACCACACTACCACACACCCCACCACACTACCACACACCCCCACTTCACTACCACACACCCCCAGCACACAACCACACAATCCGACGACAATACCACACACCACACCACACTACCACACATCATACAACACTACCAAACACCACACCACACTACCACACACACCACCAAACAACAACACACCCCACCACACTACCACACTCCTCACCACAACACCCCACAACACTACCACACTCCCCACTACACTATCACACACACCCCATCACACTACTACACACCCCACCACACTACCATACAACCCCACCACACTACATCACCCCCCTATACACTACCACCTCACACCCCACCACACTACCACACAACCCACCTCACTACCATTCACCCCACCACACTACCTCACAATCCGACCACAATACCACACACCCCACCACACTACCATTCACCACACCACACGCCCCACCACACTACCACACACCCCACCACACTACCACACACCCACCACACACCCCCACCACACAATCCGACCACAATACCACATACCCCACAATACTACCACACATCATACCACACTACCAAACACCACAACACACTACCACACACCCCACCATACTACCACACACCCCACCACACTATCGCACATTTCACCACAATACTACTCACCCCATAACACTATCACTCACCCCTCCATAGTACCACAAACACCACCACACTACCACATATCACTGGAAGACAGAAGAATAAGGGGGACATGATCACAACCTACAAAATCCTCAGGGAAGTCAACCGGGTTAACAAGGATGAACTTTTCAACACTGGAGGGACGCGAACAAGGGGACACAGGTGGAAGCTGAGTACCCAAATGAGCCACAGAGACATTAGAAAGAACTTTTTCAGTGTCAGAGTAGCAAGTAAATGAAATGCACTAGGAAGTGATGTGGTGGTTACTGACTCCATACACAGTTTCAAATGTAGATATAATAGAGCCCAGTAGGCTCAGGAATCTGTACACCAGTTGATTGACAGTTGAGAGGCGGGACCAAAGAGCAAAAGCTCAACCCCCTCAAGCACAATTAGGTGAGTACAATTTGGTGAGTACATATCCCACCACACTACCACACACCTCCAACACTCTACCACACAACACCACCACTCAACCACACAACCTCACAGTACTACCACGCAGCCCCCACAACTCTACCACACAACCCCACTACACTACAACACAACCCCATAAAACTGCCATACACCCCGCCACAGTACCTCACAACGCCATCATACTACCACACACCCCACCACACTACCACACAACCCCATTACACTACCACACAACTCCACCATACTACCACATACCTCATCACACTACTACACACCCTACCACACAACCCCACCAAACTACCACACTCCCCCACAACATTACCACACAACCCCAGCACACTACCACACACCCCACCACACACACCTCATCACAATACCACACACCCCACCACACTACCACACATCCCCACCACACTACTACACACCCCACCTCACTACCAAACAACCCCACCACACAACCACACATCCCACTACACTTCTACACTCGCCACCAAACTACCACACACCTCACCACAATACTAAAGAACCCACCAAACTTCCACACACCAACACCACACTACCACACACACCCTCCACACTATTACACACCCCAACTACACTACCACACAACCCCACCAAAATTCCACATACTCATCACACAACCACACACACCACCACACTATGGCACATCCCACCACAATACTGTACAACCCCACCACAGTACCACACACCTCACCACAATACAACACAACCCTCCACACTACCACACACCCTTATCACACTACCACACACCCCCACCACACAACCACTTCACTCTACCACACACCCCTATCACACTACCACACACCCCACCACAATACTACAACCCCTCCACACTACCACACACCCCCACCACTCTACCACACAACCCCACCACTCAACCTCACAACCCCACAGTACTACCACACAACCCCCACCACTCTACCACACACCCCCACCACTCTAACACACAACCCCACCACACTACCACACATACCCACTACAAAACCACACAACCCACTACACTACCACACACTCCACCACACTACCACACGACCCCTCCACACTGCCAAACAACCCCACCACACTACAACACACCCCACCACATTACCACACAACCCCACCACACTACCACACAACCCCACCACAATTCCACACAACCCTACCACACAACCACAAACCCCACCACACTACCACACACCCCTCTACACTACCACCTCACACCCCACCACACTACTACACAATCCACCAAACTACCATTCACCCCACCACACACACCACCATACTACCACACACCCCACCACACTACCACACACCCCCACCTCACTACCACACACCCCCCACCACACAGGAATATGATAGAAACAACATGGCAACCATTAACATAATAGAAAGAGCAGCTTCTGATGCTAGCAGGAATGGATATGGACTACTAATTATGGGAGACTTCAACCATGGGAAGATAGATTGGAAGAACAGAGACCCGCATGGAGGACCAGAAACATGGAGAGCTAGGCTGCTGGACGTGGCAACAAGAAACTTTCTAAGCCAGCACACCAAAGAACCAACAAGAATGAGAGGAGAAGATGAACCACCAATGCTTGATTTGATATTTACCCTAAATGAATGGGATATAAGGGAAGTTAAGATGGAAGCGCCCTTGGGAATGAGTGACCACAGTGTATTGAACTTTGAGTACTTGGTAGAGCTAGGACTTATCTCCCCCCAAAAAGAACTAGGAATCAAAAGGCTGGCATACCGAAAGGGGAATTATGAACAGATGAGAAGTTTCCTAAGTGAAATACCTTGGGACACAAACCTCAGAGACAAGTCTGTACAGGGTATGATGGACTATGTTACCCAAAAGTGTCTTGAGGCAGTAAACAGGTTCATCCCGGCCCAAAGGGAAAAATCCGAGAAGCAACAGAAGAATCCATGGTATAATAGGGCATGTATCGAAGCGAAGAAACTGAACAAAAAGGCGTGGAGGAACTTCCGGAATAACAGAACACCAGAAAGCAGAGAGAGATACCAGAGAACCAGGAATGAGTACGTCAGGGTGAGAAGAGAAGCAGAGAAAAATTTTGAAAATGATATAGCAAACAAAGCCAAGACTGAACCAAAGCTACTCCACAGTCACATCAGAAGGAAAACAACAGTGAAAGAACAGGTATTGAAACTTAGAACAGGCGAGGACAGGTATACAGAGAATGACGGAGAGGTGTGTGAGGAACTCAACAAGAGGTTCCAGGAGGTCTTCACAATAGAACAGGGTGAGGTCACTGTGCTAGGAGAAAGGGAGGTAAACCAGACGGCCTTGGAGGAGTTCGAAATTACGAGAGAGGAGGTCAAGAGACACCTGCTGGATCTGGATGTTAGAAAGGCTGTTGGTCCAGATGGGATCTCACCATGGGTACTGAAAGAGTGTGCAGAGGCACTTTGCTTGCCACTCTCCATAGTGTACAGTAAGTTACTAGAGACGGGAGACCTACCAGAAATATGGAAGACGGCGAATGTGGTCCCAATATACAAAAAGGGCGACAGACAAGAGGCACTGAACTAAAGGCCAGTGTCCTTGACTTGTATACCATGCAAGGTGATGGAGAAGATCGTGAGAAAAAACCTGGTAACACATCTGGAGAGAAGGGACTTCGTGACAAATCGCCAACATGGATTCAGGGAGGGTAAATCTTGCCTTACAGGCTTGATAGAATTCTACGATCAGGTGACACAGATTAAGCAAGAAAGAGAGGGCTGGGAGGACTGCATTTTCTTGGATTGTCGGAAAGCCTTTGACACAGTACCGCATAAGAGGCTGGTACATCAGCTGGAGAGACAGGCAGGTGTAGCTGGTAAGGTGCTCCACTGGATAAGGGAGTATCTAAGCAATAGGAAGCAGAGAGTTACGGTGAGGGGTGAGACCTCCGATTGGCGTGAAGTCACCAGTGGAGTCCCACACGGCTCTGTACTCGTTCCTATCTTGTTTCTGATATACGTAAATGATCTCCCGGAGGGTATCGATTCATTTCTCTCAATGTTTGCGGACGATGCTAAAATTATGAGAAGGATTAAAACAGAAGAGGACTGTTTGAGGCTTCAAGAAGACCTAGACAAGCTAAAGGAATGGTCGAACAAATGGTTGTTAGAGTTTAACCCAACCAAATGTAATGTAATGAAGATAGGTGTAGGGAGCAAGAGGCCAGATACAAGGTATCATCTGGGAGAGGAAATTCTTCAGGAGTCAGAGAAGGAAAAAGACTTGGGGGTTGATATCACGCCAGACCTGTCTCCTGCAGCACATATCAAGCGGATAACATCAGCGGCATATGCCAGGCTGGCCAACATACGAACGGCATTCAGAAACTTGTGTAAAGAATCATTCAGAACTTTGTATACCACATATGTCAGGCCAATCCTGGAGTATGCAGCCCCAGCATGGAGTCCATATCTAGTCAAGGATAAGACTAAACTGGAAAAGGTTCAAAGGTTTGCCACCAGACTAGTACCCGAGCTGAGAGGTATGAGCTACGAGGAGAGAATACGGGAATTAAACCTCACTTCGCTGGAAGACAGAAGAGTTAGGGGGGACATGATCACCACATTCAAGATTCTGAAGGGGATTGATAGGGTAGATAAAGACAGTCTATTTAACACAAGGGGAACACGCACAAGGGGACACAGGTGGAAACTGAGTGCCCAAATGAGCCACAGAGATATTAGAAAGAACTTTTTTAGTGTCAGAGTGGTTGACAAATGGAATGCATTAGGGGGTGATGTGGTGGAGGCTGACTCCATACACAGTTTCAAGTGTAGATATGACAGAGCCCGATAGGCTCAAGAATCTGTACACCTGTTGATTGACGGTTGAGAGGCGGGACCAAAGAGCCAGAGCTCAACCCCCGCAAACACAACTAGGTGAGTACAACTAGGTGAGTACATACACCCCATCACACTACCACACAACCCACCACACTACCACACATCCCCACGACACTACTGCACACGTCACCACACTACCACACACCACCACCACACTACCAAACACCCCCACCACACTACCACACACCCCCACCACACTACCACACACCACACTACCACACAACCCCACCACACTTCCACATACCCCACCACTCTACCACACACACCACCACACTACAACACATCCCACCACAATACTACACAACCCCACCACACTTCCACACACACCACCACACTACAACACATCCCACCACAAAACTACACAACCCCACCACACTACCACACACTCCACTACACTACTACTCACGCCACCACACTTCCACACAACCCCTTCACACTACTACACACCCCCACCACACTACCACACACCCCACCACAATACTACAACCCCTCCACACTACCACACAACCCCACCACAATACTATACAACCCCATCACACTTCCACACACACCACCACACTACAACACATCCCACCACAATACATCGCAACCCACCACACTACCACACACTCCCATCACACAACCATACACCCCCACCACACTACCACACAACCCCTTCACACTACCACACACCCCCACCACACTATCACACACCCCACCACAATACTACAATCCCTCCACACTACCACACAACCCCACCACTCTACCACACAACCCCACCACTTAACCTCAAAACCCCACAGTACTACCACACATCCCCCACCACTCTAACACACACTCCACCACACTATCACACACTCCACCACACTACCACACGTCCCCTCCACACTGCCACACAACCCCACCACACTACAACACACCCCACCACACAACCACACACCCCACCACAATACCACACAACCCCATCACACTACCATATCACACTACCACACACCCCCATCGCACTACCACACACCCCCAACACACTACCCCACCACACTTCCACATACTCACCACACTACCACAGACACCACCACGCTACGACACATCCCACCACAATACTACACAACCCCACCACACTACAACACACCCCCACCACTCTACCACACAACCCCACCACTGAACTCCACAACCCCACAGTACTACCACACAATCCCCACCACTCTACCAAACAACCCCACAACTCTACCACACAACACATCATACTACCACACATCCCCACTACTCTAACACACAAACCCACCACAAAACCACACAACCCACTTCACTACCCCACAACCCCACCACACTACTTCACACTCCAACACACTACCACACACCCAACCACATTACCACACACCCCTCTACGCTACCACCTCACACCCCACCACACAACCCACCACACTACCATTCACCCCACCACACTACCACACTACCACACACCCCACCACACTACCACACACCCCCACTTCACTACCACACACCCCCACCACACAACCACACAATCCGACGACAATACCACACACCTCACCACACTACCACACATCATACAACACTACCAAACACCACACCACACTACCACACACCCCACCAAACAACAACACACCCCACCACACTACCACACACCTCACCACAACACCCCACAACACTACCACACTCCCCACTACACTAACACACACACCCCATCACACTACTACACACCCCACCACAGTACCATACAACCCCACCACACTACATCACCCCCCTATACACTACCACCTCACACCCCACCACACTACCACACAACCCACCTCACTACCATTCACCCCACCACACTACCACACAATCCGACCACAATACAACACACCCCACCACACTACCATTTACCACACCACACGCCCCACCACACTACCACACACCCCACCACACACCCCCACCACACAATCCGACCACAATACCAAATACCCCACGACACTACCACACATCATACCACACTACCACACACCCCCCCACACTACCACACACCCCACCACACTACCACACACCCCACCACACACCCCCACCACACACCCCCACCACACTACCACACATCATACCACACTACCAAACACCACAACACACTACCACACACCCCACCACACTACCACACACCCCACCACACTACCACACACCCCCACCACACTACCACACATCATACCACACTACCAAACACCACAACACACTACCACACACCCCACCACACACCACACACCTCACCACACACCCTCACCACACAATCCGACCACAATACCGCATACCCCACAGTCTACCACACATCATACCACACTACCAAACACCACAACACACTACCACAAACCTCACCACAATACTACTCACCCCACAACACTATCACACACCCCACCACACTACCAGACACACCCCATCACACTACCACACACCCCACTACACTTCTACACACCCCACCTCACTTCCAAACAACCCCACCACACTACTACACACCCCACCACACTACCAAACAACCCCACCACACTACCACACACCCCTCCACAATACTACACAACCCTCCAAACTACCACACACCCCCATCACACTTCCACACACCCTCACCACACTACTACACAACCCCACCATACTACCACACACCCCACCACACTACCATACACACCACCACACTATCACACATCCCACCACAATTCAAAACAACCCCACCACACTACCACACGTTCCACTACACTACTACACACGACACCACATCTACAAACACCCCACCACAATACTAGACAACCCACCACACTACCACGCACCCCCATCACACTACCACACACCCCCCTCACACTACCACACAACCCCTTCACACTACCACACACCCCCACCACACACCCCACCACAATACTACACAACCCTTCACACTACCACACATCCCCACCACTCAATCACACAATCCCACAGTACTACCACAGAACCCTCACCTCTCTACCACACAACCTCACAACTCTGCCACACAACCCATCATACTACCACATATCTCCACCACTCTACCACAGAACCCCACCACACTATCACACAAACCCACCACACAACCACACACCCCACCACAGAACCACACATCCCCACCACACTACCACACACCCCACCCCACTATCACACAACCCCACCACACAACCACACCCCCCACCACTCTACCACACACCCCAATCAAACTACCACACACCCCACCACTGTTCTACATAACCCCACCACACTACCACACACCTATCTTGAGGTTACTTTGAGGTGCTTCCGGGGCTTAGTGTCCCCGCGGCCCGGTCGTCGACCAGGCCTACTGGACTGATCAACCAGGCTGTTAGACGCGGCTGCTCGCAGCATGACGTATGATTCACAGCCTGGTTGATCAGGTATCCTTTGGAGGTGCTTATCCAGTTCTCTCTTGAACACTGAGGGGTCGGCCAGTTATGCCCCTTATGTGTAGTGGAAGCGTGTTGAACAGTCTCGAACCTCTGATGTTGATAAAGTTCTCTCTCAGAGTACCTGTTGCACCTCTGCTCTTCAACGGGGGTATTCTGCACATCCTGCCATGTCTTCTGGTCTCATGTGATGTTATTTCTGTGTGCAGGTTTGGGACCAGCCCCTCAATTATTTTCCACGTGTAAATTATTATGTATCTCTCCCGCCTGCGTTCAAGGGAGTACAGATTTAGGCTCTTTAGTCGGTCCCAGTAATTTAGATGTTTTACTGAGTGGATTCTAGCAGTAAAGGATCTCTGCACGCTCTCCAGGTCAGCAATTTCCCCAGCTTTGAAAGGGGCTGTCATTGTGCAGCAGTACTCCACTCTAGAGAGCACAAGCGTTTTGAAAAGTATCATCATCGGTATAGCATCTCTAGTGTGAAAAGTTCTTGATATCCAACCTGTCATTTTTCTTGCAGTTGTGACGGGTACTTTATTGTGTTCTTTAAAGGTAAAGTCTTCCGACATGAGTACACCCAGATCCTTTACATTGCCTTTTCGTTCTATGTTATGATTTGCCTGAGTTTTGTACGTGGTTTTTGTTTTTATATTTTCAATTTTTCCGTAGCGCATGAGCTGGAACTTATCCTCGTTAAACACCATATTATTTTCTGTAGCCCATAAAAAGACCTGATCTACATCTGATTGGAGGTTTGCCGTGTCCTCTATGTTGCCAACTCTCATGAAAATCCTAGTGTCATCTGCAAAGGATGATAGAGTGCTATAGGTTGTGTTCTTGTCTATTTCCGATATGAGGATGAGAAAAAGTACTGGAGCAAGCACAGTACCCTGGGGGACTGAGCGCTTCACGGTTGATGGGCTGGATTATATTTTGTTGACTATTACACATTGGGTTCTGTTAGTCAGGAAATTGTAGATCCATCTGCCTATTTTCCCGGTAATTCCTTTTAAACGCATTTTATGTGCAATAACACCATGGTCACATTTATCCAAAGCTTTTGCGAAATCTGTGTAAATTACATCAGTGTTTTGTTTGTCTTCCATAGCATCTAATGCCATATCATAGTGGTCCAGCAACTGCGACAGGCAAGAGCACCCTGTTCTGAAACCATGTTGTCCGGGGTTATGAAGATGCTGTGATTCCACGTATTTTGTGATCTTACTTCTGAGCACTCTCTAAAAAATTTTTATGATGTGTGTTACGGCCCTATTGGGTCGCAACGGGGTTCTTTCTCTGATCTTAATACAGTTTGGGTATCCGGCCCCAAGTTAGTCTTGGCTTTCAAAGGGTGTGTTCCGTAACGCAAGTAAATTAAAGGGGAAGGGAGACAAAGGCAAAAACTTAAATATATAATTATCACTGTCACCATAAATAATATATAAATTATCACACGGGAGAGGTATAAACACTATTATGTACAATATGGTCTTCCTCTGAAGACGCGGAGTGTTCCACGGTGCTCGACGATGCTTAGCCCTTGGTCCTCTTGTGGCCTCACGATAAATCCTTCGATTCTCTCGAGTCTACCCTGGCCACAGGCCAGCCAAATCACAGTTCCACTGGGGGCACCGTCGTGGAGGCCTTCAACCACAAATCCAGCCTGTAGCTGGCAGGTTCCAATCAGTTCCGCTGGTTAGGCCACTCCACGACCGATACTAGGGTCGCGAGCCCTAGGCAGGAGCCTCGTGTGATTTCACAGATCACTCTCCTCACCACAACACCCCAGTGGTCAGACTTCTCCACCAGTCAGCCCCGGGTACGACAATTCCTCAACTGCCATGTCACAGGCAGGCTACCACAACAGTGCTCATCCGGGGGGCAACTCTCAGCTTCAGCAGCAAATGCGTGAAGGTTCTACGGCTGCCTTGGGTAGACTGCCCCAACGTTCATTACAGCAGTCCCAGGTCGACTCTGTAATCAGACACGTCATCAGTACTAGTTACACTCTAGGGCACCTCACTTACAGGCTTAGACACAAACACCCACCTATCCACTTCATAGATGGCGTTGCTGTCCAAGCGTCACCTCACCAGAGGTCAGCAGCGGCTACGTCACGAGCTGATTAGGACTGGAAACTAGCCTTTGTGGCCAGTATACCTCGTCCTCACTAGGTGGCGTCGTCCATTTGGAGGGGGTTTCGGGAGCTGACCCACAGATGGCGCTGTCGTCACTGCTCCATGCTCGGACGCTGGGCTCGGGTCCGTAACAATGTGCGATGTTAGTGCTATAGGTCTGTAATTTTTTGCCTCTACCTTATTTCCTCCTTTATGGAGTGGTGCTATCTCTGCTGTTTTTAGTATGTCAGGGATAATGCCAGTATCTAGGTTTTGTCTCCACAGAATGTGAAGGGCCTGCGATAGTGGTTTTTACAATTCTTGATGAATATGGAGTTCCAAGAATCCCCACCACAATACAACACATCCCCACCACACTACCATACACCAACAACTCTACCATACACCCCAACACACTACAACACACCCCCACCACTCTACCACACAACCCCACCACTGAACTCCACAACCCCACAGTACTACCACACAATCTCCACCACTCTACCAAACAACCCCACAACTCTACCACACAACCCATCATACTACCACACATCCCCCACTACTCTAACACACAAACCCACCACAAAACCACACAACCCACTACACTACCACACAACCCCACCACACTACTTCACACTCCACCACACTACCACACATCCCCTCCACACTGCCACACAACCCCACCACACCCCACCACACTACCACACACCCAACCACATTACCACACACCCCTCTACAGAACCACCTCACACCCCACCTCACTACCACACAACCCACCATACTACCATTCACCCCACCACACTACCAAACACCCCACCAATTTACCACACACCCCACCATACACCCCACCACACTACCACATACCTCACCACAATACTATCACACACCCCACCACACCACCACACACCCCAACACACTACCACACACCCCCACCTCACTTCCACACACCCCAACACACTTCCACACACCCCCAACTCACTACCACACACCCCACCACACACCCCACCTCACAACCAGACAATCCGACCACAATACCACACACCCCACCACACACCCCACCTCACAATCCGACCACAATACCACATACCCCACCACACTACCACACATCATACCACACTACCAAACACCACAACACACTACCACACACCCCACCACACTACCACAGACCTCACCATACACCCCACCACACTACCACAAACCTTACCACAATACTACTCACCCCACAACACTACCACACACCCCACCACACTACCACACACCCCACCATACTACCAAACAAACCCACCACACTACCACACACCCCACTACACTACTACACACACCCCACCACACTACCAAAAAACCCCACCACACTACTACACACCCCTCCACAATACTACACAACCCACCAAACTACCACACACCCCCATCACACTACCACACACCCTCACCACACTACCATACAACCCCACCACACTACCAAACAACCCCACCACACTACTACACACCCCTCCACAATACTACACAACCCACCAAACTACCACACACCCCCATCACACTACCACACATCCCCATCACACTACCTCACACCCTCACCACACTACCATACAACCCCACCACACTACCACACACCCCACCATACTACCAAACAACCCCACCACACTACCACACACCCCACTACACTACTACACACCCCACCACACTATCAAACATCCCCACCACACTACCACACACCCCTCCACAATACTACACAACCCACCAAACTACCACACACCCCCATCACACTACCACACACCTTCACCACACTACCATACAACCCCACCATACTACCACACACCCCACCACAATACCACACACACCACCACACTATCACACATCCAACCACAATTCTAAACAACCCCACCACACTACCACACGTTCCACTACACTACTACACACGCCACCACACTTACAAACACCCCCATCACAATACTAGACAACCCACCACACTACCACACACCCCCATCACACTACCACACACCCCCATCACACTACCACACAACCCCTTCACACTACCACACACCCCCACTACACTACCATACACCCCACCACAATATTACACAACCCTCCATACTACCACACACCCCCACCCCTCTACCACACAACCCCAACACTCAATCACACAATCCCACAGTACTACCACAGAACCCCCACCTCTCTACCACACAACCTCACAACTCTACCACACAACCCATCATACTACCACATATCTCCACCACTCTACCACAGAACCCCACCACACTATCACACAAACTCACCACACTACCACACACCCCACCACAGAACCACACATCCCCACCACACTACCACACACCCCACTCCACTACCACACAACCCCACCACACACCCACACCTCCCACCACTCTACCACACACCCCCATCAAACTACCACACACCCCATCACTATTCTACACAACCCCACCACACTACCACACACCCCACCACAATACTACACATCCCCACCACACTACCACACACCAATAACTCTACCACACACCCTATCACACTACCACACACCCCACCACACTACCACACACCCTCACCACTCTACCACACAACCCCACTACCCTTCCACACACACCCACACCACTACCACACACCTCCACCACTCTACCATACACCCCCCACCACACTACCTCACACCCCCGCCACTCTATCACACAACCCCACAACTCTACCACACAACCCACCACACTGCCACACACTCCACCACACTACCACACAAACCCACCACACTACCACACAGCCCACCACACTACCACTCAACCCCACCACACTACTAAACACTCCACCACACTACCATACACCCCCACCACACTACCTCACACCCCCGCCACTCTATCACACAACCCCACAACTCTACCCAACAACCCGCCACACTGCCACACACTCCACCACACTATCACACAACCCCACCCTCACTACCACACAAACCCACCACACTGCCACACAACACACCACACTACCACTCAACCCCACCACACTACTAAACACTCCCCTCACAGTACCACACGCCCCATCCACACTGCCATACAATAATTGTAAATCACAGGGTAAGATTGCAAGACATGAAGAAGTCAACGACATCATCAAGAGGAGCCTCGCCACAGCCCGCTCTTCGGCACAAAGAGAACCACACTTATCCAGACCTAACGACCCTCAGAAGAGCCCAGATAGGGTCACCTTGCTACCTTGGAAGGATGGTAAGCAAGTGGTGTGGGACTACACGTGCGCTGCCACACTGGCCAGTACCTACCTCCACTACAGCACACCTAAAATGGGTGGTGATGCTTTTTTCAGGGAATCACAGAAAATTATTAAATACAGAGGTCTGGCACTGTGAGGGAATGGTTCACCAGCTCACTTACAATGGTGCTCTTATGCCTGTACCAGCCAGTACACTTGTAAAGTGCACTTGTTAAGTTCGCGGACTGGAGTTTGGTAACCAGTACCCGAAAATATCTTGTGTTTGGGCTCATGTGAGAGCCCCAGTCATCAGCATTCCAGAAATGTTACTCTGGCCGGGGTGGCATGTCTGTGGACAGAGATAGAGCCAATAGCATCATTCTATTGTATAACTTGGAGCGAGGACTCAAGATTTGCACGGGAACAGTCAGCCCACCTGGCGAGTGTGGGCCTCCCGCAAGCTACAGCATCGTCGCCATGGCAATAGCCGCCTTCTTTGCAAACATCTGGGGGAGTCAGTAATCTTGAAGTTGCCCTAGGGGGCCACGCTACACCGCCGCTGATTGGTTGAGAAGGGTAGGCCACTGTGTGCCTCCCTCTCATTGGTTATTTCGAGGAGGACTCGGGAATCGCCGGTGTCCTTCCCTGAAGCATCATTCTGCTCCAGTCACCACCATAGCCTGAAGTCTCTCTCTCTTGCCCATTCGGCCAAATTGGGCAAGACGACGTCATGGTGACTGTCTCCTCAGCTTCTCCACTGCCGCCTCCACCAAGACCGCCAGCTGCACAGTCAGAATCCAGCTGGAGTCCTCGTTGAGGGGTAGAAAGATAGGGAACGAGTGAAAGAGATCTGGGTCATGAGTAATTTGCATACGAGCAGTAACAAACTCGTGGATCTCCATACCGGTGATTATAGACGTTCAAATTCCGGCTAGTGCTCTGTAGCAGTCGATGGGAACGGGAAAATTCGTGTCAGTGTTTTAAGGCAGATTTCCCATGTTTGTGTAAGACGTTATAAGTTGTGCGCGTCACCTGGGTACGAATGCTCCGCTTCACGGGTGGGTGAACCGACTCGGTGCGAACCGAGCCGTGTTGTGAGAGAGGGTTTCGAAAGGTGCACCAATTGTACGTAAGATACCATGTGAGGTACCAGCTCCACTTAGCCTCCACCACTGTGAGCCAGCCTCCAGTAGCGGGGTGCCTGATGTATGGTAATGGTGTGTGTGAGGCTGGCTGATTAAATGTGTAAGTACTTATGTGTGTTTTTCTGGTGATTAGACGGTCTCTTAAGCCTGAATTCGAAGTCAGGTGTTCCGTCGCATTGTCACTAAGCACCTGCAGAGGTGAAGTGAAGTGTAGACGAGGAGATAATCACCCTTGTTGTCATCTTGTCAGTCCAGAGGGACTTACGTCTTGTGTACACAAACGTACAGTGTGTACTCACCTATTTGTGCTTGCGGGGGTTGAGCTTTGGCTCTTTGGTCCCGCCTCTCAACTGTCAATCAACTGGTGTACAGATTCCTGAGCCTACTGGGCTCTATCATATCTACATTTAAAACTGTGTATGGAGTCAGCCTCCACCACATCACTGCCTAGTGCATTCCATCCGTTAACTACTCTGAAACTGAAAAAGTTCCTTCTAACGTCTCTGTGGCTCATGTGGGTACTCAGTTTCCACCTGTGTCCCCTTGTTCGCGTCCCACCAGTGTTGAATAGTTTATCCTTGTTTACGCGGTCGATTCCTCTGAGGATTTTGTAGGTTGTGATCATGTCTCCCCTTACTCTTCTGTCTTCCAGTGTCGTAAGGTGCATTTCCCGCAGCCTTTCCTCTTAACTCATGCCTCTTAGTTCTGGGACTAGTCTAGTGGCATACCTTTGGACTTTTTCCAGCTTCGTCTTGTGCTTGACAAGGTACGGGCTCCACGCTGGGGCCGCATACTGCAGGATTGGTCTTACATATGTGGTGTACAAGATTCTGAATGATTCCTTACACAGGTTCCTAAACGCTGTTCTGATGTTAGCCAGCCTCGCATATGCCGCAGACGTTATTCTTTTTATGTGGGCTTCAGGAGACAGGTTTGTTGTGATATCAACTCCTAGATCTTTCTCTCTATTCGTTTCATTAAGTACTTCATCTCCTATTCTGTATCCAGTGTTTGGCCTCCTATTTCCACCACCTAGTTTCATTACTTTGCATTTACTCGGGTTGAACTTCAACAGCCATTTGTTGGACCATTCACTCAGTCTGTCTAGGTCATCTTGTAGCCTCCTACTATCGTCCTCAGTTTCAATCCTCCTCATAATTTTTGCATCATCGGCAAACATTGAGAGAAACGATTCTATACCCTCTGGAAGATCATTTACATATATCAGAAACAGTATAGGTCCAAGGACTGACCGCTGCGGTACTCCACTCGTAACGTCTCGCCAATCTGAGACCTCACCCCTCACACTGACTCGTTGTCTCCTGTTACTTAGGTACTCCTGTATCCAACGGAGTACCTTCCCTTTCACTCTTGCCTGCATCTCCATTTTTTTCACTAGCCTCTTGTGTGGCACTGTATCAAAGGCTTTCTGACAATCCAAAAATATGCAGTCTGCCCACCCTTCTCTTTCTTGCCTTATTTTTGTTGCCTGGTCGTAAAATTCAAGTAACCCTGTGAGGCAGGACCTGCCATCCCTGAATCCATGTTGATGCTGTGTTACAAAGTTCTTTCGCTCCACTAGCTTTCCTCGCACAATCTTCTCCATCATCTTGCATGGTATGCAGGTTAAAGACGCTGGTCTGTAATTCAGTGCCTGCTGTCTATCCCCTTTCTTGTATATCGTCAACGTATATCATGTGTGTGTGTGTGTGTGTGGGTACACACGGGAACATAGACTCGCCAAGGACTGAGAGGATGTCCATGTAATATTTCATATTCCATTCTAGTAGGATTGTGGTGATTCAATCATTTTTGATCGTCCGTGGGACAGTGTTATTATTCCATGTGTAATCTTGCAGGTGTGGAATTCTAGTACTGAGCGCTCAGATTAGGGTCAGTCTGTAATGTCAGGGATTCCTGGCAATGATTATTGTGGAGTGATACCAGATTGTGATTTTAATTTCTTGTTTTGTTCCCTGGGCCTTGACAAGTGTGATATATATATATATATATATATATATATATATATATATATATATATATATATATATATATATATATATATATATATATATATATATATATATTTATATATATATATATATATATATATATATATATATATATACATATATATATATATATATATATATATATATATATATATATATAAATATATATATATAAATATAATATATATAAATATATATAAATATATATATATATATATATATATATATATATATATATATATATATATATATATATATATATATATATATATGTCGTACCTAGTAGCCAGAACTCACTTCTCAGCCTACTATTCAAGGCCCGATTTGCCTAATAAGCCAAGTTTTCCTGAATTAATATATATACTATATTTTTTTTCTTATGAAATGATAAAGCAACCCTTTTCTCTATGTATGAGGTCAATTTTATTTTATTGGAGTTAAAATTAACGTAGATATATGACCGAACCTAACCAACCCTACCTAACCTAACCTAACCTATATTTATAGGTAAGGTTAGGTTAGGTAGCCAAAAAAAGCTAGGTTAGGTTAGGTTAGGTAGGTTAGGTAGACGAAAAAACATTAATTCATGAAAACTTGGCTTATTAGGCAAATCGGGCCTTGAATAGTAGGCTGAGAAGTGCGTTCTGGCTATTAGGTACGACATATATATATATATATATATAAATATATATAAATATATATATATATATATATATATATATATATATATTTATATATATATATATGTATATATATATATATATATATATTTATATATATATAAATATATATATATATATATATATATATATATATATATATATATATATATATATATATATATATATATATATATATATATGTATATATATATATATATATATATATATATATATATATATATATATATATATACTATTAAATATGACCGAAAAAGTAAGATTAATAATTCTAACACGAATTTTCTCAATCTTTCGTACATTTCTTTTCACTGTTGGAGGTAAATCAAAAATCAATTCTCCAAAATTCATTTTTATTTCTAGTCTGACGCGACACGAGCGCGTTTCGTAAAACTTATTACATTTTCAAAGACTTTAGTTCACAAATACACAACTGAATAGAACTTACGCATCTCCGATTTTATATCTACATTTGAGTGAGGTGGAAGGGGTGATGTGGCATTAACACAAGACAGAACAAGAGGTGGCATTAATAGGGTATTAATTTCATCAACACAAGACAGAACAAGAGGTGGTATTAATAGGGTATTAATTTCATCAACACAAGACAGAACACGAAACAATGGATATTGAATAGAAGTGTTTGTAGAAAGCCTATTGGTCCATATTTCTTGATGCTTCTATATTGGAGCGGAGTCTTGAGGTGGGTAGAATATAGTTGTGCAATAATTGGCTGTTGATTGCTGGTGTTGACTTCTTGATGTGTAGTGCCTCGCAAACGTCAAGCCGCCTGCTATCGCTGTATCTATCGATGATTTCTGTGTTGTTTACTAGGATTTCTCTGGCGATGGTTTGGTTGTGGGAAGAGATTATATGTTCCTTAATGGAGCCCTGTTGCTTATGCATCGTTAAACGCCTAGAAAGAGATGTTGTTGTCTTGCCTATATACTGGGTTTTTTGGAGCTTACAGTCCCCAAGAGGGCATTTGAAGGCATAGACGACGTTAGTCTCTTTTAAAGCATTCTGTTTTGTATCTGGAGAGTTTCTCATGAGTAGGCTGGCCGTTTTTCTGGTTTTATAGTAAATCGTCAGTTGTATCCTCTGATTTTTGTCTGTAGGGATAACGTTTGTATTAACAATATCTTTCAGGACCCTTTCCTCCGTTTTATGAGCTGTGGAAAAGAAGTTCCTGTAAAATAGTCTAATAGGGGGTATAGGTGTTGTGTTAGTTGTCTCTTCAGAGGTTGCATGGCTTTTCACTTTCCTTCTTATGATGTCTTCGACGAAACCATTGGAGAAGCCGTTATTGACTAGGACCTGCCTTACTCTACAGAGTTCTTCGTCGACTTGCTTCCATTCTGAGCTGTGGCTGAGAGCACGGTCGACATATGCGTTAACAACACTCCTCTTGTACCTGTCTGGGCAGTCGCTGTTGGCATTTAGGCACATTCCTATGTTCGTTTCCTTAGTGTAGCCTGCAGTGTGGAAACCTCCGCCCTTTTCCATGACTGTTACATCTAGAAAGGGCAGCTTCCCATCCTTTTACATCTCGTAAGTGAAACGCAGCACGGAACTCTGCTCAAATGCCTCCTTCAGCTCCTGCAGATGTCTGACATCAGGTACCTGTGTAAAAATGTCTTCAACATACCTGCAGTATATGGCCGGTTTCAAGTTCATGTCGACTAAGACTTTTTGCTCGATGGTACCCATGTAGAAGTTTGCAAACAGGACACCTAGGGGAGAACCCATGGCGACCCCATCTACTTGCTTATACATGTGCCCATCCGGGCTCAAGAAGGGTGCCTCTTTAGTACAAGCTTGGAGTAGTTTCCTCAGAATATTTTCTGGTATGTCAAGAGGAGTACAGGCTGGATCACGATACACTCTGTCGGCTATCATTCCGATTGTCTTGTCCACAGGTACGTTGGTAAACAGCGATTCTACGTCCAACGAGGCTCTTATCCCTGTGGCCCGTGTGCCCCGCAGTAAGTCAACAAATTCCTTTGGAGACTTCAGGCTGAAGGCGCAAGGAACATAAGGAGTCAGCAGGCCGTTGAGTCGCTTCGCCAGTCTGTACGTGGGTGTGGGTATCTGGCTAATGATTGGCCGAAGTGGGTTTCCAGGCTTGTGTGTCTTGACATTTCCATACGCATATACAGGTTTATATTCCCCAATGATCTTTGTCAGGTGGAGTCCGGATTTCTTGGCGTTCACAGTTTCGATCAGTTTGTTGACTTTTGCTTTTAATTCGGCTGTAGTGTCCTTCGTTACCCTTTGGAACTTAGTTTGGTCAGAGAGTATGATGTTCATTTTCGCCAGATATTCGTCTTTTTTAAGAATGACATATATTGGCGACTTTTCACCTCTCCTGACAACTATCTCCTTGTTCTCACGAAGGCTTTTAGCTGCCGCTTTAAGCTCGGGGGACAGTATGGTGCTTCTGTAATTGCCTCGATTCTTTCCTCCTTCTGCAATAAGTTCTGCTTGTAAGGTATCTTTGGTAGTGACCTTCTTTTGTGTCTCGAGGTCGAATATGTCGTCCAACAGAATTTCCAACTCTACTTTCCAGAGTTGGAAACAAATCAGAGGATACAACTGACGATTTACTATAAAACCAGAAAAACGGCCAGCCTACTCATGAGAAACTCTCCAGACACAAAACAGAACGCTTTAAAAGAGACTAACGTCGTCTATGCCTTCAAATGCCCTCTTGGGGACTGTAAGCTCCAAAAAACCCACTATATAGGCAAGACAACAACATCTCTTTCTAGGCGTTTAACGATGCATAAGCAACAGGGCTCCATTAAGGAACATATAATCTCTTCCCACAACCAAACCATCGCCAGAGAAATCCTAGTAAACAACACAGAAATCATCGATAGATACAGCGATAGCAGGCGGCTTGACGTTTGCGAGGCACTACACATCAAGAAGTCAACACCAGCAATCAACAGCCAATTATTGCACAACTATATTCTACCCACCTCAAGACTCCGCTCCAATATAGAAGCATCAAGAAATATGGACCAATAGGCTTTCTACAAACACTTCTATTCAATATCCATTGTTTCGTGTTCTGTCTTGTGTTGATGAAATTAATACCCTATTAATACCACCTCTTGTTCTGTCTTGTGTTGATAAAATTAATACCCTATTAATGCCACCTCTTGTTCTGTCTTGTGTTAATGCCACATCACCCCTTCCACCTCACTCAAATGTAGATATAAAATCGGAGATGCATAAGTTCTATTCAGTTGTGTATTTGTAAACTAAAGTCTTTGAAAATGTAATAAGTTTTACGAAACGCGCTCGTGTCGCGTAAGACTAGAAATAAAAATGAATTTTGGAGAATTTATTTTTGATTTACCTCCAACAGTGAAAAGAAATGTACGAAAGATTGAGAAAATTCGTGTTAGAATTATTAATCTTACTTTTTCGGTCATATTTAATAATATATGTCTACAGGAAAGACTGCTACCAAAATATACTAATATATATATATATATATATATATATATATATATATATATATATATATATATATATATATATATATATATATATATATATATATATATATATATATATATATATATATTGTGACGGTAACGCGTTGGTGTTCGGCTGTTTAAGGCTAGGGGTATGGCCTCGTCACATAGTTATAAAAAAAATAGAAAAAACTGGAACTTCATCTGTGGTAAGGTAAGGAGAAGACACACAACACAAGTAAATTTTAACAATGAAATTTTAATTACGTTAAATAAATCAAAACATGAAAAAATGGACAAACAAATTTGTATAATAAAATCAATCAATCAAAATAATAAGAATAATTAAATGACACAATGAAAAGTTACGTTAAGACAAAATAACAAGAAGTGCAATACAAAAATAAAGGTAAGGTGCTGGAATATCGGCTTTAAGCTACCACCTCTCTCAGTATACGCTAACGTCTAGCCGGGAGGAGTGGTAACTGCGGAAGCACAGAATATTCTGAGGTCTGAGGTCGTGGCGACCCCAGACATCAAGTAGTATGGGGGGGGCGAGTGCAGGTGCAGCCAGACCGGCGACCAATCAGCGAGGAGCCGGCAGCGATCAACAGGTAGTTTGGCGGTTTGAGTCTGAACAGGTGTCCCTGGCTGCATACGTTTTGCGCTCTGGCAAACCTTGGAGATGTTGTTGTCGTTGTTGGACATTTCTTCCCTAGTAGTTTTATATAGTTTGTTGCGACGTATTTGTAGAGGGAAGAGCAGGCTCAATCTCTTGAAGGAGATTAACGTCACAACTCTCCCCCGAAGCCTGCGGTTCTGGAAGAAGTACTTCGTTATGTGGTGGAGTAATGGATGGAGTTGCTTCTACTTCATAAACTCTGGAGAGATCATGGGCTAAGATGTTGTCAGACTCTTGGTATAGTGTGTCTCCAGGTTGAATTTCTGCAGTTATCAAGCCCATAGTAGAAGACGTTGAGATGAGAAGTGGGCGTGCTGCAGGAGGTGTAGGGTGGTGTGGTCCGTATTGATGGTGGACCGAGCACTTTTCAGGTGTGGAGTGAAGTGCTGAAGCTTCAGGATGAGGAAGAGTAGCTCCTTGCCAATTGTTCCGTAGTTCCTTGTAGCAGTAGTTGCTGACAGGTGTATTCTTCTCGCCTCGTTGCTGCATCACGACACCACCAACGTCGGTACCATTGGCGTCGACATGGAGGATGAAGGGCTTATCTGACGAGGTGAGAGTGGAATTAGAAGAGGGCAAAGGAGCACGATTATTATCCTGAAAGCATTTGGGAAGATCATTAAGGATTTCGGAATTAGAAAGCGCTGACTCCTTGTCAGTGCTTTCGGGAGGAGAAGCTGGGAAGGTCTCACTGTGGATGTAGGGTTCTGTGAAGGTAGAACAATTAGTCAGGACAGTGGGAGGAGTACCGTTATATTGCTTCAGGAGGTTGACGTGGCACAGCTGGGTCTTCCGCCGCCTATCTGGAGTCTCTATTACGTAGTTGTTATTATTCCTGCACTCTTTGACGCAGTAGGGTCCTGAAAATCTGTTTTGTAAAGGTGAACCTGGGATAGGGAAATAGGCAAGGACGAAGTCTCCCGGCTTGAATTTTCTTACTTTGCTGGTCTGGTCGTAATGAGTCTTCATTCTCACCTGGGCTTTCAATAGATTATCATGGGCAAAGCGGTGGACTCTCTCTAGAATGTGTTGAAGGTTTTGAAGAAACTGGGGCACATTCTGATGCTCACTGAAGGTGGCATCTCTGAGAGAGTCTTTGAAAGCCTTAAGGGGAGTACGGCACTTACGGCCGTAGAACATCTCATAAGGAGATACTCCTAGGGACTCATTGGGGAGACTTCTGAAAATACACATTATTAGGTCAATCTGCTTATCCCAATCCTTCGAGGTTTCACTACAAAACTTTTTCAAGAGTGCTTTGATGGTCTGATGACTACGTTCAAGAGAACCCTGTGAAGCAGGATGATAGGGGCTGGACAATACCTGTTTGATGTTGAACTCCTCCAGTGTCCTTTTGAAGAGATCACTGGTGAAGTTGGTACCACAGTCACTTTGAATCTCCCTGGGAAATCCGTATTGAGTGAAGATCTTCAATAGATGTTTTATAACCGTAGCAGCCGTGATGTTCTTCACTGGAACTGCTATGGGAAATCTGGTGGTAGGACACAGGATGGTTAGGATGTAGGCGTTACCTGAACTGGTCCGAGGTAAAGGACCAACACAGTCTATTATGAGTCTGTGGAAAGGTTCCGCAGGCACCTGTATGGGAATCAGTGGTGCTCTGGGAATGGAGATGTTCGGTTTGCCTGCCATCTGACATGTATGACACTGTTTTACGTACTGTTTGACGTTATTTACCATATCTGGCCAGTAGTAGTCTTGACGAATTCCATGGTAAGTCTTGTTGAAGCCGTAGTGGGAGAATGCTCCGTGGGCCAGGTGTAGAATAGTGGGCCGCAGGCTGGTAGGAATCACAAGTTGTTCGATCTTGGCCCAATCGTCCTCCTCCTTCAGTTTACTGGGTCTATATCTGCGGTAGAGTAAGTCGTTCTCTAGGAAGAACCCAGGAATACTGTCGGGTTGAGTCTCAGCCTGGAAAAACAATGGTGTTAAAGTAAGATCTTCCCTCTGCAACTTACGGAACTCCAACTTGGTCAGATGCGGGGGGAGTTTCTGAGGGTCTTGAGGGACAGCGGTAGCAGTAGAGTCGGCTGGCTGTGGACGTGCGGCTTGTGCACGGGTGGTCACGAGAACCGGAGGAGAAACTTCATCACTCTCTTGAACCTCTGCTGGAACATACTCTAGAATAGGGTTTATTGGCACAGAGTTACACACCTGGGGTTTGTCCATGACGATCAGGTTGGTCGGTTGCAGGTCTTCTGCCAAGTCGTTGCCTAGGAGAAGTTGCACTCCAGGCATGGGAAAAGGCTTTTCCCTGACGGCGACTTGGACTTCCCCGTTCACGTAGGGACAATCCAGGTGGACTCTGGCGAGAGGGTATGGAGTGGTAGCAGTGAGGTCAGTGATGAAGACAGTTTCTCCGGTGTAGGTGATGTTGGGCACAGCCGACTTCAAGATGATCGATTGAAGAGCCGCTGTGTCCCTCAAGATCTTCAATTTGAAACGTCCCTCCGGATTTGAACCGTTGGCAGAGACAATTCCAGTATACAGGTGGTTACTGAAAAGAGAAAGATCATTAACCTCAACACCAACATTCATCACAGGCTTACCGGACTTAGGAGGAGTTGGTTTGGGTTTTTGTTGGTCAGTGATTCCCTTGTATTGAGACTTACCACACTTGTCTATGGTATGTCCATAGAGTCTACAATACTTGCAGTACAGTTGTGAACCAGCTTGATCGGGGCTCACCTTCTCGTAACTGTACCACGACTTCTTACTGGAGGATGGTTCGGGTGTCAGCCGGTGGATGAGGCTGTAAGTGTCAGCCGACTTAGCACACTTCAGGTAGTCGGTTTCTTCTTTATCTGCTAAGTAGAGGCGGACAGGAGGCGGCACACGCCTCAAGAATTCTTCAACAAGCATCAGGTTGACGAGTTCTGTAAAAGTAGAGACATGTGCTGCTTCCAGCCATTTCATGAATTACCTCCGTTTCGTGTTAGCAAACTCAAGGAAGGTCGTGGTACTTGCCTTCAGGTGGTCACGGAATTTCCTTCTATAACTTTCTGTGGAAAGTAGGTAGGCGTCCAACACTGCTTGTTTCAGAGTGTGGTAGTCATTCTCAGACGCCAAAGTACTGAGTGTGACTGCAGCTCTACCTGTAAGATGGACTCTGAGAAGTGTGGCCCATTGGTCGACAGGCCAACTGAGTTGATTAGCAAGAGTTTCAAAGGTGGTGAAAAACACATCAACTTCTGCTTCTACAAAGGATGGCATTAACTTACTTGCATGTGATATATTAAAACTGACGGGAAGATTGGCAGTAGCTTGCTGGCGTTGAGTGAAGTGTGAAGTTTCCAAGGCGATTTCGCGTTGACGACACTCTAGAGCCAGAGTCGCTTGTTGCTTGTCATGCTCGCATTGCATCTCCAACTCGCGTTGTTTGGTTTCAAGCTGTACGCGTTCCCGCTCTTGGAGTGTTTCAAGCTGTACTCGTTCACGTTCACGGAGTAATGCGACCTCACGTTCGTGGAGGGCGAGTCCACGTTTGTGTTCTTCTCTTCTCAAGGCAGCTTCGCGTTCTTGTTCTTCCCTTCGTATGGCAGCTGCTTCTCTTTGCTGCTCACGTTCAATCTTGGCCAGCTCTAGTTTAAGTTTCATCGTTGCCAAGTCAGTTTTCTCTGCAATATAGTAAGTTTCATGAGTTTCAGAGTCTATCTTACCTTGCTCTAAATAGTAATCCAGCAACAGGTTGTGTAGGTCATTTTTGTTGGCTTGGTAGGGAACTTCTAGTTGATACTCATGTGCAAGAGTTTGTAATTCAGTCTTCTTGGCACGACTTAAAGTCCCTATTTCACCTGCTGGATTTGTACGGAAAGCTTGGAGACGAAACATGGTGAAATTAGCAAATAAAGGTACACGAATATTCAATAGTGAATGTCAGAAACAGGACAACGTGGCAACTGATACCTATCCTGTGAGATCTTTAACAATTAAAGTTAAGTAAAAGATGTTAAATGATTAAATTAAATCAAGGGCGCAGGAAATCTTGTACCCGGTACTCATGTAAGAGGATAAGGGCAAGAAAATCCTACTAACAAATGAAACAGAGTTTCGAAAACAAATGAAACAGTTAAATGCTTCAAAGTAAAATTGGTAGTCCAAGGATGTAGGCATACCTTGCCAAGTCTCTATAGGACATAAAGCAAGTTTTTCCTACTGAATTTAATATGATACTTACAGAATTAGCGAACTTTTGTGCTCTGAAAAAGTAAGCTAATTCCCTACCGTTGTATGTATCATCATCTCTGACTGACGTGTAGGGGTGCGAGGTGTCAACTGGTGACGAGAACTGCTGCTGAGGTCCCAATTCAGCAACTAAAGTTCGAGCTAGAGGAACTATGGCCCTCTTTGTCCTCCTACAGTCAGATTGCAGAAGATTGGGTACTCTTGACCCGGGGCAGACCACAGTACCAGGGTACCAATATGATGATCTGTCAAAATGAGAAATATTCAAGGGACATAGATGGTAAACACGAGTAATAACAAGGAGGGAGAGATGACCAATTAAGAGTATGACTGCGGCCTACAGTCACCACGTAATCCAAAGTTGTCTCACCTTCACCATATGTCACTCTCGTAATGCACAATACACCGCACCTTATAAAAAATGAAATTGAATATGAAAAATAGTAAAACTACGTTAACAAAGTTAAATACGCTTACCATAAATTACCACTCGGCACCAGTACCTGAGTGAAGCTCCTAGGACAGGCCCCCATATAACTTGTGACGGTAACGCGTTGGTGTTCGGCTGTTTAAGGCTAGGGGTATGGCCTCGTCACATAGTTATAAAAAAAAATAGAAAAACTGGAACTTCGTCTGTGGTAAGGTAAGGAGAAGACACACAACACAAGTAAATTTTAACAATGAAATTTTAATTACGTTAAATAAATCAAAACATGAAAAAATGGACAAACAAATTTGTATAATAAAATCAATCAATCAAAATAATAAGAATAATTAAATGACACAATGAAAAGTTACGTTAAGACAAAATAACAAGAAGTGCAATACAAAAATAAAGGTAAGGTGCTGGAATATCGGCTTTAAGCTACCACCTCTCTCAGTATACGCTAACGTCTAGCCGGGAGGAGTGGTAACTGCGGAAGCACAGAATATTCTGAGGTCTGAGGTCGTGGCGACCCCAGACATCAAGTAGTATGGGGGGGGCGAGTGCAGGTGCAGCCAGACCGGCGACCAATCAGCGAGGAGCCGGCAGCGATCAACAGGTAGTTTGGCGGTTTGAGTCTGAACAGGTGTCCCTGGCTGCATACGTTTTGCGCTCTGGCAAACCTTGGACATGTTGTTGTCGTTGTTGGACATTTCTTCCTTAGTAGTTTTATATAGTTTGTTGCGACGTATTTGTAGAGGGAAGAGCAGGCTCAATCTCTTGAAGGAGATTATCGTCACAATATATATATATATATATATATATATATATATATATATAAACCTAGAAGGGGTACCACCTCTGGTGCAAGTGTAGGGACCCATAGCCTCGGAGAAGAAAACAAAGAGTACTCAGAGAAGACCTTGTGGATCCTCACTGAACACTTTGATATTTTCTTCTCCTACCACCCCTATTCTTTTGGTATGTGTGTATATTTATCTAACTTTATTTGAAAATGTCATTACACCAAAAAAGTTACAATATTGATTACATGCAGAGTACAAGGCTGCTTGTCACAAGTTGTATAGCTCCTCCAGCTCCTCAGATGGCGGGCAGGAACCATGGATGCAGTGAGCATTTCCTCTCTGGATTGCCACACTAAGGCGCTGAAAAGGAAAACTGACAGCTCTAGGGTCTCTAGTTGTTTCGATTAGCTTAGACCCCAACTCCTTCAAAAAGCTAGCAGCACTTTTACCCCAGGCACCAAGTGTCTCTGAGGCAATGGGGACAAAATTGTAGTGGTGCTCAAGGTCTCTGTATTTACATGACTTGGCCGCGTCCCGGTGATTGGCAGCTCCTCCTGCTTGTGTAGCACTGAAGTCAACATAGGTATTGGCTAAAGTTGAAAAGCAAGTGTAGTCCCACAAGTGTAGTTATATATATATATATATATATATATATATATATATATATATATATATATATATATATGTATATATATATATATATATATATATATATATATATATATATATATATATATATATATATATATATATATATATATATATATATACCCACCTCAAGCGGAGTTTTGAGGTGGGTAGAATATAGTTGTGCATTAATTGGCTGTTGATTGCTGGTGTTGACTTCTTAATGTGTAGTGCACTACACATTAAGAAGTCAACACCAGCAATCAACAGCCAATTAATGCACAACTATATTCTACCCACCTCCAGACTCCGCTCCAATATAGAAGCATCAAGAAATATGGACCAATAGGCTTTCTACAATCACTTCTATTCAATACCCATTGTTTCGTGTTCTGTCTTGTGTTGATGAATTTAATACCCTATTAATACCACCTCACTCAAATGTAGATATAAACAAATCGGAGATGTGTAAGTTCTATTCAGTTGTGTACGTGTAAACTAAAGTCTTTGAAAATGTAATAAGTTTTACGAAACGCGCTCAAGTGTCGCGTCAGACTAGAAATAAAAATGAATTTTGGAGAATTGATTTTTGAATTACCACCAACAGTGAAAAGAAATGTACGAAAGATTGAGAAAATTCGTGTTAGAATTATTAATCTTACTTCTTTGGTCATATTTAATAATATATATATATTGGTGTATACTGGCAGCAGGTTTTCTTTCAAACATGTTTCATTGAATATTACCGCATGTTCTGTATTTATTATTTTCTGGTTTAGGGCTTCTATCCCTCTAACTATTTTCTTAGCATCAGGGCTTAGTTGTTTTGTACAAAACCATCAGGGATGGTTTTGTACAAAACCAAGAAGACTTCCGAACTCCTTATCAAAAACAGCCCGAAGCCGACGGAGAACCCTCTACAGCGGTCAAGCGTTCTATACATGTACACTTGCCCCCACGAAGGATGCAACCTTCAATCTAAGTACATAGGTATGACGTCGACCAAGCTGACGAGGCGTTTGATATGCCATCTTCAATCCGGTGCCCCTAGGAATCACATGAGACAAGCCCATGACATCACTCTAGCAAGAGAAATGTTGAACAAGAATACCTGCATAACAGACAAAACCCAAGATGCAAGAAGATTACAAATTCTCGAAGCAATTCACATAAGAATAGAACAACCTACCATGAACACCCAAATCACGGAACTATTTACTCTACCCACCATGAGAGTAAGGACAAGACCAGAACATAACGATGCCAACACAGAAGACAATGTCCAACATAACAGGCCAATTACACTGGATTAATCTTTGTATGTAGGTAGGAGCTGCCTCGTATGGGCCAATGGGCCTACTGCAGTTGCCTCTGTTCTTATGTTTCACCCCACATTTATCCCTTATGTATCCCCCCATGTTTTCACCTTTATTGTCTTTATCACCTGACCCAGTGCGGGTATAAAATCAACCAGCATTGTATGATCTCTTCACTTGAGAATGAACAATATAGGTTCGAAATGTTGTGCAAATTGTATAAATAAGTGTAATACATTCTATAGTAAATCACTTCTTTTCTTCACCTTAAAAGTACGAAAATGAGTTTTGGAGAACTCGTTTTTCAACTAAGCCCTGATGCTAAGAAAATAGTTAGAGGGATAGAAGCCCTAAACCAGAAAATAATAAATATATATATATATATATATATATATATATATATATATATATATATATATATATATATATATATATGTATATATATATATATATATATATATATATATATATAATATATATATATATATATATATATATATATATATATATATATATATATATATATATATATATTGTGACGATAATCTCTTTCAAGAGAGATTGAGCCTGCTCTTCCCTACATCATTACGTCGTTAAAGTACAAGATACTATATAGAAGATACGTCCACCAGTATCGCCAAACGTTTTTCCCAGGAAGCAAATCGTACCATGCACACCCCGACACCTGCTACAGCCGCCGTAACCCGCAAACTGCTTATTCTCTGCCTGCCTGTTGCTGATTGGCTGGTGTCTCGCCGCACCTGCACTCACACCACCACCGAGAGTCGACGTCTGGTCAGCAGCACGCCGTACTCGCCAGAATATCTCTGTGCTCCTTGGAGTTGACATCTCTCGCTAGTAGACTAAGCCTTGGCTTTCGTGTACTAAGGGAGGTGGCAGCTTGAAGCCAGTATTCCAGCACCCATTATTTAATTTATATTGCTATCAATATTTTTGCATTCTGGTCTTAGAGTAACTTTTCATTGCCAGTTATTATTCATGTTATTTTGTTTGTTGACCAGTGTTGAATTTTATGAGATTGTCTTTATTCATGTCTTGTTTTCTAGAGTAATTAAAATTTCATTGTTTATATACTTGTGTTTTGTGTGTCTTCCCATTACCTTACCACAGACAAAAGGACAAACTTTTCTCTTTTTTTTTGTGATGTGACGAGGCCCTGCCCCCCAGCTTTTGAAACAGCTGAACACCAACGCTTTACCGTCACATTACGTGGGGGCCTGTCTGGGAGACTTCACTCAGGTACTGGTGCCAAGTTGTAAATTTGTGGTAAACGTATTTGGCTTTGGTAACGTAGCTTTTTACTATTTTCAATATTCAATTTTATTTTCATATG
Source organism: Procambarus clarkii (assembly GCF_040958095.1). Classification (NCBI taxonomy): domain Eukaryota; kingdom Metazoa; phylum Arthropoda; class Malacostraca; order Decapoda; family Cambaridae; genus Procambarus; species Procambarus clarkii. The sequence continues at coordinate 10,144,964 of NC_091219.1, forward strand.
GTGCTGTGTGTATTGTGCATTCCGAGAGTAGCATATGGTGAAGGTGAGACAACTTTGGATTACGTGGTGACTGTAGGCCTCAGTCATTCTCTTAATTGGTCATCTCTCCCTCCGTGTTATTACTCGTGTTTACCATCTTTTGTCCCTAGGATATTTCTCATATTTTCGGCAGATCATCATATTGGTACCTTGGTACTGTGGTCTGTCCCCGGGTCAAGTGCACCTAATCTTCTGCAATCTGACAGTAGGAGGATAAAGAGTGCCATAGTTCCTCTCGCACGAACTTTAGTTGCTGAATTGGGACCTCAGCAGCATTTCTCGTCACCAGTTGACACCTCGCACCCCTACACGTCGGTCAGAGATGATGATATTTACATTGGTAGAGAATTAGCCTTCTTTTTCAGAGCACAAAAGTTCGCTAATTCTGTAAGTATCATATTAATTTCAGTGGGAAAAACTTGCTTATGTCCTATAGAGACTCGGCAAGGTATGCCTACATTCTTGGACTACCTATTTCACTTCTGAGGCAATTAACTGTTTCATTTGTTTTAGAAACTCAGTTTCGCTTGTTTAGTAGGATTTTCTTGCCCTTATCCTCTTACATAAGTACCGGGTACAAGATTTCCTGCGACCTTGGTTTATTAATCATTTATCATCTTGAAATTAACATTAATTGTTAACGATTCCACAGGATAGGTACCAGTTGCCACGTTGTCCTATTTCTGACATTCACCATATCACAACAGTATATTCGTTGTGCATTTATTTGCTAATTTCACCATGTTTCGCCTCCAAGCTTTCCGTACAGATCCAGCAGGTGAAATAGGGACTTTAAGTCGTGCCAAGAGGAATGAATTACAAACTCTTGCACATGAGTATCAACTAGAAGTTCCCTACCAAGCCAACAAAAATGAAATACATAATCTGTTACTGGATCATCTCTTAGAGGAAGGTAAGATAGACTCTGAAACTCACGAAACTTACTTTATTGCAGATAAAACTGATTTGGCAACGATGAAACTCAAACTAGAGCTGGCCAAGATCGAACGCGAACAGCAAAGTGAAGCAGTTGCCATGCAAAGAGAAGCCCTCGAGCAACAAAGGGAAGCAGCTGCCATACGAAAGGAAGAACAAGAACGTGAGATTGCAATACTCCGTGAGCGGGAACGAATACAGCTTGAAACAAAACAACGCCAATTGGAGATGCAACGCGAACATGACAAACAACAAGCAACTCTGCCTATGGAATGTCGTCAACGAGAATTCGCGTTGGAAACTACACACCTCGCTCAACGCCAGCAAGCTACCGCCAATCTTCCTGTCAGTTTCAATATATCACATGCAAGTAAGTTAATGCCACCATTCGTAGAGACAGAAGTTGATGTGTTTTTTACCACCTTTGAAACCCTTGCTAATCAACTTAGTTGGCCTGCCGACCAATGGGCAACCCTTCTCAGAGTACATCTTACAGGTAGAGCTGCAGTTACACTCAGTACTTTGGCGACTGAGAATGACTACCAGACTCTGAAACAAGCAGTGTTGGACGCCTACCTTCTCTCCACCGAAAGTTATCGAAGGAAATTCCGTGACCACCTGAAGGCAAGTACCACTACCTTCCTCGAATTTGCTAATACCAAAAGGAGATATTTTATGAAATGGCTGGAAGCAGCACATGTCTCTACCTTTGCAGAACTCGTCAACCTCATGCTAGTTGAAGAATTCTTGAGGCGTGTGCCTCCTCCTGTCCGTTTATATTTAGCAGATAAAGAAGAAACCGACTACCTAAAGTGTGCTAAGTCGGCTGACACTTACAGCCTCATCCACCGGCTGACACCAGAACCATCTTCCAGTAAGAAGTCGTGGTACAGTTACGAGAAAGTGAGTATCGATCAAGCTGGCTCGCAATTGTACTGTAAGTATTGTAGACTCTATGGACATACCATAGATAAATGTGGTAAGTCTCAATACAAAGGAAATACCGAATCACCTAAACCCAAACAGACTCCTCCTAAGTCCGGTAAGCCTGTGATGAATGTTGGTGTTCATGTTAATGATCTTTCTCTTTTCAGTAAACACCTGTATACTGGAACTGTCTCTACCAACGGCTCAAATCCGGAGGGACGTTTCAAACTGAAGATCTTGAGAGACACAGCGGCTCTTCAATCGATTATTTTGAAATCAGCTGTGCCCAATATCGCCTACACCGGAGAAACTGTCTTCATCACTGACCTCACTGCTACTACTCCTTATCCTCTCGCCAGAGTCCACCTGGATTGTCCTTTCGTGACCGGAGAAGTCCAAGTCGCCATCAGGGAAAAGCCTTTTCCCATGCCTGGAGTGCAACTTCTCCTGGGCAACGACTTGGCAGAAGACCTGCAACCGACCAACCTGATCGTCATGGACAAACCCCAGGTGTGTACCACTGTAATGGATAATCCCATCTTTGAGTATGTTCCAGCAAAGGTTCAAGAGAGTGATGAAGTTTCTCCTCCGGTTTTAGTGACCACCCGTGCACAAGCTGCACGACCACAGCCAGCTGACTCTACTGCTACCGCTGTCCATCAAGACCCTCAGAAACTACCCCCGAATCTGACCAAGTTGGAGTTCCGTAAGTTACAGAGGGAAGATCTTACCTTGACACCATTATTTTTCCAGGCTGAGACTCAACCTGACAGTATTCCTGGGTTCTTCCTAGAGAATGAGTTGCTCTACCGCAGATATAGACCCAGTAAACTGAAGGAGGAGGACGATTGGGCCAACGTCGAACAACTAGTGATTCCTGCCAGCCTGCGGCCCACTATTCTACACCTGGTCCACGGAGCACTCTCCCACTACGGATTTAACAAGACCTACCATGGAATCCGTCAAGACTACTACTGGCCAGGTATGGTAAATAGCGTCAAACAGTACGTCAAACAGTGTCATACATGTCAGATGGCAGGTAAACCGAACATCTCTATCCCCAGAGCACCACTGACTCCCATATAGGTGCCTGCGGAACCTTTCCACAGACTTATTATAGACTGTGTGGGTCCTTTACCTCGGACCAGTTCAGGTAACGCCAATATCTTAACCATCCTGTGTCCTACCACCAGATTCCCCATAGCAGTTCCAGTAAAGAACATTACGGCTGCTATGGTTGTGAAACACTTAGTGAAAATCTTCACCCAGTATGAATTTCCAAGAGAGGTTCAGAGCGACTGTGGCACCAACTTTACCAGTGATCTCTTCAAAAGGACACTGGAAGAGTTCAACATCAAACAGGTATTGTCCAGCCCCTATCATCCTGCTTCACAGGGTTCCCTTGAGCGTAGTCATCAGACTATTAAAGCACTCCTGAAGAAGTTTTGTAATGAAACCTCTAAGGATTGGGATAAGCAAATTGACCTGATAATGTGTATCTTTAGAAGTCTTCCCAATGAGTCTCTAGGAGTATCTCCTTATGAGATGCTCTACGGACGTAAGTGCCGTACTCCTCTCAAGGCTTTCAAAGACTCTCTACGTGATGCCACCTTCAGCGAGCATCAGAATGTGCCCCAGTTTCTTCAAAACCTACAACACATTCTAGAGAGGGTCCACAGTTTTGCCCAAGATAATCTATTGAAAGCACAGGAGAGGATGAAGACTCATTACGACCAGCCCAGCAAAGTAAGGAAATTTAAACTGGGACACTTCGTGCTTGCTTATTTCCCTATCCCAGGTTCTCCTTTACAAAACAGGTTTTCAGGACCCTACCGCATCAAGGAGTGCAGAAACAACCACAACTACGTTCTAGAGACTCCAGATAGGCGGCGGAAGACCCAATTGTGCCACGTCAACCTCCTGAAGCTATATAATGGTACTCCTCCCACTGTCATGATAACCTACTCTTCCTTTAAAGAGCCATACATCCACAGTGAGACCTTCCCTGCTTCTCCTCCCGAAAGCACTGACAAGGAGTCAGCGCTTTCCAATTCGGAAATCCTAACTGATCTTCACAATTATTTTCAGGACAATCATAGTGCACCTCTCATCAAGATCTTCAAAGAACATCAGGAGTTGTTCCGAGATGATCCCCAAGGGTGTAATGCTACCCAACACGACATCCAACTGCTCCCTGACACCCGGCCGATTCGTCAACCCTTCTTCCGAATCAGCCCTAGCAAGAAGGAAGTCATGCGTGCTGAGGTGCAGTACCTCTTGGATCATGGACTGGCTACACCTTGTGAGTCCCCCTGGGCCTCACCCTGTATCTTGGTGCCAAAACCCCAAGGTAAGGTGAGACTGTGTACGGATTACCGTAAATTAAATAATGTGACTGTCAAGGATGCATACCCCTTGCCAAGGATAGATGACATTCTTGACGCCATTGGTAATGCCCAGTACTTGTCCCAAGTGGACTTGCTTAAGGGATATTACCAAGTGTGTCTAACAGAGCGAGCCAAAGAAATATCTGCCTTTATCACTCCCTTTGGACTTTTCAGATATGAACGCCTTCCTTTCGGACTATGTAATGCCCCGGCCACCTTTCAGAGAGCTGTCAACCGCGTCATCCAGGGCTTGGATAACACCTACGCCTATTTGGATGATATCGTCGTAGCATCCAACACCTGGAGCGAACATCTGCTCCAGCTGCAACGACTGTTCGCCAAGCTCCTGACAGCCGGCCTCACCATCAACCTGGGCAAGTCCACCTTTGCCAAAGGTAAAGTGCGTTATCTGGGTCATGTAATTGGGAGTGGCAGCCTAGCTCCGTTAGACTCACACACTCAAGCCATCCAGCATTATCTACAGCCTACCACCAGGAAGCAGCTCCTGTGCTTCCTTGGTCTTGCCTCCTATTACCGTAGGTTTGTGAGAAATTTTAGTACCGTAGCCACACCATTAATTACTTTAACCAGTCCCAAGCAACGGTATAATTGGACCATGCAGCAAACCGTTGCTTTCGAACAACTCAAATTCCTCCTCTGTTCTAATCCCATTCTTGCCTCGCCAGATATCACCAAGCCTTTCGTCCTTCATGTCGACGCCAGTGGTACCGGCGTTGGTGGTGTCCTGATGCAGCAACGAGGCGAGGAGGTTCTACCTGTCAGCTACTACAGCTACAAGTTGAAACCCCACCAGAGGAACTACAGCACTATTGAGAAGGAGCTACTCTCCATCATCCTGAATCTCCAGCACTTTGCTCCATACCTACAAGGTACCAGGTCTACCACCATCTTCTCAGACCACAACCCTCTCCGCTTCTTACATCAAGCCCAATTCAATAACCAACGTCTTCTACGATGGGCTTTATATCTGCAAGATTTCAACCTGGAGATCCGCTATATCAAGGGTTCTGACAACATCATAGCCAAAGCCCTCTCCAGAGTCTATGAAGTAGAAGCAACTCCAACTATCACTCCACCACATGAAGACGTAACTTCTTCCAGAACCGCAGGCTTCGTGGGAGAGTTGTGACGATAATCTCTTTCAAGAGAGATTGAGCCTGCTCTTCCCTCCATCATTACGTCGTTAAAGTACAAGATACTATATAGAAGATACATCCACCAGTATCGCCAAACGTTTTGCCCAGGAAGCAAATCGTACCATGCACACCCCGACACCTGCTACAGCCGCCGTAACCAGCAAACTGCTTATCCTCCGCCTGCCTGTTGCTGATTGGCTGGTGTCTCGCCGCACCTGCACTCACACCACCACCGAGAGTCGACGTCTGGGCAGCAGCACGCCGTACTCGTCAGAATATCTCTGTGCTCCTTGGAGTTGACATCTCTCGCTAGTAGACTAAACCTTGGCTTTCGTGTACTAAGGGAGGTGGCAGCTTAAAGCCAGTATTCCAGCACCCATTATTTAATTTATATTGCTATCAATATTTTTGCATTCTGGTCTTTCTTCCCCACCGGCACTCGGATGGTAATCTTGGGCATAGCATTTTATCAAGGGTGTGAGTTTTCAGTTGTATATAGTCCTGGTGCCCATTCAGGCTTGTTTGCATTTGTGTTCCTCACGTGTGCCCCAAAGAATGAGGTGATTTGATAAAATGCTATGCCCAAGATTACCATCCGAGTGCCGGCGGGGAAGTGGTTCAAATAGCTTCAGCTATCACTTCCTTATGTCCGGTCGTGATGGTCAAGCGGATTAAGGCGTCCCTGTACATACCAGTTGCGTTGCTCCTGGCAGTATGGGTTCAAGTCACTTCTGGGGTTTGAGTTTTCAGTTGTATATAGTCCTGGGGACCATTCAGGCTTGTTTGCATTTGTGTTCCTCACGTGTGCCCCAAAGAATGAGGTGATTTGATAAAATGCTATGCCCAAGATTACCATCCGAGTGCCGGCGGGGAAGTGGTTCAAATAGCTTCGGCTATCACTTCCTTATGTCCGGTCGTGATGGTCAAGCGGATTAAGGCGTCCCTGTACATACCAGTTGCGTTGCTCCTGGCAGTTGTTGCGGTGCCCTCTCCTATTTCTTTCGTTTGCCGGCTTAAAGAGTCATATCAGCTCTCCCTACTGATTCTCTGAGGTTCAGGGAGTCTAATGATATATGTGGCGACCAGACCGGCTGCCAGTTAAGGGAAGGAAGTTATATTATAAGTTGTAAATAAAGGAAAATTGGCGCCCTGTTATAAAATAGAACAGTATCCCCTACGGCAGATATGACCTTTTGGAAGGGACATTAGTCGATCGCGGATTGGCCGACGTAGGTCGCGGGCGACAAATCAGGGCCCGCCAAGACGTCACTGAGTGCCCCGGGCGGCGCCAACGTCAGAGTTGTTCTGACCTTGGAAGCGACAGGACGCGCCTCGGTCTGCTCTCAAGGATTGGAGGCTCTGCAAGCCTTGTTCAGTGGATTGAGCTGGCCATCGCAGCCCATCATAGTTATTGGAGACCCTGCGCTTCTGGGAAGCAAAAGAGGAACCAAGTTCAGTGAGCAGAGAAGTGCCAAACTTGGAAAATAGTCGGCGACGACGCTGGGCGGCGCCGCTGGCTGGACGTTGAGGTCTGGAAGGTGGGCGGGCAGGCCTAGCTGCGACTGGGGTCACATCCACTGAGAATCTTGGAAGGACGACACCGTGCCTAGGACAAGGAGCAACGCCTTGTGGGAGAGGCGAGTGTGGGGAAAATAGTGATTAGCTCAGCGCCCATCGATGAACCAGGATTGGGGCAGCTGAATCTCAGGGATTGGAACGGCGACGACGCGAAGGCTCCACGACACCTGAGGACCTGTGGAACGTCCTGGATCGTCAAGGATCGACCCAAGGAAGCGTGGGAACCTCACACCATCGAGGGACAGGCGTCATGAGCCAGGAATGTAAGGTAGATCACGTTCCCTCCCATTACCCCTTGTATGAGTAGGCTAGTTAGGCCACAATATTTACTTGTGTATGTGGCAGCAAGACTTGATTACTTTAATAGTAGAATAGGCTGAAAGGCAACTTGAGTCCAGAACTGTCAGAGAGGACAGTGTGTATGGATGGCAGGACAGTGAGGAAGAGGCGCCGACGTGGTGAAGAGGCCCTCCTGTGAGAGTGTGTGACTCCTGTCTTTCTGCCCAGTTGAAGGAGGGTTGGAGGTCGTGGAAGAAGAGGCTGACGATCTCCAGACTCATTATCCATATTTCTATATTCATGTATTACTTGTGATTGTGTGTGTGTGTTCATGTAATTTGCATCAGTAAATCCACACATTTTATTACTGTGTTTGAGTGTGCCTCCATTTATGATATTTCTCTATGAGCATACATTTCTGGCTACAAACAATATATAATACACCCACTGAACTGCATTGCTGGGGTGCAGATATAATAACCCAGCTGGCGACCTTGCTAAGAGGAAGATAGAGAAGACAGGCGGGAAAGGAGTTCCTGCAACCTTTTTTGTCTGGCAGGCAAGACTCAGGGAGGTTATGGTTATAGGTAAGCCTGAGTCTTCCTTCACTCCCCCACGGGTCTAGGCCGGAACTGTTAACAGCAGTTTCCCCGTGTTTGACTGAAGGGCTTCCAGGGTGAATCAGTGGCACCCCTTTGTGGTGGAAGCAAAGACTTGCGGAGGTGGGCATTGTTGGTCCTCTCGTGTGTGACCAAGGAGACTCCGGTGAATCCAGGGAGTCGGAGGGGCTGAGTATTTGGGCCTTTGAGCCCCTAGCAGCCGAGTGTTAGCAGAGCCCCGGACCGCCCACCCCCACGTGACACAGTATGGATTCGAGTCACTTCTGAGTTTTCAGTTGTATATAGTCCTGGGGACCATTCAGGCTTGTTTGCATTTGTGTTCCTCACGTGCGCCCCAAAGAATGAGGTTATTTGATAAAATGCTATGCCCAAGATTACCATCCGAGTGCCGGCGGGGAAGTGGTTCAAATAGCTTCGGCTATCACTTCCTTATGTCCGGTCGTGATGGTCAAGCGGATTAAGGCGTCCCTGTACATACCAGTTGCGTTGCTCCTGGCAGTATGGGTTCGAGTCACTTCTGGGGTGTGAGTTTTCAGTTGTATATAGTCCTGGGGACCATATATATATATATATATATATATATATATATATATATATATATATATATATATATATATATATATATATATAAACAGCTTCGAATTTATACCTGCATTTGGGTGAGGTGATATGTTACAACAGTTTTGGATGAGGTGAAAACAAACTTTCAACACAAGACAGAACACGAAACAATGGATATAATATTTTATAAGTTAAAGGGAATAATGGAAGTAACTGCAAAGGGCCTATTGGCCCATATTTCTTGTTGCTTCTATATTGGTGCGGAGTCTTGAAGTGGGTAGAATATAGTTGTGCATTAATTGGCTGTTGATTGCTGGTGTCGACTTCTTAATGTGTAGTGCCTCGCAGATATCAAGCCGCCTGCTATCGCTGTATCTATCGGGGAATTCCTTGTTTTTTGTTAAGACTTCTCTGGTGATGGTCTGGTTGTGGGAAGAGATTATATGTTCCTTAATGGAGCCCTGTTGCTTATGCATCGTTAATCGCCTGGAAAGAGATGTTGATGTCTTGCCTATATACTGAATTCTTTGAGGGTTACAGTCCCCAAGTGGGCATTTGAAGGCATAGACGACATTGGTGTCTTTCAAAGCGTTCTGCTTTGTGTCTGGAGAGTTTCTCATGAGTAGGTTGGCCGTTTTCTTGGTTTTATAGTAGATCGTCAATTGTATCTTCTGATTTTTTCTGTAGGGATAACGTTTCTATTAACAATATCTTTCATTACCCTTTCCTCCGTTTTATGAGCTGTGGAAAAGAAGTTCCTGTAAAATAGTCTAAAAGGGGGTACTGGTGTTGTGTTAGTTGTCTCTTCAGAGGTTGCATGGTGTTTCACCTTCCTTCTTATGATGTCTTCAACGAGACCATTGGAGAAGCCGTTGTTGACTAGGATCTGCCTTACCCTACAGAGTTCTTCATCGACTTGCTTCCATCCTGAGCTGTGGCTGAGAGCACGGTCGACATAAGCGTTAACGACACTCCTCTTGTACCTGTCTGGGCAGCCACTGTTGGCATTGAGGCACATTCCTATGTTTGTTTCCTTAGTGTAGACTGCAGTGTGGCAACCTCCGCTCCTTTCCATGACTGTTACATCTAGAAAGGGCAGCTTCCCATCCTTCTCCATCTCGTAAGTGAAACGCAATACAGAATTCCGCTCAAATGCCTCCTTCAGCTCCTGCAGATGTCTGACATCAGGTACCTGTGTAAAAATGTCGTCAACATACCTGCAGTATATGGCCGGTTTCAAGTTCATGTCGACTAAGAACTTTTGTTCGATGGTACTCATGTAGAAGTTCGAAAACAGGACAGCTAGGGTAGAACCCATGGCGACCCCATCTACTTGCTTATACATGTGCCCATCCGGGCTCAAGAAGGGTGCCTCTTTAGTACAAGCTTGGAGTAGTTTCCTTAGAATGCTTTCTGGTATGTCAAGAGGAGTACAGGCCGGATCATGATACACTCTGTCCGCTATCATCCCGATTGTTTCATCCACAGGTACGTTGGTAAACAGTGATTCTACGTCCAACGAGGCTCTTATCATTGTGGCCCGTGTTCCCCGCAGTAAATCAACAAATTCCATTGTAACTTCAGGCTGAAGGTGCAAGGGACATAAGGAGTCAGCAAGCCGTTGAGTCGCTTCGCCAGTCTGTACGTGGGTGTGGGTATCTGGCTGATGATTGGCCGAAGTGGGTTTCCAGGCTTATATGTGTCTTGACATTACCATACGCGTATCCAGGCTTATATTCCCCAATAATCTTTGGCAGGTGGAGTCCGGATTTCTTGGCGTTCACAGTTTCAATCAATTTGTTGACCTTTGCTTTCAATTCGGCTGTAGTGTCATTCGTTACCCTTTGGAATTTATATTGGTCAGAAAGAATGAAGATAATTTTCGCCAGATATTCGTCTTTTATAAGAATGACGTATATTGGCGACATGTCACCTCGCCTGACGACTATCTCCTTGTTCTCACGCCCTAGGATATATGTGGGCGGGCACCCATACAGGGGTGGGATATATGAGGGCGGGCACCCATACAGGTGTGGGATATATAAGGGGAGCACCCTTACAGGGGTGGAATATTTGAGGGCGGGCACCCGTACAAGGGTGAAATATATGAGAGTGGGAACCCGTACAGGGTGGGACATATGGCGCGCGGGCACCTGTACGGGGGTGGGATATATGAGGGGGGCACCCGTACAGGGGTGGGATATATGAGAATGGGCACCCGTACAGAGGTGGGATATATGAGGGCGGGCACCCGTACAAGGGTAGGATATATGAGTGTGGGCAACCGTACAAGGGTGGGATATATGAGGGTTGGCACCCGTACAGGGGTTGGATATATGAGGGCGGGCACCCATACAAGGGTGGGATATATGCGGGCGGGCACCCGTGCAGGGGTGGGATATATGAGGACGGGAACCCATAAAGGGATGAGATATATAAGGGCAGGCACCTGTACAGGGGTGGGATATATGAGGGTGGGCACCCGTACAGGGGTGGGATATATGAGGGCGGGCCCCTGTACAGGAGTGGGATATGTGTGGGCGGGCACCCGTACAGGGGTGAGATATATGAGGGCGGGAACCCGGACAGTGGTGAGATATATTAGGGCGGGCACCCGTAAAAGGGTGGGATATATGAGGGCGGGCACCCATACAGGGGTAGGATATATGAGGGCGGGTACCCATACAAGGGTGGGATATATAAGAGTGGGCACACGTACAGGGATGGGATATATGCGGGCGGGCACCCGTACAGGGGTGGGATATATGAGGACGGCCACCCGTACAGGTGTGGGATATATGAGGGCGGGCTCCCGTACAGGGGTGGGATATATGAGGGCGGGCACCCGTACAGGGGTGTGATCAATGCAGTCGGGTACCCGTACAGGGGTGCGATATATGAGGGCGGGTACCCGTACAGAAGTGGGATATATAAGGGCGGGCACACGTCCAGAGGTGGGATATATGAAGGAGGGCACCTGTATAGGGGTGGGATATATGTGGAAGGGCACCCATACAAGGTTAGGATATATGAGGGCGGGTACCCGTACAAGGGTGGGATATATAAGAGTGGTCACACGTACAGGGATGGGATATATGCGGGCGGGCACCCGTACAGGTGTGGGATAAATGAGGGAGGGCACCCGTACAGGTGTGGGATATATGAGGGCGGGCAACCGTACAGGGGTGGGATATATGAGGGCGGGCACCCGTACAGAGGTGGGATTTATGAGGGGGGGGGCACCCGTACAGGGGTGAGATATATGAGGGTGGGCACCCGTACAAAGGTGAGATATATGAGGGCGGGCACCCGTAAAGGGGTAGGATATATGAGGGTGGGCACCCGTACAGGGATGGGATACATGCAGGCGGGCACCCGTACAGGGGTTGGATATATGAGGGTGGGCACCCGTACAGGGGAGGGATATATGAGGGCGGGCACCCGTACAGGGGTGGGATATATGAGGGCGGGCACCCGTACAGGGGTGGGATATATGAGGGCGAGTACCCTTAAAGAGGTGAGATATATGAGGGTGGGCACCCGCACAGGGGTGAGATATATGAGGGTGGGCACTCGTAAAGGGGTGGGATATATGAGGGCGGGCACCCGTACAAGCGTGGGATATATGAGGGCGGGCACCCGTACAGGGGTGGGATATGAGGGCGGGCCCCCGTACAGGGGTGGGATATATGCGGGCGGGAGCCCATACAGGGGTGGGATATATGAGGGCGGGCACCCGTACTGGGGTGGGATATATGAGGGCGGGCACCCGTACAGGGGTGGGATATATGAGGGCTGGCAGCCATACAGGGGTGGGATATATGAGGGTTGGCACCCGTACATGGGTGGGATATATGAGGGCGGGCACCTGTATAGGGGTGGGATATATGCAGTCGGGCACCCGTACAGAGGTGGGATATATTAGGGCGGGCACCCGAATAGGGGAGGGATATATGAGGGCGAGCACCCGTACAGGGGTGGGATATATGAGGGCGGGCACCCGTACAGGGGTGGGATATATGAGGGCGGGCACCCGTACAAGTGTGGGATATATGAGGGCGGGCACCCGTACAGGGGTGGAATATATGAGGGCGGGCACCCGTACAGGGGTGGGATATATGAGGGCGGGCACCCGTACAGGGGCGGGATACATGAGGGCGGGCACCCGTACAGGGGTGGAATATATGAAGGTGGGCACCCGTACAAAGGTGGGATGTATGAGAGCGGGCACCCGTACAGGGGTGGGATATATGAGAGCGGGCACCCGTACAGGGGTGGGATATATGAGGGCGAGCACCCGTACAGGGGTGGGATATATGAGGGCGGGCACCCGTACAGGGGTGGGATATATGAGGGCGGGCTCCGTTCAGGGGTGGGATATATGCGGGCGGGAGCCCATACAGGGGTGGGATATATGAGGGCGGGCACCCGTACTGGGGTGGGATATATGAGGGCGGGTACCCGTACAGGGGTGGGATATATATGTGCGGGCACACTTACAGGGGTGGGATATATGAGGGGGGGGGGGGAACCCGTACAGGGGTGAGATATATGAGGTTGGGCAGCCGTACAGGGTGAGATATATTAGGGCGGGCACCCGTACAGGGGTAGGGTATATGAGGGCGGGCACCCGTACAGGGGTGGGGTATATGAGTGGGGGCACCCGTACAGAGGTGAGATATATGAGTGTGGGCACCCGTACAGGGGTGGGATACATGAGGGCGGACACTCGTACAGGGGTGGAATATATGAGGGTGGGCACCCGTACAGGGGTGGGATATATGAGGACTGGCAGCCATACAGGGGTGGGATATATGAGGGTTGGCACCCGTACATGGGTGGGATATATGAGGGCGGGCACCTGTATAGGGGTGGGATATATGCAGTCGGGCACCCGTACAGAGGTGGAATATATTAGGGCGGGCACCCGAATAGGGGAGGGATATATGAGGGCGAGCACCCGTACAGGGGTGGGATATATGAGGGCGGGCACCCGTACAGGGGTGGGATATATGAGGGCGGGCACCCGTACAAGTGTGGGATAAATGAGGGCGGGCACCCGTACAGGGGTGGGATTTATGAGGGCGAGCACCCGTACAGGGGTGGAATATATGAGGGCGGGCACCCGTAGAGGGGTGGGATATATGAGGGCGGGCACCCGTACAAAGGAGGGATATATGAGAGCGGGCACCCGTACAGGGGTGGGATATATGAGAGCGGGCACCCGTACAGGGGTTGGATATATAAGGGCGGGCACCCGTACAGGAGTGGGATATATGAGGGCGGGCACCCGTACTGGGGAGGGATATATATGGGCGGGCACACGTACAGGGGTTGGATATATGAGGGCGGGCACCCGTACAGGGGTGGGATATATGAGGGCGGGCTCCCGTACAGGGGCGGGATATATATGGGCGGGCACACGTACAGGGGTTGGATATATGAGTGTGGGCACCCGTACAGGGGTGGGATATATGAGGGCGGGCACCCGTACTGGGGCGGGATATATATGGGCGGGCACACGTACAGGGGTTGGATATATGAGGGCGGGCACCCGTACAAGGGGTGGGATATATGAGGGCGGGCACCCGTACAAGTGTGGGATATATGAGGGCGGGCACCCGTACAGGGGTGGGATATATGAGGGCGAGCACCCGTACAGGGGTGGAATATATGAGGGCGGGCACCTGTACAGGGGTGGGATATATGAGGGCGGGCACCCGTAAAGGGGTAGGATATATGAGGGCGGGCACCCGTACAGGGGTGGGATATATGAGGGCGGGCACCCGTACAGGGGTGGGATATATGAGGGCGGGCACCTGTACAGGGGTGGGATATATGAGGGCGGGCACCCGTACAAGTGTGGGATGTATGAGGGCGAGCACCCGTACAGGGGTGGGATATATGAGGGCGGGCACCCGTACAAGTGTGGGATATATGAGGGCGGGCACCCGTACAGGGGTGGGATATATGAGGGCGGGCACCCGTACAGGGGTGAGATATATGAGGGCGGGCACCCGTACAGGGGCGGGATATATATGGGCGGGCAAACGTACAGGGGTGGGATATATGAGGGCGGGCACCCGTACAGGGGCGAGATATATATGGGCGGGCACCCGTACATTGGTGGAATATATGGTGGGCACCCGTACATGGTCGGGATATATGAGGGCGGGCACGCGTACAGGGGTGGAATATATGAAGGTGGGCACCCGTACAAAGGTGGGATATATGAGAGCGGGCACACGTACAGGGGTGGGATATATGCAGACGGGTACCCTTACCGGGGTGGGATATATGAGGGCGGGCACCCGTACAGGGGTGGGATATATGAGGGCGGGCACCCGTACAGGGGTGGGATATATGAGAGCGGGCACCCGTACAGGGGTGGGATATATGAGGGCGGGCACCCGTACATGGGTGGGATATATGAGGGTGGGCACATGTATAGTGGTGGGATATATGAGGGCGGGGACCCGTACAGGGGTGGGATATATGCAGTAGGGCACCCGTACTGGGGTGGGATATATGAGGGCGGGCACCCGTACAGACGTGGGATATATGCAGGAGGGCACTTGTAAGGGGTGGGATATATGAGGAAGGGCACCCATACAGGGTTAGGATATATGAGGGCGGGTACCCGTACAAGGGTGGGATATATAAGAGTGGGCAACCGTACAGAGGTGGGATTTATGAGGGGGGGCGGGCACCCGTACAGGGGTGGGATATATGAGGGCGGGCACCCGTACAGGGGTGGGATTTATGAGGGGGGGGCACCCGTACATGGATGTGATATATGAGGGTGGGCACCGGTGCAGGGATGGAATACATGCAGGCGGGCACCCGTACAGAGGTGGGATATATGAGGGCGGGTACCCGTACAGGGGTGGGATATATGAGGGCGGGCACCCTGACAGGGGTGAGATATATTAGGGCGAGCATCCGTAAAGGGGTGGGATATATGAGGGCGGGCACCCGTACAGGGGTGGGATATATGAGGGCGGGCACCCGTACAGGGGTGGGATTTATGAGGGGGGGGCACCCGTACAGGAGTGAGATATATGAGGGCGGCCCCAGTACAGGGGTGAGATATATGAGGGTGGACACCCGTACAGGAGTGAGATATATGAGGGCGGGCACCCGTACATGGATGTGATATATGAGGGTGGGCACCGGTGCAGGGATGGAATACATGCAGGCGGGCACCCGTACAGAGGTGGGATATATGAGGGCGGGTACCCGTACAGGGGTGGGATATATGAGGGCGGGCACCCTGACAGGGGTGAGATATATTAGGGCGAGCACCCGTAAAGGGGTGGGATATATGAGGGCGGGCACCCGTACAGGGTTGGGATATATGAGAGCGGGCACCCGTACAGGGGTGGGATATATGAGGGCGGGCACCCGTACAGAGGTGGGATATATGAGGGCGGGCACCCGTACAGGGGTGGGATATATGAGGGCGGGCACCCGTACAGGGGTGGGATATATGTGGGCGGATACCCTTACAGGGGTGAGATATATGAGGGTGGGCACCCTGACAGGGGTGAGATATATTAGGGCGAGCACCCGTAAAGGGGTGGGATATATGAGGGCTGGCACCCGTACAGGGTTGGGATATATGAGAGCGGGTACCCGTACAGGGGTGGGATATATGAGGGCGGGCCCCCGTACAGGGGTGGGATATATGATGGCGGGCCCCCGTACAGGGCTGGGATATATGCGGGCGGGAGCCCATACAGGGGTGGGATATATAAAGTTGGGCACCCGTACAAGGTGAGATATATGAAAGCGGGCACACGTACAGGGGTGAGATATATGAGGGTGGGCACCCGTACAGGGGTGAGATATATGAGGGCGTGCACCCGTACAGGGGTGGGATATATGAGGGGGGGGCACCCATACAGGGGTGAGATATATGAGGGTGGGCACCCTTACAAGGGTGGGATACATGAGGGCGGCCACTCGTACAGAGGTGGAATATATGAGGGTGGGCACCTGTACAGGGGTGGGATATATGAGGGTGGGCACCCGAACAGGAGTGGGATATATGAGGGTGGGCGCCCGTACAGTGGTGGGATATTTGAGGGCTTGCAAACGTAAAGGGGTGGGATTTATTAGGGTAGGCACCCATACAGGGGTGGAATATACGAGGGTAGGCACCGGTTCAGCGGTTAGATATATTAGCGCGGGCGCCCGTACCGGGGTGGGATATATGAGGGCGGGTACCCGTACAGGGGTGAGATATATGCAGTCGGGCACCCGTACTGGGGTGGGATATATGAAAGCGGGCACACGTATAGTGGTGGGATATATGAGGGCGGGAACCCGTACAGGGGTGGGATATATTCAGTAGGGCACCCGTACATGGGTGAGATATATGAGGGTGGACACCCGTACAGGGGTGCGATATATGAGGGCGGGTACCCGTACAGAGGTGGGATATATAAGGGCGGGCACACGTACAGGGGTGGGATATATGCAGGAGGGCACCTGTATGGGGGTGGGATATATGAGGAAGGGCACCCATACAGGGTTAGGATATATGAGGGCGGGTACCCTTACAAGGGTGGGATATATAAGAGTGGACACCCGTACAGGAGTGAGATATATGAGGGCGGCCCCCGAACAGGGGTGAGATATATGAGGGTGGACACCCGTACAGGAGTGAGATATATGAAGGTGGCCCCCGAACAGGGGTGAGATATATGAGGGTGGACACCCGTACAGGAGTGAGATATATGAGGGCGGCCCCCGAACAGGGGTGAGATATATGAGGGTGGACACCCGTACAGGAGTGAGATATATGAAGGCGGCCCCCGAACAGGGGTGGGTTATATGAGGGCGGGCACCCGTACATGGGTGGGATATATGAGGGTGGGCACCCGTACAGCGATGGGATACATGAGGGCGGGCACCCGTACAGAGGTGGGATATATGCAGGCGGGAACCCATACAGGGTTGGGATATATGAGGGCGGGCACCCGTACAGGGGTGGGATATATGTGGGCGGGTACCCGTACAGGGGTGAGATATATGAGGGTGGGCACCCGGATGTTACGTACTCCTAGCAGAATACGTATATAAATTTAAAATAACTTGTTTTGATCCATTATATCATTGCCTGTATATGTACACACATTGTGTTTTGGTAAATTATCGTGTGGTGTGGCAGCGTCAGTGGAGACAGGAGCGCGGTTGCTTTGCACACGTCTATTACCTGTTAAATTCGGGAAACTGGACCTGTTCAGTTGGGAGTTCCAGATGTCACTTTTATTTAGTTTAGGTAATTGTTTATTTTCTGCAATTAAGCCGGTGGCATTGTACTTATATATTTTGTAAGTAACTATTATATGTAATTTGCAGTCTTATGTGTTTTGAGAACAAGTGGTTGTTCAATTAGTTTTAAATATTAAAAAGTCCTTAGTTTCCATCCCTCATCCTGGGATGAGGCAGACGGGAGAGAATTAGGGGTAAGCGACAGAGCGAGAGTCAGTAGCTGAACGGGACTCGAAGGAATAACATGTGGGAGATAAGTCTGTAACATTCATGTTGTGCCATATTTTATTATATTATATTCAGGGAGATGACAATACTTTTGGTTTGTTGTATAAGTTAACTTTATCATCTGTGTTTTTATATTATACTGTTTTGAATATATATATTATAAGTTATATGTATAATTCTTCAGTCCTAAGGGAGAAATACTTTTAAGTCTTAGCCTGTTATCATTCACGGGGTTATACTGGTGACCCGCTTTAGAGAGCAGCAGTGGTATCCCTAGACGTAATTAAAGCTTGGCTGCTGTAGGGTCACGAGCCGTAACGAACGATAGGTAACAAAGAGTTATGGGGGCCTGTCCGGGAAATATTGTTCCCACTTAACCTTAACTATGCTAATCTAACCTTGCCTTCCTAGGTACCAGTGTGTTAAGTGTTTGTGTGTTTCTTAAGAACTATTCCATGTGCCAAGCAAGCCTTCCTGTGTGTCAAGTAACAACGTTCACGATTTTGAGGTAAGTCATCCTATATATTTTGTTTGTGCAGTGAGGCCAAGCGAATTTTCAGTGTGGTGACAATTTTACAGTGAAGTGTAGTGCAGTGCCATTGTTTTTAATTATTGTTGTGAATCAAGTGCCAAGTGTTAGTAACGATGGAGGAGAAAGTTGCAGCGTTGGTGGCTCACCCAGACTTTGAAGGGATTCAGAGCCTTAAAAAGACTGAGTTAATACAAATGGCAAATCAGTTGGATTTGACCGCCAACAATAGAATGGTTAAAGCCCAAATATTGAAAGTCATTGTGACACATTTTGTTGAGAATGGAGAGTTAGAGGAAGAAATTCTAGAGGAGTTAAGAGAGGAGTCGAGTGATCAGATGACATTAAAGCGTCTTGAGTTAGAAGCGCAAATAGCCAATGCTAAGCTTGAAGCTCAAAAAGAACAGAGAATATTAGAGGCTGAAGCTCAGCAGAGGGAGCTTGAGACTAGACGTTTAGAAATTGAGGCACAGTTGCAAATAGAAGCCACAAAAAAGCAACAATTAGAGATTCAACAACAAATGGCTGACACTAACTTCAGACTTGAATCACAGCGTATGGCAGCTGGGCATGGAAATACTAGTAATGTTTCAATAAATAGTGATAATAATCCCATCAGGACGCATAAGTATATAGAGTTGCCCAAGTTCAATGAGGAGGATCCTGAGGTTTTCTTTGCACATTTTTATAAAATTGCCATCAGTATGAACTGGCCAAGGGATCAGTGGGTAGCCATTATGCAGTCTCAATTTAAGGGGCGTAGTCAGGAGGTTTTTACATCCCTACCTGACGCTCATAGCTTTGATTATGAATTTGTAAAGAAAAGCATCTTAAATGCATACCAAATAAATCCAGAGGCACACAGGCAAAAGTTTAGGAACCTAAGGAGGATAAGTGATCAGACAATAGCAGATTTTACTCGTCAGAAGACGAATTTTTGCAACAGATGGTTAAAGTCACTTTCAGTCACTGACTTTGATGCTCTAAAGAATCTTCTTATAATGGAAGAAGTATTGTCATGTCTCCCAGACCAGTTGTCTACTTTTATGGCAGAACAAAAGAATGTAACCGACATTTATGAGCTGTCAAAGCTCGCGGATGAGCATGAGTTGTTGACTAAGGCCCAGTTTACGGCCACTTCACCTAAGTCTAGTCGTAGAGTAAATTATAATGCTCCCCGAACTCCTTATCAGAATCCATCCCGTCCTAGGGCTCCAGTTACTCCCATGAGCTCTTCTCTTACAAAACCTAACCCTGCTACTTCATTGTCAGGAATGTCAAATAATAATAAGGTTATTTCTAAACCTACAGTTGGTTCTACCAGTGTGTCCACTGTAAGGTCCTGTTCCCATTGTAAGAGAAAAGGCCATGGAATTAATTCATGTTTTATATTGCACCCTGAGTTACGACCAACTGGTCTCATTTATTGCAGAGGTGTGCAAAATAAACTTACTAATAAACATGTAACTGTAAACCCCAATTGGGTGAAACAGTATTCACCATATATGTCTTCAGGTGAAGTTTTGTGTATTAATGGGAAGTGGAAGCCAGTGGTTATTCTTCGTGATACAGGTGCTTCCCAAACCATAATTTCATCCAGTATTCTTTCTGATGTTGAAAAGAGAGATACTGGAAAGTTTGTTGTTCTTCAGAGTGTTGCAGGATGTAAAACTGTACCTCTAATAGACATTAATTTCAGATCCACCATTACACCAAGTTTATGCACTGTGGGTGTTAGTACACAGTTGCCCATCCCAGGTGTGGATGTTATATTGGGTAATGATGTGGCCATAAATCATGTTGTGGGTGAGATTAATCCCCGTTTGTGTAAACAGCCAGTTGCCGACCATGTTTATTCTGCCTGTGCTGAAGTTAGTTCTATGAATGAACCTGTTGTAGAAGATGGTTTTGTCCATTCTACCTGTGCTGATGTCAGTACTAATATAAATCCAGTTGTCAGTTCTGATGTTGTTACTCAAGCATTTGTTCCAGTAACCAGTACCCCTTCAGTGGAGAAGTGAGATGTGGTTGTTCCAGATTCCTGTGTGGCCGATTTAGTTGTTGAGAGTAAGCCTGATACTATGACTCTGTTTTATTCCAATAAATTGGGAAAGGATGTCCATGTACCATTGTCTTGCCCGCTCACTACGAACGTTGTGCCAGGAGTTGAGAGAAACTTAAAAGCCACGACTCTCTATTCCAGCCAAGTGAATGGTTTAGGACAAGATGTCGGGTTGGCAGAAGTATTCCCGCTCACTCCAAGTTTCGAATCAGTTGTCGAGAGTAAGTCCGTTGTAGAGGCCCCGCCTCACCCTAGTCAAGGTGATATAATAGGGGAGGAGGTCAAACTACCTGTTACTTGCCCGCTCGTTTCAGATTCCCTTAATTTATGTGCATTGAGTAGAACTGACCCTAAGATTTCAGAGAGAAGCAAGGAGACAGTCTGTACTGTAGATCCAGTTTTGGAGAGCGTGGGAAAGCAGCCAGAGGATCAGCTTCTGTTGAGTAGATGGAGACCCATTGAGCCTCCCTCTTCAGTTGTCTGTGAGGATGTGACCCAGCTTGGTAGTGATATTATTGATTGTGAGCAGACAGTACTCCGAGCAGCTCCAGAAGTCATGGGAGGAACTTTTGGTAAAATCATTGAGAGTGGTAAGGTAGCATTTGGATCTAAGTTGCGGAGTTGTGATTCTTATTCTATGTGGAGTAAGTATTTCTCATTGTGTACATTGAGTCAGAGTGTGTGTAGGATGTTGAAGTCTACTTTTATTCTGCAGGAGCCATTTTCTTGTGAAGTAATGGACTGTGGGACATCTTTGTCAAGCCTTGTGGTGGAGCAGAGAGAGTTTACTCAAGTAGGTTGTGCATCCAGTTCTGAGGAAGTGGTGAGTTATGCTAGAGCAGTGTCTCTATATTCAGATCCAGGTTATTTTGATGCACGAGTGATAAAAGTGTATGTTCCACTTAAGTGTGGTGTTGACTTTCAGAGTCATATTGGAGTTGATTTTCAGAGTCATATTGTGGGTGAAGGATTAAATCATACTGGGGAGCAGATGTTTGAGGCTCCAGGTGTGTTTTTCAAGTTCGGGGATAAGGTTATCCTACCTAGAGTTAATCATTGTGAAGGGTTACAGATTATCCTTGGGTGTTTCCCAGGTAATCTGCTGTTCATCTTCAAGATGTTAAGACCCTTAAACCTCTTGGTTGATTGGTTGTCATCAGACGTAAATCACTTGGGAAGTGATGGTGAGGGTTGTAAAGTTTTCGGCATGTTTTATTTAGTCTTTTGGAAGACTAGACGGTTGATGAAAGTGTGTGTTGTGTTCAAGTTCACCATTAGAGGGTGTGAACTTGTCTTCGGAGTTCTGATTGAGATATGGTGCCTAGGCATATGCCTGTTTTCTTTCACTGATCGTTATGACAGAGTTATGAGGCAATTGATTTCTGTGTTCCTTATGGATCATCTGAGTCAGTTCGATCAGGTAGTCTTTGCACTTATCTTGGGTTGTATTTCTTGGTTTGAAGGTCAAAGGTTTGCTAAGTCGGTGTCTTGTGTTTCAGAAGGTTCTATGAGTGGGAAAGTTTTATACATAATTGTGAGGTTTAATGCTAATTTCTCTAATTTTAGTATCCATTGGGCGAGAGTATGTGTTCCACAGAGGATCCAGAGTGATGAAGAGCTGATGTCTGTGTCAGAGCATACCCAGGAGAAGTCCCAAATCTACTCACCATCCAGTCAGCATCACTTAAGCAGTTCAGCTCCAGAAAAGGGGAGTAATGGGAAATGGAGTCTGTCTTGGAAAAATTCACCATGTGGAAAAGGGATCACATGGAAATACGGAACTGATCTTAGAGAAATAGTGGAAACAAATGAAAAGCTAAATTGCCATGATAACTGTGTGAAAGCAGCTACCTTTATTGACAATTCTATTCATACTAATGATACTGTTGTAGATAGGAGTGTGAAATATGATCTGAAACAAAGTGAAATAAATGAGATAGTACCTTGGAGAGATAAATTTGCATACTCCAGTGACACATATGTAGAACATAGTCATAAGACTGAAATTTCTGAGTTTCCTGTAAGACTATATTTGGCGTGTTTTCATTTTTGTCCAGAAATGTGTTCTAATTACTTTTACATGTTTGGTGTAATTAATACCATAAATCTCAAGTGTCATACATTTTACTTTGAAAAAATGCCATTGATCTTCAATCTATTGCATTTTTTTTTCTTGGAGGTGGAAGTGTTACGTACTCCTAGCTGAATACGTATATAAATTTAAAATAACTTGTTTTGTTCCATTATATCATTGCCTGTATATGTACACACATTGTGTTTTTGTAAATTATCGTGTGGTGTGGCAGCGTCAGTGGAGACAGGAGCGCGGTTGCTTTGCACACGTCTAATACCTGTTAAATTCGGGAAGCTGGACCTGTTCAGTTGGGAGTTCCAGATGTCACTTTTATTTAGTTTAGGTAATTGTTTATTTTCTGCAATTAAGCCGGTGGCATTGTACTTATATATTTTGTAAGTAACTATTATATGTAATTTGCAGTCTTATGTGTTTTGAGAACAAGTGGTTGTTCAATTAGTTTTAAATATTAAAAAGTCCTTAGTTTCCATCCCTCATCCTGGGATGAGGCAGACGGGAGAGAATTAGGGGTAAGCGACAGAGCGAGAGTCAGTAGCTGAACGGGACTCGAAGGAATAACATGTGGGAGATAAGTCTGTAACATTCATGTTGTGCCATATTTTATTATATTATATTAAGGGAGATGACAATACTTTTGGTTTGTTGTATAAGTTAACTTTACCATCTGTGTTTTTATATTATACTGTTTTGAATATATATATTATAAGTTATATGTATAATTCTTCAGTCCTAAGGGAGAAATACTTTTAAGTCTTAGCCTGTTATCATTCACAGGGTTATACTGGTGACCCGCTTTAGAGAGCAGCAGTGGTATCCCTAGACGTAATTAAAGCTTGGCTGCTGTAGGGTCACGAGCCGTAACGAACGATAGGTAACACCGGACAGGGGTGAGATATATTAGGACGAGCACCCGTAAATGGGTGGGATATATGAGGGCGGGCCCCCGTACAGGGGTGGGATATATGAGGGCGGGCACCCGTACAGGGGTGGGATATATGAGGGCAGGCACCCGAATAGGGGTGGGATATATGAGGGCGGGCACCCGAATAGGGGTGGGATATATAAGGCCGGGCACCCATACAGGGGTGGGATATATAAGGGTGGGCACCCGTATAGTGGTGGGATATATGAGGGCGGACATCCGTACAGGGGTGGGATATATGCAGTAGGGCACCTGTACTGGGGTGGGATATATGAGGGCGGGCACTCGTACAGGGGTGGGATATATGCAGTAGGGCACCCGTACTGGGGTGGGATATATGAGGGCGGACATCCGTACAGGGGTGCGATATATGAGGGCGGGTACCCCGTACAGAGGTGGCATATATAAGGGCGGGCACACTTACAGGGATGGGATATATGCAGGAGGGCACCCGTACAGGGTTAGGATATATGAGGGCGAGTACCCGTACAAGAGTGGGATATATAAGATTGGGCACACGTACAGGGATGGGATATATGCAGGCGGGCACCCGTACAGGTGTGGGATATATAAGGGCGGGCACCCGAACAGGGGTGGGATATATGCAGGCAGGCACCCGTACAGGGGTGGGATATATGAGGGTGGACATCCGTACAGGGGTGGGATATATGAGGGCGGGCACCCGTACAGGGGTGTAATATATGAGAGCGGGCACCCGTACAGGTGTGGGATATATAAGGGCGGGCACCCGTACAGGGGTGGGATATATGAGGGCGGGCACCCGTACAAGTGTGGGATATATGAGGGCGGGCACCCGTACAGGGGTGGGATATATGAGGGCGGGCACCCGTACAGGGGTGGAATATATGAAGGTGGGCACCCGTACAAAGGTGGGATATATGAGAGCGGGCACCCGTACAGGGGTGGGATATATGAGAGCGGGCACCCGTACAGGGGTGGGATATATGAGGGCGAGCACCCGTACAGGGGTGGGATATATGAGGGCGAGCACCCGTACAGGGGTGGGATATATGAGGGCGGGCACCCGTACAAGTGTGGGATATATGAGGGCGGGCACCCGTACAGGGGTGGGATATATGAGGGCGAGCACCCGTACAGGGGTGGAATATATGAGGGCGGGCACC
Organism: Procambarus clarkii; assembly: GCF_040958095.1. NCBI lineage: Eukaryota > Metazoa > Arthropoda > Malacostraca > Decapoda > Cambaridae > Procambarus > Procambarus clarkii. The sequence continues at coordinate 10,169,708 of NC_091219.1, forward strand.
CGTACAGGGGTGGGATATATGAGGGCGGGCACCCGTACAGGGGTGGAATATATGAAGGTGGGCACCCGTACAAAGGTGGGATATATGAGAGCAGGCACCCGTACAGGGGTGGGATATATGAGAGCGGGCACCCGTACATGTGTGGGATATATGAGGGCGGGCACCCGTACAGGAGTGGGATATATGAGGGCGGGCACCCGTACAGGGGCGGGATATATATGGGCGGGCACACGTACAGGGGTTGGATATATGAGGGCGGGCACCCGTACAGGGGCGGGATGTATGAGTGTGGGCACCCGTACAGGGGTGGGATATATGAGGGCGGGCACCTGTACAGGGGTGGGATATATGAGGGCGGGCACCCGTACAAGTGTGGGTTGTATGAGGGCGAGCACCCGTACAGGGGTGGGATATATGAGGGCGGGCACCCGTACAAGTGTGGGATATATGAGGGCGGGCACCCGAACAGGGGTGGGATATATGAGGGCGGGCACCTGTACAGGGGTGGGATGTATGAGTGTGGGCACCCGTACAGGGGCGGGATATATATGGGCGGGCACACGTACAGGGGTGGGATATATGAGGGCGGGCACCCGTACAGGGGCGGGATATATATGGGCGGGCACCCGTACATTGGTGGAATATATGGTGGGCACCCGTACAGGGTCGGGATATATGTGGGCGGGCACGCGTACAGGGGTGGAATATATGAAGGTGGGCACCCGTACAAAGGTGGGATATATGAGAGCGGGCACACGTACAGGGGTGGGATATATGCAGACGGGTACCCTTACCGGGGTGGGATATATGAGAGCGGGCACCCGTACAGGGGTGGGATATATAAGGGCGCGAACCCGTACAGGGGTGGGATATATGAGGGCGGGCACCTGTACAGGGGTGGGATATATGAGGGCGGGCACCCGTACAGGGGTGGGATATATGAGAGCGGGCACCCGTATAGGGGTGGGATATATGAGGGCGGGCACCCGTACAGGGGTGGGATATATGAGGGCGAGCACCCGTCCAGGGGTGGGATATATGAGGGTGGGCACCCGTACAGGGGTGGGATATATGAGGGCGGGCACCCGTTCAGGGGTGGGATATATGAGGGAGGGCACCCGTACAGGGGTGGGATATATGAGGGCGGGCACCCGTACAGGTGTGGGATATATGCAGGAGGGCATCCGTACAGGGGTGGGATATATGAGGGCGGGCACCCATACAGGGGTGGGATATATGAGAGCGGGCACCCGTACAGGGGTGGGATATATGAGGGCTGGCACCCGTACAGGGGTGGGATATATGAGGGCGAGCACCCGTACAGGGGTAGGATATATGAGGGCGGGCACCCTTACAGGGGTGGGATATATGAGGGCGGGCACCCGTACAGGGGTGGGATATATGAGGGCGAGCACCCGTACAGGGGTGGGATATATGAGGGCGAGCACCCGTACAGGGGTGGGATATATGAGGGCGGGCACCCGTACAGGGGTGGGATATATGAGGGCGGGCACCCGTACAGGGGTGGGATATATGAGGGCGGGCACCCGTACAGGTGTGGGACATATGAGGGCGGGCCCCCGTACAGGGGTGGGATATATGAAGGCGGGCACCCGAATAGGGGTGGGATATATGAGGGCGGGCACCCGAATAGGGGTTGGATATATAAGGCCGGGCACCCATACAGGGGTGGGATATATAAGGGTGGGCACCCGTATAGTGGTGGGATATATGAGGGCGGACATCCGTACAGGGGTGGGATATATGCAGTAGGGCACCTGTACTGGGGTGGGATATATGAGGGCGGGCACTCGTACAGGGGTGGGATATATGCAGTAGGGCACCCGTACTGGGGTGGGATATATGAGGGCGGACATCCGTACAGGGGTGCGATATATGAGGGCGGGTACCCCGTACAGAGGTGGCATATATAAGGGCGGGCACACTTACAGGGATGGGATATATGCAGGAGGGCACCCGTACAGGGTTAGGATATATGAGGGCGAGTACCCGTACAAGAGTGGGATATATAAGATTGGGCACACGTACAGGGATGGGATATATGCAGGCGGGCACCCGTACAGGTGTGGGATATATAAGGGCGGGCACCCGAACAGGGGTGGGATATATGCAGGCAGGCACCCGTACAGGGGTGGGATATATGAGGGCGGACATCCGTACAGGGGTGGGATATATGAGGGCGGGCACCCGTACAGGGGTGTAATATATGAGAGCGGGCACCCGTACAGGTGTGGGATATATAAGGGCGGGCACCCGTACAGGGGTGGGATATATGAGGGCGGGCACCCGTACAAGTGTGGGATATATGAGGGCGGGCACCCGTACAGGGGTGGGATATATGAGGGCGGGCACCCGTACAGGGGTGGAATATATGAAGGTGGGCACCCGTACAAAGGTGGGATATATGAGGGCGAGCACCCGTACAGGGGTAGAATATATGAAGGTGGGCACCCGTACAAAGGTGGGATATATGAGGGCGGGCACCCGTACAGGGGTGGGATATATGAGGGCGAGCACCCGTACAGGGGTGGGATATATGAGGGCGGGCACCCGTACAAGTGTGGGATATATGAGGGCGGGCACCCGTACAAGTGTGGGATATATGAGGGCGGGCACCCGTACAGGGGTGGAATATATGAGGGCGGGCACCCGTACAGGGGTGGGATATATGAGGGCGGGCACCCGTACAGGGGCGGGATATATGAGGGCGGGCACCCGTACAGGGGTGGAATATATGAAGGTGGGCACCCGTACAAAGGTGGGATATATGAGAGCGGGCACCCGTACAGGGGTGGGATATATGAGAGCGGGCACCCGTACAAGTGTGGGATATATGAGGGCGGGCACCCGTACAGGAGTGGGATATATGAGGGCGGGCACCCGTACAAGTGTGGGATATATGAGGGCGGGCACCCGTACAGGGGTGGAATATATGAGGGCGGGCACCCGTACAGGGGTGGGATATATGAGGGCGGGCACCCGTACAGGGGCGGGATATATGAGGGCGGGCACCCGTACAGGGGTGGAATATATGAAGGTGGGCACCCGTACAAAGGTGGGATATATGAGAGCGGGCACCCGTACAGGGGTGGGATATATGAGAGCGGGCACCCGTACAAGTGTGGGATATATGAGGGCGGGCACCCGTACAGGAGTGGGATATATGAGGGCGGGCACCCGTACAGGGGCGGGATATATATGGGCGGGCACACGTACAGGGGTTGGATATATGAGGGCGGGCACCCGTACAGGGGCGGGATGTATGAGTGTGGGCACCCGTACAGGGGTGGGATATATGAGGGCGGGCACCTGTACAGGGGTGGGATATATGAGGGCGGGCACCCGTACAAGTGTGGGATGTATGAGGGCGAGCACCCGTACAGGGGTGGGATATATGAGGGCGGGCACCCGTACAAGTGTGGGATATATGAGGGCGGGCACCCGTACAGGGGTGGGATATATGAGGGCGGGCACCTGTACAGGGGTGGGATGTATGAGTGTGGGCACCCGTACAGGGGCGGGATATATATGGGCGGGCACACGTACAGGGGTGGGATATATGAGGGCGGGCACCCGTACAGGGGCGGGATATATATGGGCGGGCACCCGTACATTGGTGGAATATATGGTGGGCACCCGTACAGGGTCGGGATATATGTGGGCGGGCACGCGTACAGGGGTGGAATATATGAAGGTGGGCACCCGTACAAAGGTGGGATATATGAGAGCGGGCACACGTACAGGGGTGGGATATATGCAGACGGGTACCCTTACCGGGGTGGGATATATGAGGGCGGGCACCCGTACAGGGGTGGGATATATAAGGGCGGGAACCCGTACAGGGGTGGGATATATGAGGGCGGGCACCTGTACAGGGGTGGGATATATGAGGGCGGGCACCCGTACAGGGGTGGGATATATGAGAGCGGGCACCCGTACAGGGGTGGGATATATGAGGGCGGGCACCCGTACAGGGGTGGGATATATGAGGGCGAGCACCCGTACAGGGGTGGGATATATGAGGGTGGGCACCCGTACAGGGGTGGGATATATGAGGGCGGGCACCCGTACAGGGGTGGGATATATGAGGGCGGGCACCCGTACAGGGGTGGGATATATGAGGGCGGGCACCCGTACAGGTGTGGGATATATGCAGGAGGGCATCCGTACAGGGGTGGGATATATGAGGGCGGGCACCCATACAGGGGTGGGATATATGAGAGCGGGCACCCGTACAGGGTTGGGATATATGAGGGCGGGCACCCGTACAGGGGTGAGATATATGAGGGCTGGCACCCGTACAGGGGTGGGATATATGAGGGCGAGCACCCGTGCACTCGAGCTATATCAATAGGCCGTTCTACCTCTTCGCCCTTACTTCATTACACACAGAAATCACAGAAACCAGAAGTTCAGTAGAACTTCTGGTTTCAATTCTCTTCCATGTCGTAGCTCAGTCGCTAAAGGCAGCGTCTGGGATGCTCTCAGACGCAGGTTCGAATCCTCGTCACGGCCCTCGTGGATTTGTGCATCATTCTATCTATCTATCCACGTTTTCATCCGCCTATCCATCTGTATATAAATAAATCTAACCATCTCCCTATTTATCCATCCACCTACTCATCTTCGTATGCATCTATCTATCTAACCATCAATCCATCCATCTATCTATTCATTTATTAATCCATCCATCAACCTATCTATTTATCCATCAATCCATTCATCTACTCATACGTATATTTATCTATGCCTACAGCTATCTATCAATAGACCTGTCCCTAAATCTATTTATCCGTAGATGGATAGATATATCCATTCTTTATGCACACATTTATCTGTTCTCTGTCTCTCTCTTTGTCTTTCTGTCTCTGCATCTCTCTTTCTCTGTCTGTCTGCCTCTATGTCTCTGTATTGATATCTTTCATATAAAATCTCTATATCTTTCTCTTATACAAAAATTATTTTCTAATGTGTGGTGATCACCTATGAGGGGAACTTAAGGGTGTTAAATACTAAAAGGAAAATAGTTACCCCTTTGCTCTGATAAGGAACTTTTGGCTTGAGAAACCTTTAAAGCTATGGAAGAATTGTCTGTTTTATGTAGTATGTGGAACATTTTTGACGGAAGGAAATTTCTGTTAATTTTCCCGAGAACAGTAAATAATGCTTCATATTACTATAAGGAAAAAATACTTTGAGCGTTTGTTTATAAATTATTTAGCTTCGTAGATGGGATACAGTAACAAAAGTCTGTGTCGGGTTGTGAATGTGACCGAGGCATGCTGTTACCTTTTGAATTCTGGCGACCCCGACAACCCAGTGTCCATCCTGTACACCAAACCATTCCCTCTGCCAAGTTCGGCTAGGCTTGTCCCAACCGTGTGGACTCCAACCACCAACACTTACAATAACATTTTAATATTAATTTATATTTCTTGTGAATAATGTCACAACAAATACTGAACATGTATTGATTCTTAGTACCCTGGGGAATTTGGCAGCTTTTATGCTATATTGTACCAAGAGAATACCCGATGTTGCATGGGTCTATCTATCTGTATCCAAACCGTCATATTGATCTATCTATCCACCTATCTTTATATATTGGAGCGGAGTCTCCATTACTCTATATATATTAAACTATATTCTACCCACTTCAAGACTCCGCTCCAATATAGAAGAATCAAGAAATCTGGGCCAATAAAAATAGGTCTTCTGCAGTTACCTACCTTTAATACCTGTTTGTATTACATTGTTTCGTGTTCTGTCTTGTGTAAAAGATTATTTTCACCTCATCAAAAACTATTGTAACATGTCACCTCACCCAAATGTAGGTATAAAAAACTCGAAGATGTTTAAGCTCTATTCAGTTAAAGTTGTGTGTGTGTGTGTGTAAACTAAAGTCTTTGAAAATGTAATAAGTTTTACGTAACGCGCTCAAGTGTCGCGTCAGACTAGAAATAAAAATGAATTTTGGAGAATTGATTTTTGAATTACCATCAACAGTGAAAAGAAACTTAAGAAAGATCAAGAAAATTCGTGTTAGAATTATAATCTTACTTTTTCGGTCATATTTAATAATATATATATATATATATATATATATATATATATATATATATATATATATATATATATATATATATATATATATATATATATATATATATATATGTACATATATATATATATATATATATATATATATATATATATATATATATATATATATATATATATATATATATATATATATATATATATATACATATATATAATATCCATTCATCCGTACATTTTTCAATCTACTCCACAAGCTACCAATCCATCCATTTATCCATCTACTCCTCCTACTATCAATCCATCTAGCTATCTATCAATCTATCAGTCCATCTATCTCGGTATATCTATCAATCTATCCATCTATCTCTACCTATTAATCAGTCTATCTGCCAAACTATTTATCAATTTATCTGTTATATTTTATATCCATCCATCTGATAAAGAATCTTTCCATTTATCCTTCCATCAACACATCTCGCCTCCCATATAACCACCAGTTTATCCATCTACTAATCTTTTAGTCTATTCACACTTCCATTATTCAGTCTACACACTCGTCTGTCTATTTGTCTATACCCCGATTTATCTATCAATCTGTCCCTTTCTCCATCCGTCTTTCCATTTAACTATCTATTTATATAGATATACATCTATCAATTCATCTACACATTTATCCATTCATCTACACATAAAATCGTAAATTTTCCATCTATCCACTCACACTTTGAATGTCCATCTTTCTTTCCATCAATCCATATTTACATCAATGTAATTTTGTGTCTATCCATCAGTGTAACCATCTATCCATTTATCTATCCATCTAGTTTTGTTTCCATCTATTCACCTAGCATTCTAACCATCTATATCTCTGTCAATCCATGCATCTATTCATTTATATCTATATACCTTTCTATCCATTTATCCATATTGCTTGCAGTCCATCTAGCTTTCTACCAATCTATTTATGCATCTATCTATCCATGCCCCCACTCATCTTTCTATTCATCTCTCCATCCAATTATCTTTCCATCGATCTATTTGTCAATTCAACTATCTGCCTATACATCCATTTATCTATCTACTCATCTTTCTACCCATATATCCATCCATCTATCTATCCACCTACTCATCAGTGTATCCATCTATAAATCCATCAATCAATCTATCCATCTACCTATCCATCAACCCATCCTCTTATCTATCTATCTGCTGTCCGTCTCTGTCTGCCTCTCTGTCTCTATCTTTAGGTGTGTCTGTCAGTCTCTCTTTTTCTGGGTCCCCTATCTCTGTCTTTCTCTCTTTATGTCTTTATATCTGTCAGTCTGTGTGCCTGTATTTCTATCTCTATCTGTCAGTCTGCCTGCCTGTATTTCTACCTGTCTATCTGTCTCTCTCTCTCTGATAAACAAAATAATTGTCTATGTGTGGTGGTCAGCAGTGCGAGTTGTTCAGTGGTGTGAACTACAAAAAGAATAGTTACCCCTCACTCTGATAAAGAACGGAGGAGAGGAGAAACCTGTGATGCACTGGAAAAATTATTGACAAGAAATTTCTGTTAATTTTCCTAAGATCTGTAAAAATTGCCCATATTACCTAAATGCTTTTCTATAAAGTTTTGATAATACATAGCTGTGTAGCTGTCCGACACGGCCAAAAGTCGTCGTGGAAGGGTCTGAACGTGGCACTGGCACACTGTTCCTTTTTAAGTCTTGAGACCTCAACTAGCCTATGTTCATCCCGTTCCCCAGACCATCCCCTCTGCCAAACTGCGTGAAGCTAGCTCTTAACCGTGTGGCCTCCAAATTTTAACAAACGAAGGTTCTCTCCTATAGCATGTAATAGAGGGATAACCCGGCGTTGCCCGGGTCTGTCTGTGTGTGTCTCTCATCTGTTCATTTCTATATCCAGTTATTTATCTCTATTTGTCTATCAATTCATCTATCAATCCATCCATCTGTCTCTCTGTCTAGCTATCCATCTTTCTCTACATCTATATGTTGGTCAATCTATCCAACAATCTTACCCAACTATCTATCCATCTATATACTTAAAATCAACCCATTCATTTATCGATCATCTCCCCATCTTGCCATCCATAAAATCATCTTGTTATCGATCTATGAATCCGTCTATCTACCTGTCCATCAATCTATCAATCCTTCCATCCATTCATCTATCCACGTATTTATCCATTTATCTATATGTCTATCCATCAATCCCTCAATAAATCTTTTTGTCTATCAATCCATATATATCTAAATCTATCTTTAAATCCACCCTTTGTGCAGCCATCTATCATTAAATCTATATATCCATCTAGCTTTTTTATATATCTATCTATCTAGTTTTCGATCCACCTATCTATTAATCTATTTATCCATATATTTATATATTTAGTCATCTATCTAAATATGCACCTAATCATCTTCCTGCCCATCCAACTGCTTTACATCTATCTGTTCATCTATCTTTTCGTCTATCCATCCATTTACCTATCTATGCATTTATCCCTTCATCCATCTACTTAACTGTCTATCCAATTATCTATCAATGCATTTATTTATCCACCAATCCATTTATCCATCCACCTATATCCGTCCATCTCTTTACTGTCTATGTCTCTACTTCTGACTTTGTTTCTGCCCCTCTCTTTCTCATTCTCTGTCTTAGACAGAGGACAGGCAGAGAGAGAGTCTGTTTCTGCCCGTATATCTCTAGCTGTGTGTCTGAGTTTCTGTTTGTCTCTTTCTCTCTTTGTATCTGTCTTTATCTGTTTTTATCTCTCTCTCTGTCTGTCTGTCTCTTTCTCCTATAAAAGGTACAATTGTCTTTGTGTGAGTGGTCAGCAGTAAGAGGAGCGCTGTTGTGTGAAACACTAAAAAACGAATAGTTCCCCCTTAGTCTGTTAGAAAGCCGTTGCTCGAAACCTTTTGATATTGTGTAAAGATCGTCTGTTTTATGGGAGTACGGGCACATTATTGACCTCAAAAAGTTCAGTAATTTTCCCGAGATCAGTGAAGAATGCTGCATATTACCATATGCAAATAATTATTTGAAAAATTTGTTTTAAAAATATTTAGCTGCATAATAGCTGACAGCGCCAAAAATCATCATGGTGGTGTGAATGGGCCTCTGGCACGTTATTCCCTTTTAAATTTTGATGACACCGACCAGCCTATGTTCATCCGTTCCCCAGACCATTCCCTCTTACAATTTGGGTATGGCTAGCCCCAACTGTGTGATCTCTGACTTTCAACAGACTAGCAGACATTATCTCTTATGGTACTGATTATAAAATATAATATTGATTTTTGTCACATGATACGTGCAGTGTGCTATGTTGCATTGCTATATAATGTTGGAATGCATATGTGTAACTTTTACCATC
>NC_091219.1:10179679-10232179 GCF_040958095.1 Procambarus clarkii
ACAGGGGTGGGATTTATGAGGGGGGGGCACCCGTACATGGATGTGATATATGAGGGTGGGCACCGGTGCAGGGATGGAATACATGCAGGCGGGCACCCGTACAGAGGTGGGATATATGAGGGCGGGTACCCGTACAGGGGTGGGATATATGAGGGCGGGCACCCTGACAGGGGTGAGATATATTAGGGCGAGCATCCGTAAAGGGGTGGGATATATGAGGGCGGGCACCCGTACAGGGGTGGGATATATGAGGGCGGGCACCCGTACAGGGGTGGGATTTATGAGGGGGGGGCACCCGTACAGGAGTGAGATATATGAGGGGGCGGCCCAGTACAGTACAGGGGTGAGATATATGAGGGTGGACACCCGTACAGGAGTGAGATATATGAGGGCGGGCACCCGTACATGGATGTGAATATGAGGGTGGGCACGGTGCAGGGATGGAATACATGCAGGCGGGCACCCGTACAGAGGTGGGATATATGAGGGCGGGTACCCGTACAGGGGTGGGATATATGAGGGCGGGCACCCTGACAGGGTGAGATATATTAGGGCGAGCACCCGTAAAGGGGTGGGATATATATGAGGGCGGGCACCCGTACAGGGTTGGGATATATGAGAGCGGGCACCCGTACAGGGGTGGGATATATGAGGGCGGGCACCCGTACAGAGGTGGGATATATGAGGGCGGGCACCGTACAGGGGTGGGATATATGAGGGCGGGCACCCGTACAGGGGTGGGATATATGTGGGCGGATACCCTTACAGGGGTGAGATATATGAGGGTGGGCACCCTGACAGGGGTGAGATATATTAGGGCGAGCACCCGTAAAGGGGTGGGATATATGAGGGCTGGCACCCGTACAGGGTTGGGATATATGAGAGCGGGTACCCGTACAGGGGTGGGATATATGAGGGCGGGCCCCCGTACAGGGGTGGGATATATGATGGCGGGCCCCCGTACAGGGCTGGGATATATGCGGGCGGGAGCCCATACAGGGGGTGGGATATATAAAGTTGGGCACCCGTACAAGGTGAGATATATGAAAGCGGGCACACGTACAGGGGTGAGATATATGAGGGTGGGCACCCGTACAGGGGTGAGATATATGAGGGCGTGCACCCGTACAGGGGTGGGATATATGAGGGGGGGGCACCCATACAGGGTGAGATATATGAGGGTGGGCACCCTTACAAGGGTGGGATACATGAGGGCGGCCACTCGTACAGAGGTGGAATATATGAGGGTGGGCACCTGTACAGGGGTGGGATATATGAGGGTGGGCACCCGAACAGGAGTGGGATATATGAGGGTGGGCGCCCGTACAGTGGTGGGATATTTGAGGGCTTGCAAACGTAAAGGGGTGGGATTTATTAGGGTAGGCACCCATACAGGGGTGGAATATACGAGGGTAGGCACCGGTTCAGCGGTTAGATATATTAGCGCGGGCGCCCGTACCGGGGTGGGATATATGAGGGCGGGTACCCGTACAGGGGTGAGATATATGCAGTCGGGCACCCGTACTGTGGGTGTGGGATATATGAAAAGCGGGCACACGTATAGTGGTGGGATATATGAGGGCGGGAACCCGTACAGGGGTGGGATATATTCAGTAGGGCACCCGTACATGGGTGAGATATATGAGGGTGGACACCCGTACAGGGGTGCGATATATGAGGGCGGGTACCCGTACAGAGGTGGGATATATAAGGGCGGGCACACGTACAGGGGTGGGATATATGCAGGAGGGCACCTGTATGGGGGTGGGATATATGAGGAAGGGCACCCATACAGGGTTAGGATATATGAGGGCGGGTACCCTTACAGGGTGGGATATATAAGAGTGGACACCCGTACAGGAGTGAGATATATGAGGGCGGCCCCCGAACAGGGGTGAGATATATGAGGGTGGACACCCGTACAGGAGTGAGATATATGAAGGTGGCCCCCGAACAGGGGTGAGATATATGAGGGTGGACACCGTACAGGAGTGAGATATATGAGGGCGGCCCCCGAACAGGGGTGAGATATATGAGGGTGGACACCCGTACAGGAGTGAGATATATGAAGGCGGCCCCCGAACAGGGGTGGGTTATATGAGGGCGGGCACCCGTACATGGGTGGGATATATGAGGGTGGGCACCCGTACAGCGATGGGATACATGAGGGCGGGCACCCGTACAGAGGTGGGATATATGCAGGCGGGAACCCATACAGGGTTGGGATATATGAGGGCGGGCACCCGTACAGGGGTGGGATATATGTGGGCGGGTACCCGTACAGGGGTGAGATATATGAGGGTGGGCACCCGGATGTTACGTACTCCTAGCAGAATACGTATATAAATTTAAAATAACTTGTTTTGATCCATTATATCATTGCCTGTATATGTACACACATTGTGTTTTGTAAATTATCGTGTGGTGTGGCAGCGTCAGTGGAGACAGGAGCGCGGTTGCTTTGCACACGTCTATACCTGTTAAATTCGGGAAGCTGGACCTGTTCAGTTGGGAGTTCCAGATGTCACTTTTATTTAGTTTAGGTAATTGTTTATTTTCTGCAATTAAGCCGGTGGCATTGTACTTATATATTTTGTAAGTAACTTATATGTAATTTGCAGTCTTATGTGTTTTGAGAACAAGTGGTTGTTCAATTAGTTTTAAATATTAAAAAGTCCTTAGTTTCCATCCCTCATCCTGGGATGAGGCAGACGGGAGAGAATTGGGTAGCGACAGAGCGAGAGTTCAGTAGCTGAACGGGACTCGAAGGAATAACATGTGGGAGATAAGTCTGTACTTATTCTTGTTGTGCCATATTTTATTATATTATATTAAGTGAGATGACAATACTTTTGGTTTGTTGTATAAGTTAACTTTACCATCTGTGTTTTATATTATACTGTTTTGAATATATATATTATAAGTTATATGTATAATTCTTCAGTCCTAAGGGAGAAATACTTTTAAGTCTTAGCCTGTTATCATTCATGGGGTTATACTGGTGACCCGCTTTAGAGAGCAGCAGTGGTATCCCTAGACGTAATTAAAGCTTGGCTGCTGTAGGGTCACGAGCCGTAACGAACGATAGGTAACAAGAGTTATGGGGGCCTGTGCCGGGAAATATTGTTCCCACTTAACCTTAACTATGCTAATCTAACCTTGCCTTCCTAGGTACCAGTGTGTTAAGTGTCTGTGTGTTTTTAAGAACTATTCCATGTGCCAAGCAAGCCTTCCTGTGTGTCAAGTAACAACGTTTCACGATTTTGAGGTAAGTCATCCTATATATTTTGTTTGTGCAGTGAGGCCAAGCGAATTTTCAGTGTGGTGACAATTTTACAGTGAAGTGTAGTGCAGTGCCATTGTTTTTAATTATTGTTGTGAATCAAGTGCCAAGTGTTAGTAACGATGGAGGAGAAAGTTGCAGCGTTGGTGGCTCACCCAGACTTTGAAGGGATTCAGAGCCTTAAAAAGACTGAGTTAATACAAATGGCAAATCAGTTGGATTTGACCGCCAACAATAGAATGGTTAAAGCCCAAATATTGAAAGTCATTGTGACACATTTTGTTGAGAATGGAGAGTTAGAGGAAGAAATTCTAGAGGAGTTAAGAGAGGAGTCGAGTGATCAGATGACATTAAAGCGTCTTGAGTTAGAAGCGCAAATAGCCAATGCTAAGCTTGAAGCTCAAAAAGAACAGAGAATATTAGAGGCTGAAGCTCAGCAGAGGGAGCTTGAGACTAGACGTTTAGAAATTGAGGCACAGTTGCAAATAGAAGCCACAAAAAAGCAACAATTAGAGATTCAACAACAAATGGCTGACACTAACTTCAGGCTTGAATCACAGCGTATGGCAGCTGGGCATGGAAATACTAGTAATGTTTCAATAAATAGTGATAATAATCCCATAAGGATGAATAAGTATATAGAGTTACCCAAGTTCAATGAGGAGGATCCTGAGGTTTTCTTTGCCCATTTTTATAAAATTGCCATCAGTATGAACTGGCCAAGGGATCAGTGGGTAGCCATTATGCAGTCTCAATTTAAGGGGCGTAGTCAGGAGGTTTTTACATCCCTACCTGACGCTCATAGCTTTGATTACGAATTTGTAAAGAAAAGCATCTTAAATGCATACCAAATAAATCCAGAGGCACACAGGCAAAAGTTTAGGAACCTAAGGAGGATAAGTGATCAGACAATAGCAGATTTTACTCGTCAGAAGACGAATTTTTGCAACAGATGGTTAAAGTCACTTTCAGTCACTGACTTTGATGCTCTAAAGAATCTTCTTATAATGGAAGAAGTATTGTCATGTCTCCCAGACCAGTTGTCTACTTTTATGGCAGAACAAAAGAATGTAACAGACATTTATGAGCTGTCAAAGCTCGCGGATGAGCATGAGTTGTTGACTAAGGCCCAGTTTACGGCCACTTCACCTAAGTCTAGTCGTAGAGTAAATTATAATGCTCACCGAACTCCTTATCAGAATCCATCCCGTCCTAGTGCTCCAGTTACTCCCATGAGCTCTTCTCTTACAAAACCTAACCCTGCTACTTCATTGTCAGGAATGTCAAATAATAATAAGGTTATTTCTAAACCTACAGTTGGTTCTACCAGTGTGTCCACTGTAAGGTCCTGTTCCCATTGTAAGAGAAAAGGCCATGGAATTAATTCTGTTTTATATTGCACCCTGAGTTACGACCAACTGGTCTCATTTATTGCAGAGGTGTGCAAAATAAACTTACTAATAAACATGTAACTGTAAACCCCAATTGGGTGAAACAGTATTCACCATATATGTCTTCAGGTGAAGTTTTGTGTATTAATGGGAAGTGGAAGCCAGTGGTTATTCTTCGTGATACAGGTGCTTCCCAAACCATAATTTCATCCAGTATTCTTTCTGATGTTGAAAAGAGAGACAGGAAAGTTTGTTGTTCTTCAGAGTGTTGCAGGATGTAAAACTGTACCTCTAATAGACATTAATTTCAGATCCACCATTACACCAAGTTTATGCACTGTGGGTGTTAGTACACAGTTGCCCATCCCAGGTGTGGATGTTATATTGGGTAATGATGTGGCCATAAATCATGTTGTGGGTGAGATTGATCCCCGTTTGTGTAAACAGCCAGTTGCAGACCATGTTTATTCTGCCTGTGCTGAAGTTAGTTCTATGAATGAACCTGTTGTAGAAGATGGTTTTGTCCATTCTACCTGTGCTGATGTCAGTACTAATATAAATCCAGTTGTCAGTTCTGATGTTGTTACTCAAGCATTTGTTCCAGTAACCAGTACCCCTTCAGTGGAGAAGTGGGATGTGGTTGTTCCAGATTCCTGTGTGGCCGATTTAGTTGTTGAGAGTAAGCCTGATACTATGACTCTGCTTTATTCCAATAAATTGGGAAAGGATGTCCATGTACCATTGTCTTGCCCGCTCACTACGAACGTTGTGCCAGGAGTTGAGAGAAACTTAAAAGCCACGACTCTGTATTCCAGCCAAGTGAATGGTTTAGGACAAGATGTCGGGTTGGCAGAAGTATTCCCGCTCACTCCAAGTTTAGAATCAGTTGTCGAGAGTAAGTCTGTTGTAGAGGCCCCGCCTCACCCTAGTCAAGGTGATATAATAGGGGAGGAGGTCAAACTACCTGTTACTTGCCCGCTCGTTTCAGATTCCCTTAATTTAAGTGCATTGAGTAGAACTGACCCTAAGATTTCAGAGAGAAGCAAGGAGACAGTCTGTACTGTAGATCCAGTTTTGGAGAGTGTGGGAAAGCAGCCAGAGGATCAGCTTCTGTTGAGTAGATGGAGACCCATTGAGCCTCCCTCTTCAGTTGTCTGTGAGGATGTGACCCAGCTTGGTAGTGATATTATTGATTGTGAGCAGACAGTACTCCAAGCAGCTCCAGAAGTCATGGGAGGAAATTTTGGTAAAATCATTAAGAGTGGTAAAGTAGCATTTGGATCTAAGTTGCGGAGTTGTGATTCTTATTCTATGTGGAGTAAGTATTTCTCATTGTGTACATTGAGTCAGAGTGTGTGTAGGATGTTGAAATCTACTTTTATTCTGCAGGAGCCATTTTCTTGTGAAGTAATGGACTGTGGGACATCTTTGTCAAGCCTTGTGGTTGAGCAGAGAGAGTTTACTCAAGTAGGTTGTGCATCCAGTTCTGAGGAAGTGGTGAGTTATGCTAGAGCAGTGTCTCTATATTCAGATCCAGGTTATTTTGATGCACGAGTGATAAAAGTGTATGTTCCACTCAAGTGTGGTGTTGACTTTCAGAGTCATATTGGAGTTGATTTCAGAGTCATATTGTGGGTGAAGGATTAAATCATACTGGGGAGCAGATGTTTGAGGCTCCAGGTGTGTATTTCAAGTTGGGGGATAAGGTTATCCTACCTAGAGTTAATCATTGTGAAGGGTTTCAGATTGTCCTTGGGTGTTTCCCAGGTAATCTGCTGTGCATCTTCAAGATGTTAAGACCCTTAAACCTCTTGGTTGATTGGTTGTCATCAGACGTAAATCACTTGGGAAGTGATGGTGGGGTTGTAAAGTTTTCGGCATGTTTTATTTAGTCTTTTGGCAGACTAGACGGTTGATGAAAGTGTGTGTTGTGTTCAAGTTCACCATCAGGGGTGTGAACTTGTCTTCGGAGTTCTGATTGAGATATGGTGCCTAGGCATATGCCTGTTTTCTTTCACTGATCGTTATGACAGAGTTATGAGGCAATTGATTTCTGTGTTCCTTATGGATCATCTGAGTCAGTTCGATCAGGTAGTCTTTGCACTTATCTTGGGTTGTATTTCTTGGTTTGAAGGTCAAAGGTTTGCTAAGTCGGTGTCTTGTGTTTCGGAAGGTTCTATGAATGGGAAAGTTATGCATAATTGTGAGGTTTAATGCTAATTTCTCTAATTTTAGTATCCATTGGGCGAGAGTATGTGTTCCACAGAGGATCAAGAGTGATGAAGAGCAGATGTCTGTGTCAGAGCATACCCAGGAGAAGTCCCAAATCTACTCAACATCCAGTCAGCAATTAAGCAGTTCAGCTCCAGAAAAGGGGAAGGAAAAAAGTAATGGAGAAATGGAAATGGAGTCTGTCTTGGAAAAATTCACCATGTGGAAAAAGGGATCACATGGAAATACGGAACTGATCTTAGAGAAATAGTGGAAACAAATGAAAAGCTAAATTGCCATGATAACTGTGTGAAAGCAGCTACCTTTATTGACAATTCTATTCATACTAATGATACTGTTGTAGATAGGAGTGTGAAATATGATCTGAAACAAAGTGAAATAAATGAGATAGTACCTTGGAGAGATAAATTTGCATACTCCAGTGACACATATGTAGAACATAGTCATAAGACTGAAATTTCTGAGTTTCCTGTAAGACTATATTTGGCGTGTTTTCATTTTTGTCCAGAAATGTGTTCTAATTACTTTTACATGTTTGGTGTAATTAATACCATAAATCTCAAGTGTCATACATTTTACTTTGAAAAAATGCCATTGATCTTCAATCTATTGCATTTTTTTTCTTGGAGGTGGAAGTGTTACGTACTCCTAGCTGAATACGTATATAAATTTAAAATAACTTGTTTTGTTCCATTATATCATTGCCTGTATATGTACACACATTGTGTTTTTGTAAATTATCGTGTGGTGTGGCAGCGTCAGTGGAGACAGGAGCGCGGTTGCTTTGCACACGTCTAATACCTGTTAAATTCGGGAAGCTGGACCTGTTCAGTTGGGAGTTCCAGATGTCACTTTTATTTAGTTTAGGTAATTGTTTATTTTCTGCAATTAAGCCGGTGGCATTGTACTTATATATTTTGTAAGTAACTATTATATGTAATTTGCAGTCTTATGTGTTTGAGAACAAGTGGTTGTTCAATTAGTTTTAAATATTAAAAAGTCCTTAGTTTCCATCCCTCATCCTGGGATGAGGCAGACGGGAGAGAATTAGGGGTAGCGACAGAGCGAGAGTCAGTAGCTGAACGGGACTCGAAGGAATAACATGTGGGAGATAAGTCTGTAACATTCATGTTGTGCCATATTTTATTATATTATATTAAGGGAGATGACAATACTTTTGGTTTGTTGTATAAGTTAACTTTACCATCTGTGTTTTTATATTATACTGTTTTGAATATATATATATAAGTTATATGTATAATTCTTCAGTCCTAAGGGAGAAATACTTTTAAGTCTTAGCCTGTTATCATTCACAGGGTTATACTGGTGACCCGCTTTAGAGAGCAGCAGTGGTATCCCTAGACGTAATTAAAGCTTGGCTGCTGTAGGGTCACGAGCCGTAACGAACGATAGGTAACACCGGACAGGGGTGAGATATATTAGGACGAGCACCCGTAAATGGGTGGGATATATGAGGGCGGGCCCCGTACAGGGGTGGGATATATGAGGGCGGGCACCCGTACAGGGGTGGGATATATGAGGGCAGGCACCCGAATAGGGGTGGGATATATGAGGGCGGGCACCCGAATAGGGGTGGGATATATAAGGCCGGGCACCCATACAGGGGTGGGATATATAAGGGTGGGCACCCGTATAGTGGTGGGATATATGAGGGCGGGACATCCGTACAGGGGTGGGATATATGCAGTAGGGCACCTGTACTGGGGTGGGATATATGAGGGCGGGCACTCGTACAGGGGTGGGATATATGCAGTAGGGCACCCGTACTGGGGTGGGATATATGAGGGCGGACATCCGTACAGGGGTGCGATATATGAGGGCGGGTACCCCGTACAGAGGTGGCATATATAAGGGCGGGCACACTTACAGGGATGGGATATATGCAGGAGGGCACCCGTACAGGGTTAGGATATATGAGGGCGAGTACCCGTACAAGAGTGGGAGTATATAAGATTGGGCACACGTACAGGGATGGGATATATGCAGGCGGGCACCCGTACAGGTGTGGGATATATAAGGGCGGGCACCCGAACAGGGGTGGGATATATGCAGCAGGCACCCGTACAGGGTGGGATATATGAGGGTGGACATCCGTACAGGGGTGGGATATATGAGGGCGGGCACCCGTACAGGGGTGTAATATATGAGAGCGGGCACCCGTACAGGTGTGGGATATATAAGGGCGGGCACCCGTACAGGGGTGGGATATATGAGGGCGGGCACCCGTACAAGTGTGGGATATATGAGGGCGGGCACCCGTACAGGGGTGGGATATATGAGGGCGGGCACCCGTACAGGGGTGGAATATATGAAGGTGGGCACCCGTACAAAGGTGGGATATATGAGAGCGGGCACCCGTACAGGGGTGGGATATATGAGAGCGGGCACCCGTACAGGGGTGGGATATATGAGGGCGAGCACCCGTACAGGGGTGGGATATATGAGGGCGAGCACCCGTACAGGGGTGGGATATATGAGGGCGGGCACCCGTACAAGTGTGGGATATATGAGGGCGGGCACCCGTACAGGGGTGGGATATATGAGGGCGAGCACCCGTACAGGGGTGGAATATATGAGGGCGGGCACCCGTACAGGGGTGGGATATATGAGGGCGGGCACCCGTACAGGGGTGGAATATATGAAGGTGGGCACCCGTACAAAGGTGGGATATATGAGAGCAGGCACCCGTACAGGGGTGGGATATATGAGAGCGGGCACCCGTACATGTGTGGGATATATGAGGGCGGGCACCCGTACAGGAGTGGGATATATGAGGGCGGGCACCCGTACAGGGGCGGGATATATATGGGCGGGCACACGTACAGGGGTTGGATATATGAGGGCGGGCACCCGTACAGGGGCGGGATGTATGAGTGTGGGCACCCGTACAGGGGTGGGATATATGAGGGCGGGCACCTGTACAGGGGTGGGATATATGAGGGCGGGCACCCGTACAAGTGTGGGTTGTATGAGGGCGAGCACCCGTACAGGGGTGGGATATATGAGGGCGGGCACCCGTACAAGTGTGGGATATATGAGGGCGGGCACCCGAACAGGGGTGGGATATATGAGGGCGGGCACCTGTACAGGGGTGGGATGTATGAGTGTGGGCACCCGTACAGGGGCGGGATATATATGGGCGGGCACACGTACAGGGGTGGGATATATGAGGGCGGGCACCCGTACAGGGGCGGGATATATATGGGCGGGCACCCGTACATTGGTGGAATATATGGTGGGCACCCGTACAGGGTCGGGATATATGTGGGCGGGCACGCGTACAGGGGTGGAATATATGAAGGTGGGCACCCGTACAAAGGTGGGATATATGAGAGCGGGCACACGTACAGGGGTGGGATATATGCAGACGGGTACCCTTACCGGGGTGGGATATATGAGAGCGGGCACCCGTACAGGGGTGGGATATATAAGGGCGCGAACCCGTACAGGGGTGGGATATATGAGGGCGGGCACCTGTACAGGGGTGGGATATATGAGGGCGGGCACCCGTACAGGGGTGGGATATATGAGAGCGGGCACCCGTATAGGGGTGGGATATATGAGGGCGGGGCACCCGTACAGGGGTGGGATATATGAGGGCGAGCACCCGTCCAGGGGTGGGATATATGAGGGTGGGCACCCGTACAGGGGTGGGATATATGAGGGCGGGCACCCGTTCAGGGGTGGGATATATGAGGGAGGGCACCCGTACAGGGGTGGGATATATGAGGGCGGGCACCCGTACAGGTGTGGGATATATGCAGGAGGGCATCCGTACAGGGGTGGGATATATGAGGGCGGGCACCCATACAGGGGTGGGATATATGAGAGCGGGCACCCGTACAGGGGTGGGATATATGAGGGCTGGCACCCGTACAGGGGTGGGATATATGAGGGCGAGCACCCGTACAGGGGTAGGATATATGAGGGCGGGCACCCTTACAGGGGTGGGATATATGAGGGCGGGCACCCGTACAGGGGTGGGATATATGAGGGCGAGCACCCGTACAGGGGTGGGATATATGAGGGCGAGCACCCGTACAGGGGTGGGATATATGAGGGCGGGCACCCGTACAGGGGTGGGATATATGAGGGCGGGCACCCGTACAGGGGTGGGATATATGAGGGCGGGCACCCGTACAGGTGTGGGACATATGAGGGCGGGCCCCCGTACAGGGGTGGGATATATGAAGGCGGGCACCCGAATAGGGGTGGGATATATGAGGGCGGGCACCCGAATAGGGGTTGGATATATAAGGCCGGGCACCCATACAGGGGTGGGATATATAAGGGTGGGCACCCGTATAGTGGTGGGATATATGAGGGCGGACATCCGTACAGGGGTGGGATATATGCAGTAGGGCACCTGTACTGGGGTGGGATATATGAGGGCGGGCACTCGTACAGGGGTGGGATATATGCAGTAGGGCACCCGTACTGGGGTGGGATATATGAGGGCGGACATCCGTACAGGGGTGCGATATATGAGGGCGGGTACCCCGTACAGAGGTGGCATATATAAGGGCGGGCACACTTACAGGGATGGGATATATGCAGGAGGGCACCCGTACAGGGTTAGGATATATGAGGGCGAGTACCCGTACAAGAGTGGGATATATAAGATTGGGCACACGTACAGGGATGGGATATATGCAGGCGGGCACCCGTACAGGTGTGGGATATATAAGGGCGGGCACCCGAACAGGGGTGGGATATATGCAGGCAGGCACCCGTACAGGGGTGGGATATATGAGGGCGGACATCCGTACAGGGGTGGGATATATGAGGGCGGGCACCCGTACAGGGGTGTAATATATGAGAGCGGGCACCCGTACAGGTGTGGGATATATAAGGGCGGGCACCCGTACAGGGGTGGGATATATGAGGGCGGGCACCCGTACAAGTGTGGGATATATGAGGGCGGGCACCCGTACAGGGGTGGGATATATGAGGGCGGGCACCCGTACAGGGGTGGAATATATGAAGGTGGGCACCCGTACAAAGGTGGGATATATGAGGGCGAGCACCCGTACAGGGGTAGAATATATGAAGGTGGGCACCCGTACAAAGGTGGGATATATGAGGGCGGGCACCCGTACAGGGGTGGGATATATGAGGGCGAGCACCCGTACAGGGGTGGGATATATGAGGGCGGGCACCCGTACAAGTGTGGGATATATGAGGGCGGGCACCCGTACAAGTGTGGGATATATGAGGGCGGGCACCCGTACAGGGGTGGAATATATGAGGGCGGGCACCCGTACAGGGGTGGGATATATGAGGGCGGGCACCCGTACAGGGGCGGGATATATGAGGGCGGGCACCCGTACAGGGGTGGAATATATGAAGGTGGGCACCCGTACAAAGGTGGGATATATGAGAGCGGGCACCCGTACAGGGGTGGGATATATGAGAGCGGGCACCCGTACAAGTGTGGGATATATGAGGGCGGGCACCCGTACAGGAGTGGGATATATGAGGGCGGGCACCCGTACAAGTGTGGGATATATGAGGGCGGGCACCCGTACAGGGGTGGAATATATGAGGGCGGGCACCCGTACAGGGGTGGGATATATGAGGGCGGGCACCCGTACAGGGGCGGGATATATGAGGGCGGGCACCCGTACAGGGGTGGAATATATGAAGGTGGGCACCCGTACAAAGGTGGGATATATGAGAGCGGGCACCCGTACAGGGGTGGGATATATGAGAGCGGGCACCCGTACAAGTGTGGGATATATGAGGGCGGGCACCCGTACAGGAGTGGGATATATGAGGGCGGGCACCCGTACAGGGGCGGGATATATATGGGCGGGCACACGTACAGGGGTTGGATATATGAGGGCGGGCACCCGTACAGGGGCGGGATGTATGAGTGTGGGCACCCGTACAGGGGTGGGATATATGAGGGCGGGCACCTGTACAGGGGTGGGATATATGAGGGCGGGCACCCGTACAAGTGTGGGATGTATGAGGGCGAGCACCCGTACAGGGGTGGGATATATGAGGGCGGGCACCCGTACAAGTGTGGGATATATGAGGGCGGGCACCCGTACAGGGGTGGGATATATGAGGGCGGGCACCTGTACAGGGGTGGGATGTATGAGTGTGGGCACCCGTACAGGGGCGGGATATATATGGGCGGGCACACGTACAGGGGTGGGATATATGAGGGCGGGCACCCGTACAGGGGCGGGATATATATGGGCGGGCACCCGTACATTGGTGGAATATATGGTGGGCACCCGTACAGGGTCGGGATATATGTGGGCGGGCACGCGTACAGGGGTGGAATATATGAAGGTGGGCACCCGTACAAAGGTGGGATATATGAGAGCGGGCACACGTACAGGGGTGGGATATATGCAGACGGGTACCCTTACCGGGGTGGGATATATGAGGGCGGGCACCCGTACAGGGGTGGGATATATAAGGGCGGGAACCCGTACAGGGGTGGGATATATGAGGGCGGGCACCTGTACAGGGGTGGGATATATGAGGGCGGGCACCCGTACAGGGGTGGGATATATGAGAGCGGGCACCCGTACAGGGGTGGGATATATGAGGGCGGGCACCCGTACAGGGGTGGGATATATGAGGGCGAGCACCCGTACAGGGGTGGGATATATGAGGGTGGGCACCCGTACAGGGGTGGGATATATGAGGGCGGGCACCCGTACAGGGGTGGGATATATGAGGGCGGGCACCCGTACAGGGGTGGGATATATGAGGGCGGGCACCCGTACAGGTGTGGGATATATGCAGGAGGGCATCCGTACAGGGGTGGGATATATGAGGGCGGGCACCCATACAGGGGTGGGATATATGAGAGCGGGCACCCGTACAGGGTTGGGATATATGAGGGCGGGCACCCGTACAGGGGTGAGATATATGAGGGCTGGCACCCGTACAGGGGTGGGATATATGAGGGCGAGCACCCGTGCACTCGAGCTATATCAATAGGCCGTTCTACCTCTTCGCCCTTACTTCATTACACACAGAAATCACAGAAACCAGAAGTTCAGTAGAACTTCTGGTTTCAATTCTCTTCCATGTCGTAGCTCAGTCGCTAAAGGCAGCGTCTGGGATGCTCTCAGACGCAGGTTCGAATCCTCGTCACGGCCCTCGTGGATTTGTGCATCATTCTATCTATCTATCCACGTTTTCATCCGCCTATCCATCTGTATATAAATAAATCTAACCATCTCCCTATTTATCCATCCACCTACTCATCTTCGTATGCATCTATCTATCTAACCATCAATCCATCCATCTATCTATTCATTTATTAATCCATCCATCAACCTATCTATTTATCCATCAATCCATTCATCTACTCATACGTATATTTATCTATGCCTACAGCTATCTATCAATAGACCTGTCCCTAAATCTATTTATCCGTAGATGGATAGATATATCCATTCTTTATGCACACATTTATCTGTTCTCTGTCTCTCTCTTTGTCTTTCTGTCTCTGCATCTCTCTTTCTCTGTCTGTCTGCCTCTATGTCTCTGTATTGATATCTTTCATATAAAATCTCTATATCTTTCTCTTATACAAAAATTATTTTCTAATGTGTGGTGATCACCTATGAGGGGAACTTAAGGGTGTTAAATACTAAAAGGAAAATAGTTACCCCTTTGCTCTGATAAGGAACTTTTGGCTTGAGAAACCTTTAAAGCTATGGAAGAATTGTCTGTTTTATGTAGTATGTGGAACATTTTTGACGGAAGGAAATTTCTGTTAATTTTCCCGAGAACAGTAAATAATGCTTCATATTACTATAAGGAAAAAATACTTTGAGCGTTTGTTTATAAATTATTTAGCTTCGTAGATGGGATACAGTAACAAAAGTCTGTGTCGGGTTGTGAATGTGACCGAGGCATGCTGTTACCTTTTGAATTCTGGCGACCCCGACAACCCAGTGTCCATCCTGTACACCAAACCATTCCCTCTGCCAAGTTCGGCTAGGCTTGTCCCAACCGTGTGGACTCCAACCACCAACACTTACAATAACATTTTAATATTAATTTATATTTCTTGTGAATAATGTCACAACAAATACTGAACATGTATTGATTCTTAGTACCCTGGGGAATTTGGCAGCTTTTATGCTATATTGTACCAAGAGAATACCCGATGTTGCATGGGTCTATCTATCTGTATCCAAACCGTCATATTGATCTATCTATCCACCTATCTTTATATATTGGAGCGGAGTCTCCATTACTCTATATATATTAAACTATATTCTACCCACTTCAAGACTCCGCTCCAATATAGAAGAATCAAGAAATCTGGGCCAATAAAAATAGGTCTTCTGCAGTTACCTACCTTTAATACCTGTTTGTATTACATTGTTTCGTGTTCTGTCTTGTGTAAAAAGATTATTTTCACCTCATCAAAAACTATTGTAACATGTCACCTCACCCAAATGTAGGTATAAAAAACTCGAAGATGTTTAAGCTCTATTCAGTTAAAGTTGTGTGTGTGTGTGTGTAAACTAAAGTCTTTGAAAATGTAATAAGTTTTACGTAACGCGCTCAAGTGTCGCGTCAGACTAGAAATAAAAATGAATTTTGGAGAATTGATTTTTGAATTACCATCAACAGTGAAAAGAAACTTAAGAAAGATCAAGAAAATTCGTGTTAGAATTATAATCTTACTTTTTCGGTCATATTTAATAATATATATATATATATATATATATATATATATATATATATATATATATATATATATATATATATATATATATATATATATATATATATATGTACATATATATATATATATATATATATATATATATATATATATATATATATATATATATATATATATATATATATATATATATATATATACATATATATAATATCCATTCATCCGTACATTTTTCAATCTACTCCACAAGCTACCAATCCATCCATTTATCCATCTACTCCTCCTACTATCAATCCATCTAGCTATCTATCAATCTATCAGTCCATCTATCTCGGTATATCTATCAATCTATCCATCTATCTCTACCTATTAATCAGTCTATCTGCCAAACTATTTATCAATTTATCTGTTATATTTTATATCCATCCATCTGATAAAGAATCTTTCCATTTATCCTTCCATCAACACATCTCGCCTCCCATATAACCACCAGTTTATCCATCTACTAATCTTTTAGTCTATTCACACTTCCATTATTCAGTCTACACACTCGTCTGTCTATTTGTCTATACCCCGATTTATCTATCAATCTGTCCCTTTCTCCATCCGTCTTTCCATTTAACTATCTATTTATATAGATATACATCTATCAATTCATCTACACATTTATCCATTCATCTACACATAAAATCGTAAATTTTCCATCTATCCACTCACACTTTGAATGTCCATCTTTCTTTCCATCAATCCATATTTACATCAATGTAATTTTGTGTCTATCCATCAGTGTAACCATCTATCCATTTATCTATCCATCTAGTTTTGTTTCCATCTATTCACCTAGCATTCTAACCATCTATATCTCTGTCAATCCATGCATCTATTCATTTATATCTATATACCTTTCTATCCATTTATCCATATTGCTTGCAGTCCATCTAGCTTTCTACCAATCTATTTATGCATCTATCTATCCATGCCCCCACTCATCTTTCTATTCATCTCTCCATCCAATTATCTTTCCATCGATCTATTTGTCAATTCAACTATCTGCCTATACATCCATTTATCTATCTACTCATCTTTCTACCCATATATCCATCCATCTATCTATCCACCTACTCATCAGTGTATCCATCTATAAATCCATCAATCAATCTATCCATCTACCTATCCATCAACCCATCCTCTTATCTATCTATCTGCTGTCCGTCTCTGTCTGCCTCTCTGTCTCTATCTTTAGGTGTGTCTGTCAGTCTCTCTTTTTCTGGGTCCCCTATCTCTGTCTTTCTCTCTTTATGTCTTTATATCTGTCAGTCTGTGTGCCTGTATTTCTATCTCTATCTGTCAGTCTGCCTGCCTGTATTTCTACCTGTCTATCTGTCTCTCTCTCTCTGATAAACAAAATAATTGTCTATGTGTGGTGGTCAGCAGTGCGAGTTGTTCAGTGGTGTGAACTACAAAAAGAATAGTTACCCCTCACTCTGATAAAGAACGGAGGAGAGGAGAAACCTGTGATGCACTGGAAAAATTATTGACAAGAAATTTCTGTTAATTTTCCTAAGATCTGTAAAAATTGCCCATATTACCTAAATGCTTTTCTATAAAGTTTTGATAATACATAGCTGTGTAGCTGTCCGACACGGCCAAAAGTCGTCGTGGAAGGGTCTGAACGTGGCACTGGCACACTGTTCCTTTTTAAGTCTTGAGACCTCAACTAGCCTATGTTCATCCCGTTCCCCAGACCATCCCCTCTGCCAAACTGCGTGAAGCTAGCTCTTAACCGTGTGGCCTCCAAATTTTAACAAACGAAGGTTCTCTCCTATAGCATGTAATAGAGGGATAACCCGGCGTTGCCCGGGTCTGTCTGTGTGTGTCTCTCATCTGTTCATTTCTATATCCAGTTATTTATCTCTATTTGTCTATCAATTCATCTATCAATCCATCCATCTGTCTCTCTGTCTAGCTATCCATCTTTCTCTACATCTATATGTTGGTCAATCTATCCAACAATCTTACCAACTATCTATCCATCTATATACTTAAAAATCAACCCATTCATTTATCGATCATCTCCCCATCTTGCCATCCATAAAATCATCTTGTTATCGATCTATGAATCCGTCTATCTACCTGTCCATCAATCTATCAATCCTTCCATCCATTCATCTATCCACGTATTTATCCATTTATCTATATGTCTATCCATCAATCCCTCAATAAATCTTTTTGTCTATCAATCCATATATATCTAAATCTATCTTTAAATCCACCCTTTGTGCAGCCATCTATCATTAAATCTATATATCCATCTAGCTTTTTATATATCTATCTATCTAGTTTTCGATCCACCTATCTATTAATCTATTTATCCATATATTTATATATTTAGTCATCTATCTAAATATGCACCTAATCATCTTCCTGCCCATCCAACTGCTTTACATCTATCTGTTCATCTATCTTTTCGTCTATCCATCCATTTACCTATCTATGCATTTATCCCTTCATCCATCTACTTAACTGTCTATCCAATTATCTATCAATGCATTTATTTATCCACCAATCCATTTATCCATCCACCTATATCCGTCCATCTCTTTACTGTCTATGTCTCTACTTCTGACTTTGTTTCTGCCCCTCTCTTTCTCATTCTCTGTCTTAGACAGAGGACAGGCAGAGAGAGAGTCTGTTTCTGCCCGTATATCTCTAGCTGTGTGTCTGAGTTTCTGTTTGTCTCTTTCTCTCTTTGTATCTGTCTTTATCTGTTTTTATCTCTCTCTCTGTCTGTCTGTCTCTTTCTCCTATAAAAGGTACAATTGTCTTTGTGTGAGTGGTCAGCAGTAAGAGGAGCGCTGTTGTGTGAAACACTAAAAAACGAATAGTTCCCCCTTAGTCTGTTAGAAAGCCGTTGCTCGAAACCTTTGATATTGTGTAAAGATCGTCTGTTTTATGGGAGTACGGGCACATTATTGACCTCAAAAAGTTTCAGTTAATTTTCCCGAGATCAGTGAAGAATGCTGCATATTACCATATGCAAATAATTATTTGAAAAATTTGTTTTAAAAATATTTAGCTGCATAATTAGCTGACAGCGCCAAAAATCATCATGGTGGTGTGAATGGGCCTCTGGCACGTTATTCCCTTTTAAATTTTGATGACACCGACCAGCCTATGTTCATCCCGTTCCCCAGACCATTCCCTCTTACAATTTGGGTATGGCTAGCCCCAACTGTGTGATCTCTGACTTTCAACAGACTAGCAGACATTATCTCTTATGGTACTGATTATAAAATATAAATATTGATTTTTGTCACATGATACGTGCAGTGTGCTATGTTGCATTGCTATATAATGTTGGAATGCATATGTGTAACTTTTACCATCATTATCTTTAGCGTTGACGTCTGCTCCAGCGTCGAGGAGGACCTTCACAGTGTTGTCGTGACCACCTGCGGCTGCCCCGTGAAGGGCTGTCTTGCCTGTCAACAGATACCACAATTGATATTATGCATAATCCATCACTATTCCAATACTTTCTGTAAATTATTGAAATAAGCTGTTCTAGTTGATTTTTTTTATTTACTAGTGACGTTCAGACTCTAAATATTTTGTAAAACTGTTTTCACCCTAAATTTATGAGGGGAAGATCGTGTTAATTTTTTTAAGAAGAGACAATTAAAATATCCGACATCCAACCTGTTCTTATTTGACAATGTATTACTTGTGTCGAGAGCGACAGTGGTGCTATTGTCAGGCCCGAAACAATGAGTGTATTAGTGGCTTGAGCCATACTATATACTTGTCCTATCTAGAGATCCAACATTCTTCTCGTATACCATTTTGTATGTATGTGCTTTTACCCTAATAAATATTATTATTAGTATTTTAAATATTAACATTATTATTATTATTATTATATTATTATTATTATTGTTATTATTATTATTATTTTAAATATTAACCTTATTATCATTATTATTATTATTATTATTATTATTATTATTATTAATATTATATACATAAGAAGAGCATTATGCAGGATGCAGCAATAGCTGACTTTACAACGGTGAACCGATAGCTCCAGTCTTGCCATCGTCAGTTAACCAATATAACCTTTATAAGCTTCATACACCATAAACCTTAGCAATAAAATGTTGGTAATACTTGCTCGAGGAAAGATAAACATTGTTGCCATCACCATACAACCATTATAACCATAAATGGTATGTAACTGATGATATTTGAGAATGGCTGATGGAGGCATGAGGAACATCGTTGTCGTCATCAGTTAACAATGACCTTCACAGATACTCTGAACACTACCATTCGTTGTCTTACCATACAAGCTTAAGGCATGAACAACACCATGTTATGCATGATAAATATTATTATAATTTATGGTATCTTGCTTCACTAGTTGGCATCTAACCATACTGACTTGAGAAAAGAGCAACATTGTGTTATCATTGTCAGATAAACAAGATGATCACTGCGGATATCCTGCATCAACCAAATTGATATATGATCACACAAGTCTCTTTCAACTTATGGGGCTCCAGACACCCTTGTCTCCACCGGTCCCCCTCCGCAGACAATAATAAAAAGAAACACAAAGGCAATACCGCCAACTGACACCTCTCTGATGCCAATGGCACCATAATAAGTCACCTAACCACGTTTAATGTTTTGTAGGATGAGGTAATGTTGAATTAACATCAACAAGAACCTGTTGGCATATACCACATCTACTGCATAACCCGCAAGGAAGTCCTCTCTCAGTTGTATTCTCTCAGGTGACCCATCACCCACTCTCAGTTTATTATTTCCCAACTTGATTTTATCTTAAAATTAATGTAACTAGCCAGAAATCTGAATTTTCTGTCGAGAATTATCAGATCCGCAGAGGCAAGGAGTGAATCATCTTAGTCTAAAAGAACTGTAACATCTAATTAACAAAAATATATTAAAACGAAATGTGGATGGTACATCAATGTTACCCTTCGATTCTCTACCTGAATCTTATCACCAGAATAGTGTTAAATAAACTAATTTATATAAACATCTTCCCTGTAATTAGAGCAGCTCTCACTGAAAATATCGATTACCAATATGTCTTCAGAGTTAACTCTGGGATGCAGCTTCCACTCTCTATATATAGTGATCATGAATGGATAAGTTAATAAGTGCAAGTACGTATATATTCAGTAGCTACAAGAACAAAATGTATGGTTAATACATACATAATAACAATGTTCTCGGTATTTCTACACTCTTGGAAGTTGGTTATCCTTCAAGACATTCAATATAAGAGTTCACAAGATTACAACAGTACACCGAAATATAATACTAATAATGATGACCATCAACTACCACACGACCACACACCCCACCACACTACCACTCACCCCACCACACGACCACACACCCCACCACACAACTCCACCACAATACTACACAATCCCACTACACTACCACACACCCACACGCTTTTCTAGTCTCCACACTCACTCCTCTACAACCACTCCTGATCTCCTCTACACTCCCTTTCTCCTTCACAATCACTCCTAGTCTCCTCTAAACTAATCTAGTCTCTTTCTTATTCACTCACTTCCTCTCTCCTTTACACCCTCTACTAGTCTCCTCCACACTAACTCCTAGTCGCCTCTCCACTCACGCCTAGTCTCCTCTACACTCATTCATAGTCTCCTCCACACCCTTATGCTAGTCTCCTCCACACTAACTTCTAGTCTCCTCCACAGTCACTCCTTGTCTCCTCTGAACACTCTCCTAGTCTCCTCCACACTCACTCCCAGTCTCTCTCACACTCACTCTCAGTCTCCTCCATACTCACACCTACTTTCCTTCATACTTATGCCTAGTCTCATCTAAACTCACTCCTAGTCTCCTCCATACCCATTCCTAGTCTCCTCCGCACTCCTAGTCTCATTCATTCCCACTCTTAGTCTTATCTGAACCCACTTCTAGTCTCCTCCACTCTCATTCATAGTCTTCTCCACACTAACTCCTAGTCTCCTCTCCAGCTACTCCTAGTCTCCACCACACGCACTGCTAGTCTCATGTACACCCACACCTAGTCTCCTCCACACTCTCCTAGTCTCCTCCGCACTCACTCCTAGTCTCCTACACACTAACTCCTTCAAACTCACTCCTAGTCTCCTCCACACTAACTCCTTCACACTCACTCCAGGTCTCTTCCACACTCACTCCTAGCCTCCTCTACACTCACTTCTAGTCTCCTCCACACTTACTCCTAGTCTCCTCTACAATCACTCCAAGACACCTCTCAACCCACTTCTAGTCTTCTCCACACTCACGCACGTCTCATCAACACCCACTCCTAGTCTCCTCCACACTCATTCCTACATTCCTAGTCTCCTCTACCCCCCTCTTCTAGTCTCTTGTACACACACTCCTAGTCTACTCCACACGCACTCCTAGTCTCCTCTACACTCACACCTAGTCTCCTCCACACTTCTAGTCTCTTCCACATCCACTCCTACTCTCCTCTACACCCATTCCTAGTCTCCTCCAAACTGTCTCCTCCACACTCACTCCTAGTCTCCTCCACACTAACTCCTTCACACTCACTCCTAATCTCCTCAACACACTCTCCTAGTCTCTTCCACACCCATTCCTAGTCTCCTCCACACTCCTTGCCACATTCATTCCTTCTCCAAGTCTCATGAACACCTACTCCTAGTCTCCTCCACACTCACTCCTACTCTCCTCTCTACTCACTCCTAGTCTCCTCTACACCCACTCCTGGTCTCCTCCACACTCACTCCAAGTCTCCTCCACAGGCACTGCTAGTCTTGCGTAAACCCACTCCTATTCTCTTCCATACTTTCCTAGTCTCCTCCACACTCACTCCTAGTCTCATCCACAATCACTCCTAATCTTCTCTACACTCATTCCTAGTCTCCTCTACCCACTCCTAGTCACTTGCACACACACTTCTAGTCTCTTCCACACACACACTCTTAGTCCACTTCACATCCACTCCTAGTCTCCTCTGCACTCACTCTTAGTCTCCTCCACACCAACTCCTAATCTCATCTATAACCACTTCAAGTCCCCTCCTCTCCCTCTCCTAGTCTCCTTCACACACACTCCTAGTCTCCTCCACACAAACTCTTAGTCTCCTCCACACTCACTCCTAGTCTCCTCTAAACTCACTCATAGTCTCCTCCACACTCACTCCTAGTCTCCTCTAAACTCACTCTTAGTCTCCTCCGCACTCACTCCTAGTCTCCTCCACACACACACTCCTAGTATCCTCCACACTCATTCCCAGTATCCTATAGTCTCACTCATAGTCTCCTCCACACTCGCTCGTAGTCTCCTCTACACTCACTCCTAGTCTCCTCCACACTCACTCTTAGTCTCTCCCACAATCATTTCTTGTCCTCTCGACACCCCTTTCCTAGTCTCCTCCACACTCATTCCTAGTCTCCTCCACACCCATTCCTAGTCTCCTCCACACACACTCCTTGTCTCCTCAACACTCACTCATAGTTTCCTCCACACTCACTCCAACTCTCCTTCATACTCTGGCCTTGTCTCCTCTACCCTCACTCTCAATCTTTTCCACACTCACTCCCAGTCTCCTTCACAATCACTCCTAGTCTCCTCTTCACTCACTTCTAGTCTCCTCTCTAATCACTCCCAGTCTCCTTCACAATCACTTCTGGTCTTCTACACACCCACTCCTAGTTTCCTCAACGCCAACTCCTAGTCTCCTCCACACCCACTCCTAGTCTCCACCACACTAACTCCTTCACACTCACTCGTAGTCTCCTTTACACTCACACCTAGTCTCCTCCACACTCAATCATGTCTACTCCACATACACTCGTAGTCTCCTCCACACTCACTTCTAGTCTCCTCTACACTCACTCTTGGTCTCCTCTTCACCCACTTCTAATCTTTTCCACACCCACTCCTAGTCTCCTCTACACCCAATCCTAGTCACCACACTAACTCCTTCACACTCACTCCTAGTCTCCTTCACGCACACTCCTAGTCTCCTCCACACTAACTCCTTCACACTCACTCCTAGTCTCTTCCTCACTCACGCCTATTCTCCTGCACACCCACTCCTAGTCTCCCCTACACCCATTCCTAGTCTCCTCCAAACTAACTCCTTCACACTCACTCCTAATCTCCTCTACACTCCTGCTTAGTCTCCTCCACTCCCACTTCTAGTCTCATCTACACCCACTTCTAGTCTCCTCTACACTCACTCCTAGTCTCCTCTGCTCCACACTCACTCCTAGTTTCCTCTGCAGTCACACTTAGTCTCCTCCACCCTCACTCCTTGTCTCCTCTACACCCACTCCTGTTCTCCTCTACATTCACTCCTAGTCTCCTCCACACACATTCCTAGTCTCCTCAACAATAACTCCTTCACACTCACTCCTAGTCTCCTCCTCACTCACGCCTATTCTCCTGCACACCCACTCCTAGTCTCATCAACACCCACTCCTAGTCTCCTCCACAATCACTCCTAATATCCTCTACACTCATTCCAAGTCTCCTCTACCCACTCCTAATCCCTAGTACACACTTTCCTTGTTTCTTCCACACACACTCCTAGTCTCTTCCACACCCACTCCTTGTCACCTCTTCACTCAAACCTAGTCTCCTCCACATTCCTAGTCTCATCCACAGTAACTCCTTCACACTCACTCCTAGTCTACTCCACTCACTCCTAGTCTCCTGCACAAGCACTCCTACTCTCCTCTACACCCATTCCTAGTCTCCTCTACATTACCTCCTTCACTGTCACTCCTAGTCTCCTCCACACACACTCCTAGTCTCCTCCACACACACTCCTAGTCTCCTCCACACACACTCCTAATTTCCTCTACACTTTCTCTTAGACTCCTCTACACTCATTCATAGTCTCCTCAACACTCACTCCTAGTCTCCTCCACACTCATTCCTAGTCTCCTCTACACCCACTCCTAGTCTCCTCCACACTCAGTCCTAGTCTCCTATTCAGCCTCTCCTAGTCTCCTTCACACTCACTCCTAGTCTCTTCTACAGTCACTCCTAGTCTCCTCAACACTCACTCCTAGTCTCCCCTAAACACACTCCTAGCCTCCTCTACACTCACTTCCTGTCTCCTCTACACCCACAACTAGTCTCCTTCACACACACTCTTAGTCTCCTCCACACCCACTCCTAGTCTCGTCTACACTCACACCTAGTCTTCTCCACACTCCTTGTCTTCCACACCCACTCCTAGTCTCCTCCACAATCACTCCTAATTTCCTCTACACTCACTCCTAGTCTTTTCCACACTCACTAGTAATCTCCTCTACACTCACTCTTAGTCTCCTTTATACTTACACTTTGTCTCCTCCACACTCATTCGTAGTCTCATCTACACACACTCCTAATACCCTCCCAACACACACTCCTAGTCTCTTCAACACTCACTCCTAGTCTCCTCCACACTCACTCCTAGTCTCTTCTACAGTCACTCCTGGTCTCCTCAACACTCACTCCTAGTTTCACCTAAACACACTCCTAGTCTCCTCTACATTCACTTCCTGTCTCCTCTACACCCACTCCTAGTCTCCACCACACTAACTCCTTCACACTCACTCCTAGTCTCCTTTACATTCACACCTAGTCTCCTCCACACTCAATCATGTCTTCTCCACACACACTCGTAGTCTCCTCCACACTCACTTCTAGTCTCCTCTACACTCACTCTTGGTCTCCTCCTCACCAACTTCTGGTCTTTTCCACACCCACTCCTAGTCTCCTCTACACCCAATCCTAGTCTCCACACTAACTCCTTCACACTCACTCCTAGTCTCATCTACACCCACTTCTAGTCTAGTCCATACTCACTCCTAGTTTCCTCTAAACACACTCTTGGTCTCCTCCACCCTCGCTCCTTGTCTCCTCTACACCCACTATTATTCTCCTTTACACTCACTCATAGTCTCCTCCACACACACTCTCAGTCTCCTCACTCTTAGTCTCCTCCACACCCAATCCTAGTCTCCTCCACACAAACTCCTAGTCTCCTTAACACACACTCTTAGTCTCTTCCACACACACTCCTAGTCTACTCCACACCCACTCCTATTCTCCTCTCCACTCACACCTAGTCTCATCCACACTCATTGTCTAGTCCTCACCCACTCCTAGTCTCCTCCAAAATCTCCTCTACACTCACTCCTAGTCTCCTCCACACTCAATCCTAGTCACATCTACACCCAATCCTAGTCTCCTCCACACTCACTCTTAGTCTCCTCCACACTCACTCCTAGTCTCCTCTACACCCACTCCTAGTCTCCTCAACACACACTCTTAGTCTCTTCCACACACACTCCTAGTCTACTCCACACTCAATCCTATTCTCCTCTACACTCACACCTAGTCTCCTCCACACTCATAGTCTCCTTCACACTCAATCCTAGTCTCTTCCGCACCCACTACTAGTCTCTTCAACACTCATTCCTAGTCTCCACACTCAATCCTAGTCACATCTACACCCAATCCTAGTCTCCTCAACACTCACTCCTAGTCTCCTCCACATTCACTCCTAGTCTCCTCTACACCCACTCCTAGTCTCCTCCACACACAGTCCTAGTCTCCTATACAGCCTCTCCTAGTCTCCTCCACACTCACTCCTAGTGTCCTCAACACTCACTCCTAGTCTCCCCTAAATACACTCCTACTCTCCTCTACACTCACTTCCTGTTTCTTCTACACCCACACCTAGTCTCCTCCACACACACTCTTAGTCTCCTCAACACCCACTCCTAGCTACACTCACACCTAGTCTCCCCCACACTCCTTGTCTTCCACACCCACTCCTAGTCTCCTCCACAATCACTCCTAATCTCCACTACACTCACTCCTAGTCTCCTCCACACTCACTAGTAATCTCCTCTACACTCACTCTTAGTCTCCTCTACACTCACTCTTAGTCTCCTCTATACTTCCACTTTGTCTCCTCCACATTCATTCATAGTCTCATCTACACACACTCCTAATACCTTCCCAACACACACTCCTAGTCTCCTCAACACTCACTCCTAGTCTCCTCCACACTCACTCCTAGTCTCCTCTACACCAATTCCTACTCTCCTCCACACTCAGCCCTAGTCTCCTCTACAGCCTCTCCTAGTCTCCTCAACACTCACTCCTAGTCTCACCTAAACACAATCCTAGTCTCCTCTACATTCACTTCCTGTCTCCTCTACACCCACTCCTAGTCTCCTCCACACAAACTCTTAGTCTCCTCCGCACTCACTCCTAGTCTCCTCCACACACACACTCCTAGTATCCTCCACACTCATTCCCAGTATCCTATAGTCTCACTCATAGTCTCCTCCACACTCGCTCGTAGTCTCCTCTACACTCACTCCTAGTCTCCTCCACACTCACTCTTAGTCTCTCCCACAATCATTTCTTGTCCTCTCGACACCCCTTTCCTAGTCTCCTCCACACTCATTCCTAGTCTCCTCCACACCCATTCCTAGTCTCCTCCACACACACTCCTTGTCTCCTCAACACTCACTCATAGTTTCCTCCACACTCACTCCAACTCTCCTTCATACTCTGGCCTTGTCTCCTCTACCCTCACTCTCAATCTTTTCCACACTCACTCCCAGTCTCCTTCACAATCACTCCTAGTCTCCTCTTCACTCACTTCTAGTCTCCTCTCTAATCACTCCCAGTCTCCTTCA
Organism: Procambarus clarkii; assembly: GCF_040958095.1. Classification (NCBI taxonomy): domain Eukaryota; kingdom Metazoa; phylum Arthropoda; class Malacostraca; order Decapoda; family Cambaridae; genus Procambarus; species Procambarus clarkii. The sequence goes on from NC_091219.1 coordinate 10,207,016, forward strand.
CAATCACTTCTGGTCTTCTACACACCCACTCCTAGTTTCCTCAACGCCAACTCCTAGTCTCCTCCACACCCACTCCTAGTCTCCACCACACTAACTCCTTCACACTCACTCGTAGTCTCCTTTACACTCACACCTAGTCTCCTCCACACTCAATCATGTCTACTCCACATACACTCGTAGTCTCCTCCACACTCACTTCTAGTCTCCTCTACACTCACTCTTGGTCTCCTCTTCACCCACTTCTAATCTTTTCCACACCCACTCCTAGTCTCCTCTACACCCAATCCTAGTCACCACACTAACTCCTTCACACTCACTCCTAGTCTCCTTCACGCACACTCCTAGTCTCCTCCACACTAACTCCTTCACACTCACTCCTAGTCTCTTCCTCACTCACGCCTATTCTCCTGCACACCCACTCCTAGTCTCCCCTACACCCATTCCTAGTCTCCTCCAAACTAACTCCTTCACACTCACTCCTAATCTCCTCTACACTCCTGCTTAGTCTCCTCCACTCCCACTTCTAGTCTCATCTACACCCACTTCTAGTCTCCTCTACACTCACTCCTAGTCTCCTCTGCTCCACACTCACTCCTAGTTTCCTCTGCAGTCACACTTAGTCTCCTCCACCCTCACTCCTTGTCTCCTCTACACCCACTCCTGTTCTCCTCTACATTCACTCCTACTCTCCTCCACACACATTCCTAGTCTCCTCAACAATAACTCCTTCACACTCACTCCTAGTCTCCTCCTCACTCACGCCTATTCTCCTGCACACCCACTCCTAGTCTCATCAACACCCACTCCTAGTCTCCTCCACAATCACTCCTAATATCCTCTACACTCATTCCAAGTCTCCTCTACCCACTCCTAATCCCTAGTACACACTTTCCTTGTTTCTTCCACACACACTCCTAGTCTCTTCCACACCCACTCCTTGTCACCTCTTCACTCAAACCTAGTCTCCTCCACATTCCTAGTCTCATCCACAGTAACTCCTTCACACTCACTCCTAGTCTACTCCACTCACTCCTAGTCTCCTGCACAAGCACTCCTACTCTCCTCTACACCCATTCCTAGTCTCCTCTACATTACCTCCTTCACTGTCACTCCTAGTCTCCTCCACACACACTCCTAGTCTCCTCCACACACACTCCTAGTCTCCTCCACACACACTCCTAATTTCCTCTACACTTTCTCTTAGACTCCTCTACACTCATTCATAGTCTCCTCAACACTCACTCCTAGTCTCCTCCACACTCATTCCTAGTCTCCTCTACACCCACTCCTAGTCTCCTCCACACTCAGTCCTAGTCTCCTATTCAGCCTCTCCTAGTCTCCTTCACACTCACTCCTAGTCTCTTCTACAGTCACTCCTAGTCTCCTCAACACTCACTCCTAGTCTCCCCTAAACACACTCCTAGCCTCCTCTACACTCACTTCCTGTCTCCTCTACACCCACAACTAGTCTCCTTCACACACACTCTTAGTCTCCTCCACACCCACTCCTAGTCTCCTCTACACTCACACCTAGTCTTCTCCACACTCCTTGTCTTCCACACCCACTCCTAGTCTCCTCCACAATCACTCCTAATTTCCTCTACACTCACTCCTAGTCTTTTCCACACTCACTAGTAATCTCCTCTACACTCACTCTTAGTCTCCTTTATACTTACACTTTGTCTCCTCCACACTCATTCGTAGTCTCATCTACACACACTCCTAATACCCTCCCAACACACACTCCTAGTCTCTTCAACACTCACTCCTAGTCTCCTCCACACTCACTCCTAGTCTCTTCTACAGTCACTCCTGGTCTCCTACACACTCACTCCTAGTTTCACCTAAACACACTCCTAGTCTCCTCTACATTCACTTCCTGTCTCCTCTACACCCACTCCTAGTCTCCACCACACTAACTCCTTCACACTCACTCCTAGTCTCCTTTACATTCACACCTAGTCTCCTCCACACTCAATCATGTCTTCTCCACACACACTCGTAGTCTCCTCCACACTCACTTCTAGTCTCCTCTACACTCACTCTTGGTCTCCTCCTCACCAACTTCTGGTCTTTTCCACACCCACTCCTAGTCTCCTCTACACCCAATCCTAGTCTCCACACTAACTCCTTCACACTCACTCCTAGTCTCATCTACACCCACTTCTAGTCTAGTCCATACTCACTCCTAGTCTCCTCTAAACACACTCTTGGTCTCCTCCACCCTCGCTCCTTGTCTCCTCTACACCCACTATTATTCTCCTTTACACTCACTCATAGTCTCCTCCACACACACTCTCAGTCTCCTCACTCTTAGTCTCCTCCACACCCAATCCTAGTCTCCTCCACACAAACTCCTAGTCTCCTTAACACACACTCTTAGTCTCTTCCACACACACTCCTAGTCTACTCCACACCCACTCCTATTCTCCTCTCCACTCACACCTAGTCTCATCCACACTCATTGTCTAGTCCTCACCCACTCCTAGTCTCCTCCAAAATCTCCTCTACACTCACTCCTAGTCTCCTCCACACTCAATCCTAGTCACATCTACACCCAATCCTAGTCTCCTCCACACTCACTCTTAGTCTCCTCCACACTCACTCCTAGTCTCCTCTACACCCACTCCTAGTCTCCTCAACACACACTCTTAGTCTCTTCCACACACACTCCTAGTCTACTCCACACTCAATCCTATTCTCCTCTACACTCAAACCTAGTCTCCTCCACACTCATAGTCTCCTTCACACTCAATCCTAGTCTCTTCCGCACCCACTACTAGTCTCTTCAACACTCATTCCTAGTCTCCACACTCAATCCTAGTCACATCTACACCCAATCCTAGTCTCCTCAACACTCACTCCTAGTCTCCTCCACATTCACTCCTAGTCTCCTCTACACCCACTCCTAGTCTCCTCCACACACAGTCCTAGTCTCCTATACAGCCTCTCCTAGTCTCCTCCACACTCACTCCTAGTGTCCTCAACACTCACTCCTAGTCTCCCCTAAATACACTCCTACTCTCCTCTACACTCACTTCCTGTTTCTTCTACACCCACACCTAGTCTCCTCCACACACACTCTTAGTCTCCTCAACACCCACTCCTAGCTACACTCACACCAAGTCTCCCCCACACTCCTTGTCTTCCACACCCACTCCTAGTCTCCTCCACAATCACTCCTAATCTCCACTACACTCACTCCTAGTCTCCTCCACACTCACTAGTAATCTCCTCTACACTCACTCTTAGTCTCCTCTACACTCACTCTTAGTCTCCTCTATACTTCCACTTTGTCTCCTCCACATTCATTCATAGTCTCATCTACACACACTCCTAATACCTTCCCAACACACACTCCTAGTCTCCTCAACACTCACTCCTAGTCTCCTCCACACTCACTCCTAGTCTCCTCTACACCAATTCCTACTCTCCTCCACACTCAGCCCTAGTCTCCTCTACAGCCTCTCCTAGTCTCCTCAACACTCACTCCTAGTCTCACCTAAACACAATCCTAGTCTCCTCTACATTCACTTCCTGTCTCCTCTACACCCACTCCTAGTCTCCACCACACAAACTCCTCCACACTCACTTCTAGTCTCCTCTACACTCACTCTTGGTCTCCTCCTCACCCACTTCTAATCTTTTCCACACCCACTCCCAGTCTCCTCTACACCCAATCCTAGTCTCCACACTAACACCTTCACACTCACTCTTAGTCTCATCTACACCCACTTCTAGTCTCCTCCACACTCACTCCTAGTCTCCTCTACACGCACTCCTGGTCTCTTCCATATCCACTCCAAGTCTTCTCTACACCCACTCCTATTCTCCTCTACACTCACTCCTAGTCTCCTCCACACACATTCCTCGTCTCCTCCACAATAATTCCTTCACACTCACTCCTACTCTCCTTCTCACTCACGCCTATTCTCCTGCACACCCACTCCTAGTCTCATCAGCACCCACTTCTAGTCTCCTCCACAATCACTCCTAATCTCCTCTACATTCATTCCAAGTTTCCTCTACCTACTCCTAATCCCTAGTACATACTCTCCTAGTCTCTTCCACACACACTCCTAGTCTACTCCTCACCCACTCCTATTCTCCTCTACACTCACACCTAGTCACTTCCACATTCATAGTCTCATCCACACCCACTCCTAGTCTCCTCCAAAATCTCTCGTAATCTCCTCTACACTCACTCCTAGTCTCCTTCACTCTCACTCCTAGTCTCTTCCACACCCACTCCTTGTCTCCTCTTCACTCAAACCTAGTCTCCTCCACTTTACTAGTCTCATCCACACCCATTCCTAGTCTCCTCTACACCCATTCCTAGTCTCTTTCACATTAACTCCTTCTCTCTCACTCCTAGTCTCCACCACTCACTCCTAGTCTCCTCCACACACACTCCTACTCTCCTCTACACCCATTCCTAGTCTCTTCCACATTAACTCCTTCACTCCCACTCCTAGTCTCCTCCACACACACTCTTAATTTCCTCTACACTTTCTCTTAGTCTCCTCTTCACTCATTCATAGTCTCCTCCACACACACTCCATGTCTTCTCCATAATTACTCTTAGTTTCCTCCACACGCACTCATTGTCTCCTCTGCACACACACCTAGTCTCCTCCACACTCCTAGTCTCATCCACACACTCGTAGCCTCATCCACACCAACTCTTAGTCTCCTCCACACACACTATTAGTCTTCTCCACACCCATTCCTAGTCTCTTCCACATTAACTCCTTCACTCCCACTCCTAGTCTCCTCCATCCACAATCTTAGTTTCCTCTACGCTCACTCTTAGTCTCCTCTACACTCATTCATAGTCTCCTCCACACACACTCCTAGCCTTCTCCACACACTCCTAGTCTCCTCCACACCCACTCCTAGTCTCCTCTACACTCACTCCTAGTCTCATCTACACCCACTTCTAGTCTCCTCCACACTCAGTCCTAGTCTCCTATACAGCCTCTCCGAGTCTCCTCCACACTCACTCCTAGTCTCTTCTACAGGCACTCCTAGTCTCCTCAACACTCACTCCTAGTTTCCCCTAAACACACTCCTAGTCTCCTCTACACTCACTTCCTGTCTCCACTACAACCACTCCTAGTTTCCTCCACACACACTCTTAGTCTCCTCCACACCCACCCCTAGTCTCCTTTACACTCACACCTACTCTCCTCCACACCCATTCCAAGTCTCCTCCACAATCACCCCTAATCTCCTCTACACTCACTCTTAGTCTCCTCTATACTTACACTTTGTCTCCTCCACACTCATTCGTAATCTCATCTACACACACTCCTAATACCCTCCCAACACACACTTCTAGTCTCATCCTCACCCACTTCTAGTGTCCTCCACAATTTCTCCTAATCTCCTCTACTCTCATTCTTTGTCTCTTCTAAACCCTCTCCAAGTCTCTTGTACACACACTTCTAGTCTCCTACACACACCCTTTCCTAGTCTCCTCTACACCCATTCTTACTCTCCTCCACACTCACTCCTAGTCTCCTCTACAGCCTCTCGTAGTCTCCTCCACACTCACTCCTAGTCTCTTCTACAGTCACTCCTAGTCTCCTCAACACTCACTCCTAGTCTCACCTAAACACACTCCTAGTCTCCTCTACATTCACTTCCTGTCTCCTCTACACCCACTACTAGTCTCCACCACATTAACTCCTTCACACTCACTCGTAGTCTCCTTTACACTCACACCTAGTCTCCTCCACACTCAATCATGTCTACTCCACACACACTCGTAGTCTCCTCCACACTCACTTCTAGTCTCCTCTACACTCCCTCTTGGTCTCCTCCTCACCCACTTCTAATCTTTTCTACACCCACTCCCAGTATCCTCTACACCCAATCCTAGTCTCCTCACTAACTCCTTCACACTCACTCCTAGTCTCATCTACACCCACTTCTAGTCTCCTCCACACTCACTCCTAGTCTCCTCTACACGCACTCCTGTTCTCCTCCATATTCACTCCAAGTCTTCTCTACCCCCACTCCTATTTTCCTCTACACTCACTCCTATTCTCCTCCACACACATTCCTCGTCTCCTCCACAATAACTCCTTCACACTCACTCGTAGTCTCATCAACACCCACTTCTAGTCTCCTCCACAATCACTCCTAATCTCCTCTACACTCATTCCAAGTTTCCTCTACCTATTCCTAATCCCTAGTACATACTCTCCTAGTCTCTTCCACACACACTCCTAGTCTACTCCATACCCACTCCTATTCTCCTCTACACTCACACCTAGTCACTTCCACATTCATAGTCTCATCCACACCCACTCCTAGTCTCCTCCAAAATCTCTCGTAATCTCCTCTACACTCACTCCTAGTCTCCTTCACTCTCACTCCTAGTCTCTTCCACACCCACTCCTTGTCTCCTCTTCACTCAAACCTAGTCTCCTCCACTTTACTAGTCTCATCCACACCCATTCCTAGTCTCCTCTACACCCATTCCTAGTCTCTTTCACATTAACTCCTTCTCTCTCACTCCTAGTCTCCACCACTCACTCCTAGTCTCCTCCACACACACTCCTACTCTCCTCTACACCCATTCCTAGTCTCTTCCACATTAACTCCTTCACTCCCACTCCTAGTCTCCTCCACACACACTCTTAATTTCCTCTACACTTTCTCTTAGTCTCCTCTTCACTCATTCATAGTCTCCTCCACACACACTCCATGTCTTCTCCATAATTACTCTTAGTTTCCTCCACACGCACTCATTGTCTCCTCTGCACACACACCTAGTCTCCTCCACACTCCTAGTCTCATCCACACACTCGTAGCCTCATCCACACCAACTCTTAGTCTCCTCCACACACACTATTAGTCTTCTCCACACCCATTCCTAGTCTCTTCCACATTAACTCCTTCACTCCCACTCCTAGTCTCCTCCATCCACAATCTTAGTTTCCTCTACGCTCACTCTTAGTCTCCTCTACACTCATTCATAGTCTCCTCCACACACACTCCTAGCCTTCTCCACACACTCCTAGTCTCCTCCACACCCACTCCTAGTCTCCTCTACACTCACTCCTAGTCTCATCTACACCCACTTCTAGTCTCCTCCACACTCAGTCCTAGTCTCCTATACAGCCTCTCCGAGTCTCCTCCACACTCACTCCTAGTCTCTTCTACAGGCACTCCTAGTCTCCTCAACACTCACTCCTAGTTTCCCCTAAACACACTCCTAGTCTCCTCTACACTCACTTCCTGTCTCCACTACAACCACTCCTAGTTTCCTCCACACACACTCTTAGTCTCCTCCACACCCACCCCTAGTCTCCTTTACACTCACACCTACTCTCCTCCACACCCATTCCAAGTCTCCTCCACAATCACCCCTAATCTCCTCTACACTCACTCTTAGTCTCCTCTATACTTACACTTTGTCTCCTCCACACTCATTCGTAATCTCATCTACACACACTCCTAATACCCTCCCAACACACACTTCTAGTCTCATCCTCACCCACTTCTAGTGTCCTCCACAATTTCTCCTAATCTCCCCTACTCTCATTCTTTGTCTCTTCTAAACCCTCTCCAAGTCTCTTGTACACACACTTCTAGTCTCCTACACACACCCTTTCCTAGTCTCCTCTACACCCATTCTTACTCTCCTCCACACTCACTCCTAGTCTCCTCTACAGCCTCTCGTAGTCTCCTCCACACTCACTCCTAGTCTCTTCTACAGTCACTCCTAGTCTCCTCAACACTCACTCCTAGTCTCACCTAAACACACTCCTAGTCTCCTCTACATTCACTTCCTGCCTCCTCTACACCCACTACTAGTCTCCACCACATTAACTCCTTCACACTCACTCGTAGTCTCCTTTACACTCACACCTAGTCTCCTCCACACTCAATCATGTCTACTCCACACACACTCGTAGTCTCCTCCACACTCACTTCTAGTCTCCTCTACACTCCCTCTTGGTCTCCTCCTCACCCACTTCTAATCTTTTCTACACCCACTCCCAGTATCCTCTACACCCAATCCTAGTCTCCTCACTAACTCCTTCACACTCACTCCTAGTCTCATCTACACCCACTTCTAGTCTCCTCCACACTCACTCCTAGTCTCCTCTACACGCACTCCTGGTCTCCTCCATATTCACTCCAAGTCTTCTCTACCCCCACTCCTATTTTCCTCTACACTCACTCCTATTCTCCTCCACACACATTCCTCGTCTCCTCCACAATAACTCCTTCACACTCACTCGTAGTCTCATCAACACCCACTTCTAGTCTCCTCCACAATCACTCCTAATCTCCTCTACACTCATTCCAAGTTTCCTCTACCTATTCCTAATCCCTAGTACATACTCTCCTAGTCTCTTCCACACACACTCCTAGTCTACTCCATACCCACTCCTATTCTCCTCTACACTCACACCTAGTCACTTCCACACTCATTGTCTCATTCACACCCACTCCTAGTCTCCTCCAAAAATTCTCCTAATCTCCTCTACACTCACTCCTAGTCTCCTTCACTCTCACTCCTAGTCTCTTCCACACCCACTCCTTGTCTCCTCTTCACTCAAACCTAGTCTCCTCCACTTTACTAGTCTCATCCACACCCATTCCTAGTCTCCTCTACACCCATTCCTAGTCTCTTCCACATTAACTCCTTCTCTCTCACTCCTAGTCTGCTCCACTCACTCCTAGTCTCCTCCACACACACTCCTACTCTCCTCTGCACCCATTTCTAGTCTCTTCCACACTAACTACTTCACACTCACTCCTAGTCTCATCCACACACTCTTAGTCTCATCCACACCAACTCGTAGTCTCCTCCACATACACTATTAGTCTTCTCCACACACACTCTTAGTTTCCTCTACGCTCACTCTTAGTCTCCTCTACACTCATTCATAGTCTCCTCCACACACACTCCTAGTCTTCTCCACACACTCCTCGTCTCCTCCACACCCACTCCTAGTCTCCTCTACACTCACTCCTAGTCTCATCTACACCCACTCCTAGTCTCCTCCACACTCAGTCCTAGTCTCCTATACAGCCTCTCCTAGTCTCCTCCACACTCACTCCTAGTCTCTTCTACAGGCACTCCTAGTCTCCTCAACACTCACTCCTAGTTTCCCCTAAACACACTCCAAGTATCCTCTACACTCACTTCCTGTCTCCTCTACAACCACTCCTAGTTTCCTCCACACACACTCTTAGTCTCCTCCACACCCACCCCTAGTCTCCTTTACACTCACACCTAGTCTCCTCCACACTCCTCGTCTTCCACATCCACTCCAAGTCTCCTCCACAATCACCCCTAATCTCCTCTACACTCACTCTTAGTCTCCTCTTTACTTACACTTCGTCTCCTCCACACTCATTCGAAATCTCATCTACACACACTCCTAACACCCTCCTAATACCCTCCCAACACACACTTCTAGTCTCATCCTCACCCACTTCTAGTGTCCTCCACAATTACTCCTTATCTCCCCTACTCTCATTCTTTGTCTCTTCTAAACCCTCTCCAAGTCTCTTGTACACACACACTTCTAGTCTCCTACACACACCCTTTCCTAGTCTCCTCTACACCCATTCCTACTCTTTTCCACACTCAGTCCTAGTCTCCTCTACAGTCTCTCCTAGTCTCCTCCACACTCACTCCTAGTCTCTTCTACAGTCACTCCTAGTCTCCTCAACACTCACTCCTAGTCTCACCTAAACACACTCCTAGTCTCCTCTACATTCACTTCCTGTCTCCTCTACAACCACTCCTAGTCTCCACCACACTAACTCCTTTACACTCACTCCTAGTCTCCTTTACACTCACACCTAGTCTCCTCCACACTCAATCATGTTTACTCCACACACACTCGTAGTCTCCTCCACACTCACTTCTAGTCTCCTCTACACTCACTCTTGGTCTCCTCCTCACCCACTTCTAATCTTTTCCACACCCACTCCTAGTCTCCTCTACACCCAATCCTAGTCTCCACACTAACTCCTTCACACTCACTCCTAGTCTCATCTACACCCACTTCTAGTCTCCTCCTCACTCACTCCTAGTCTCCTCTTCACGCACTTCTGGTCTCCTCCATACTCAATCCAAGTCTCCTCTACACCCACTCCTAGTCTTCTCCACACTCATTCCTAGTCTCATCTACACCCACTTCTAGTCTCCTCCACACTCACTCCTAGTCTCCTCTACAGGCACTCCTGGTCTCCTCCATACTCACTCCTAGTCTCCTCTGCTCCATACTCACTCATAGTTTCCTCTGCACTCACACTTAGTCTCCTTCACCCTCACTCCTTGTCTCCTCTACCCCCACTCCTATTCTCCTCTACACTCACTCCTAGTCTCTTCCACAATAACTCCTTCACACTCACTCCTAGTCTCCTCCACAATAACTCCTTCACACTCACTCCTAGTCTCCTCCTCACTCACGCCTATTCTCCTGCACACCCACGTCTAGTCTCCTCCACAATCACTCCTAATCTCCTCTACACTCATTCCAAGTCTCCTCTATCTACTCCTAATCCCTAGTACATAATCTCCTAGTCTCTTCCACACACACTCATAGTCTCACCCACACCCACTCCTAGTCTCCTCCAAAATCTCTCCTAATCTCCTCTTCACTCAATCCTTGTCTCCTTAACACTCACTCCTCCACACTCACTCCTAGTCTCCTCCACAATCACTCCTAATCTCCTCTACACTCATTCCTTGTCTCCTCTACCCACTCCTAATCACTAGTACACACTCTCCTAGTCTCTTCCACACCCACTCCTATTCTCCTCTACACTCACACCTAGTCTCCTCTTCTCCCATTCCTAGTTTCCTCAACATTAACTCCTTGACTCTCACTCCTAGTGTCCTCCACACACACTACCATTCTTCTCCACACACACTCTCAGTCTCCTCTTCTCTCACTCTTAGTCTCCTCCACACCCAATCCTAGTCTCCTCCACACAAACTCCTAGTGTCATCTACACCTACTCCTAGTCCCCTCCTCTCCCACTCCTAGTCTCCTCTACACACACTCTTAATCTCCTCTACACTCTCTCTTAGTCTCATCTACACTCATTCATAGTCTCCTCCACACACACTCCATGTCTTCTCCATAATTACTCTTAGTCTCCTCCATACACACTCCTAGTCTCCTCAACACTCACTCCTAGTCTCCTCTACAGCCTCTCATAGTCTCCTCAACACTCACTCCTAGTCTCCTTAACACTCAATCCTAGTCACATCTATACCCACTCCTAGTCTCCTCAACACTCGCTCCTAGACTCCTCCACACTCACTCCTAGTCTCCTCTACACCCACTCCTAGTCTCCTCCAAACTTAGTCCTAGTCTCCTCTACAGCCTCTCCTAGTCTCCTCTACACCCACTCCTAGTCACTTCCACACACACACTCTTAATCTACTCAACACGCACCCTTAGTCTCCTCCACACTCACTCCTAGTCTCCTCTACACTCACTTACTGTCTCCTCTACACCCACTCCTAGTCACTTCCACACACACACTCTTAATCTTCTCAACACGCACTCTTAGTCTCCTCTACACTCACACCTAGTCTCCTCCACATTTCTATTCTCATACACACAAACTTCTACTCTCCTCTACATCCATTCCTAGTCTCCTCCATACTAACTTCTAGTCTCTTCCATATACATTCCTTGTCTCCTCCACACACACTCCTAGTCTCTTCCTCACACACACTTATAGTCTACTCCACACGCACTCCTAGTCTCCTCCACACTCCTGGTCTCCTCTACAATCACTCCTAATCTCCTCTACACTCATTCCTAGTCTCCTCCACACGGTCTCCTACACACTCACTCCTAGTCTCCTCTACACCCACTCCTAGTCTACTATACACTAACTCCTAGTCTCCTCTCACTCACTCCTAGTCTCCTTCACACTAACTCCTAGTCTCCTCCACATACATTCCTAGTTTCCACCACACACACTCCTAATCTCCTCTACACCCACTCCTAGTCTCATCTACACCCACTCCTAGTCTCCTCTACACTCACTTCCTGTCTCCTAAACCCCCACTCCTAGTCTCCTCCACACCCTCTCCTAGTCTCCTCCACACTCACTCCTTGTCTCCTCCACACTCATTCCTTGTCTCCTCTACCCCTTTTCCTAGTCTCTTGTACACACACTCTCCTAGTCTCTTCCACGCACACACACTCCTAGTCTACTCCACACGCACTCGTAGTCTCCTCCACACACACTCTTAGTCTCCTCTACACTCTCTCTTAGCCTCCTGTACTCTCATTCATAGTCTCCTACACACACACTCCTAGTCTCCTCCACATTCACTCCTAGTCTCCTCTAAACTCACTCTTACTCTCCTCCACACTCACTCCTAGTCTCATCCACACCTACTCCTAATCTCCTCCAAAATCACTCCTAATCTCCTCTACACTCGTTCCTAGTCTCCTCTACCCCCACTCCTAGTCTCTTGTACACACACTTCTTGTCTCTTCCACACACACTCCTAGTCTCCTCTACACCCATTCCTAGTCTCCTCCACACTCACTCCTAGCCTCCTCCACACTCACTCCTAGTTTTTAAATTTTTTAATTTGGCCCCGAGGGCCGAGTTTATTGGGCAGCGCCACTCATCTTGTGTGTGGACACACCGCCATAGCAGCATGTACAACACTCCTCAATAGGAAGAAAACCCGCTGGGTTGTTCAACCTGTCACTTGTACCCAGACACAGCTGGGACTTGCTTAACTGTCTCAAGTAAACAGCTCCTCAAACAAGAAGATTAACTTCTATCAACCCTTAAAAGCTTACGTTATCTCGCGGGTGCAAAATGGGGAAATCTTTTAAGAACGGTATCAATATTTGACAAAGAGTGTTTTTCTAACTCAATGTGGGGTTTATTATTCTACACGTACTTCTGATGTCTCTCAGGTGTTCCATTCACGTAGATAGTGGTCAAGGCGGAGTTCATCACTCTCACCACAGATTCTGCAACTTTGCTGATCAACTGTTGTTTCCATTCCATATTTCCATGGATATTTGTATCCAAGACCGATTCTCGCTATTACTGACTCTCTCTCTCGTCCTCCTCTTCTTCGGCCATAATGATTGGGATTGCCAGCTGCAACCATGTTGTACCATCGTACAGATTCACTGGTTTGTGCTTCTATCCTCCTTTCCTCAGTTACCTTGTCACGGTGATGTTGCCTGTCAATACCTCTAATTTATAGTAGAGTCTTGGGTATGAAATATTCAATATGGTCTCCTTCAGCGCCTTCAGCAGCCAGCACATCTGCTCGTTCATTCCCACATATTCCAACATGGCAGGGGATCCACAGAAACTTGATGACTCTTCCCTGATTGGTAAGTGCTCTCACAGCTCTCTTAATTTCAGCGACTATTGCAAGATTTTCTGCTCGATTTTTATTTAGGCTTTGCAGTGCTGCTTTTGAATCGGTGCAAATCACTGCACCATTAGTGTTCCGTTCAAGAAACCTTAACGCTATAACAATGGCAGTTAGCTCTGCTTGCGTTGAAGAGGTATAGTTCTCAATACGTGCTTTTTCTTCATTTCCGCGTTGGAAAGTATTATCCTTGATTACCGTGTATGCTGCACCAGCCCTTCTATTGACAGGATTAGTTGACCCGTCGGTGTAGATTTGATCTAGTTTATCTCCGGCTTCTTTATAAATTTCCTCGAGATACTTGTGCTTCATTTTTTGTGGTAACATGTTGGATTTTTTATATTGCCATTTCATTGATGATGATCTTGCATGAGTTATCCTCCCAGGGAGGTAACCAGTCTACAGGCAGGAGCTCACGGGCTTGCTCAAGCAGGTGGAGTTCTTCGAGGTAGCATACTGATCTGTGATGCCATTTTTTGCTTCTCCTGTTTCCCTCTGAAAGTACCACAGAGCTCAGTTTTTTCTTAACAATATCATTGTAATGGGGATCTCTGGCTATCCTAATTGCAAGCTTAACATTCTGCTCCTTAATTCTGCTTTTAACACTGGGAAGGGACAACTCCTCTCGTAGATTAGACGTTTTGGCAGTTCTTGGAACTCTGTTACGGCCCTCTCGGGACGCAACGGGGTTCTCACTCTGACGTTGTTAGAGGAAGCTATATGTATCCGTTCCCAAGCCAGTAGTGGCTATCAAGGGATGAGATCCGTGACGCAATTAACTTAAAGGGAGTAGGGAAAGAAAGCTAAGAACTTAATATTATAATTATTACCATCACCTATTAAATATATAAAAATCAAACGTGCACAGGGGGAGGGTATTAACACTATACAAGGGGATTAATCCTTAATCGTGGTCTTCTGCTGAAGACGCTGGTGCCACACCACTTGGTGCTGAGTCCTTGGTGCTTTCTTCGTGGCCTCACTACGTGTCTTCTGAGAATGCCGAGCCTACCCTGGCCACAGGTCAGCCAAAACACAGGTCCACTGGGGGCACCGTCGTGGAGGCCGTCAACCACACGTCCAGCTGGTCTGCTGGCAGGTACTGAGCCACCAAGGCTGGTACGGCCACTCCACGAACGATAAATGGGGTACGCCCTAGACAGGAGTCTCGTGTGATATCACAAATCACCCTCCTGTCCTCAATACCCCAGTGGATGATCGTCTCCAACAGTCGGTCCCGGGTAAATCCTTTCACTGCCACTCCAAAGGCAGGCTAACACACCACAGTGTTCTTCCGGGGGGGACGACGTCACAACAGCTGCAGCAAACTTCACAGTATGGAGACTGGCTGCCTCGGGTAGACTGACTCCACTTCCATCACAGTGGTCCCAGGTCGGCTCTGTAAGCAGACACGTCATCAATAACTGGGACACTAATACACTTCACTCACGGGCTCGGGCACAAACACCTGACGTATCCAGCCCATAGATGGCGCTGTCGTCGGAGCACCACCTCACCAGAGGTCAGGAGCGGCGGTGTTGAGCGCGGAACCAGACTGGAAACTGGTCCTTGAGGCCAGTACACGCTTTCCTCACCAGGTGTCGTCGGCCGTTTGGCGGGGGTTTCGGGAGCTGACCCACAGATGGCGTGTTTGTCACTGCTCCAGGCTCGGACGCTGGATCCGGGTTCGTAACACCTCCCCACCAAAAAGAATTTGGTTTGGGGTTCTATAAAAAGAAACACAAACCAAATTAGTACGACGACACAACTCCAAATGGACACACATGCTTTATAATCTGGGATGGCGAGGCTGTCTCGTCTACTGAATTGTACTAAAGAAAATCCCTGGCACAAAGGGACCTTGAAAATGGCAGGCGATGACCTGCCTGACATAATCTTCCACACCTCCTCTGCGATGGCAAACAGGGACATCATCTCACACCTCTCGAGTAAGGATCCGTGTAGACTCGATCTGGGGTGACTCGACACTTCCCTATGTCGTGGCACCGATGATGGCTGACCACAGACGGCATTTCTGGTGCCGGTCCGATGGTCCTTCAAGGAGACAGGAACCTGGAATACAGGGGTCTGATAATTCAGAGTGATAGCGACAGCGGGTAAAACAGTACTTACAGCATACTCTACTAGGTCCACACCTAGTCCCAACGGGGCTGTTCGTACGTCGCAGGTGGCATTCGCTCTGCCACCGTCAGGTCGACCAACGTTCCGCATAACGCTGTGTTGAGGCTCAGCAATCACGTGGGGGGTGTCAACCTGTCGGAAACAGTCACTCATATTATCACATGTCGTAGCTCCTGTATCAACCATCACCTTCCAGGTCCCTTCTTTAACTGCAACACCCGCAGTACAAATCTCTAATCCCAGGGACCTCTTCTCGATGTTCACGGGAGCCATCATCCTTCGGGTCGTCCACTGATCCTTACTGAGAACACAGAGAACACATAGGAGAACAAAACAAAATACCGGTAGGAAACATTTGGTAAGTCGAGGGATAAGTTTCCTGAGCTTGTCATGTCCATAGCCGGCACTATCCACTAGCCTGGCTTGGACAGAAGAGGACACTTGACCTTGTGAACACACCTCACATACCTCTGACGTCTGGGGAATCTCTGGCTGGTTCAATACACGCCGTAACTTGCCATACCGCAAGCACACATCCGCCTTCGCTCCAGACTCGTTGGTATCCGTGGGTGCCTGCACACGAGGCCCCTCTTCTAGCTCAGGTACCTCTGCCTTCTTAACCTCATGTTCCTTGTCGAGAGAAGAATTAGAAGTCTCTGCTAGAATATCATCGATCTGCGGGTGAGAGGACAAATTAAATATGTTTACATCCGGGTCTGTCTTTACCTGGACATTACCATTGCCTGTTACCTCAGACCGTGCTGTTCCGGTAGACTCGTCCGCAACCTTGGGATGATTGGTGCTCCAATCGGTCACCAAGTCGTTGGCTAGTACCACGTCAATCCCAGCCACAGGGAGGGTATCGACTACTGCCAACGCACATGTGCCGCTGAAATAAGGCGAGTCGAGATGTACTGGCACTAAGGGGGCGATGTACTGCGTCCTTGGAAACCCAACCAGGACAACCTCTTGTCTCCCGTTCACACTTACTCCCTCGGGCACCGAGTTCTTCACGATCAGGGACTGGGCTGCTCCACTATCTCTGAGCACTACTACAGATCTACCAGTATGATCACTCGTTACATACCCGGTTGAAGTGTGAGGGGCCAACAAACTTGGTCCTTTCTGCGTCGTCGTAGACTGGTTTCCTGCTGGTGATGTTCCACAGCTCATCAACATCACCTCCCTTCGTGCGCTGCCACCTCTTCTGCCTCGGCACCTAGCAGCTACGTGCCCTTTCTGCCCACAAGTCCAGCACACCATATTCCTCCTTGGACTACGGTGTTTCGGACTACTAGGACTTGTTCTTCGGGGGCTACTTGGGGGCGTCTTCTTAGCACTTCGTGGGACGGGAGTCTCTTCATCGTCCTGAGGTCTGTCAAACCGGCGCTGGTAATTCCTCGGGACGTACGTAGCAGACGGCCTATGAGTCAGGATATACTCTTCAGCCATGGTGGCTGCTGCACTCAAGGTCTCCACCTGCTGCTCTTCTAAGTATGTCTTGAGGTCTCCAGACAAACAATCCTTGAAGTCCTCGAGCAGAATCAACTGCTCGAGGTCTTCCCTGGTCTCCACCTTCCGAGAGGCGCACCATTCCTGGAAGTCGCTCCTTGATTGTAGCGAATTCGGTGAAAGTGTGCTCTGAGGTCTTCTTCAGGTTTCTGAACTTTTGCCTATACGCCTCAGGTACCAATTGGTACGCCATGAGCACAACCTTCTTCACCTTTTCATAATCGCTGGAGTCGTCAAGGGATAACGTAGAGTAGGCGATTTGGGCCTTCCCAGTCAAGACTGACTGTATCATGATGGCCCAATTCTCCCTTGGCCACTCCAAAGAGGCAGCGACTTTCTCGAAGGCTGCAAAGAATTTTGACACTTCCTTCTCATGGAATTTGGGGACCATTTTGATGTTGCGTACCGGATCGAAGCTACTGGTGTCCGTTGTTTGCCTCCGACCACCGCCTAATCGCAAAACTTCTAGTTCATGTTGTCTCTCCTTTTCCTCTCTGTCCTGTCGTTCTTGCCTGTCTCGTTCTTCTCTCTCTCTTTCTCGTTCTTCCCTCTCTCGTCTCTCTTCTCTTTCTCGCTCTTCTTTTTCTCGTTTCTCTTCTCTTTCTCGTTCTTCTTTTCTTTCTTCTCTTTCTAATTCTAAACGCCTCATCGCCAATTCCTTTTCTTTTAAGTCTCGTTCCATCTCTAATTTCTTCCATTCTATTTCACGATTTATTTCTAGGGCACGCATCTTGACTGTTAGGAAGCTGATATTAAGCTCACCTGCATCACTGTCAACGTCACTGCCCTTATCTTCCTTTTCCGTGGAAGCTATGTCTGCACTTTCCTTTGTACTAGGAGTCTCGCCTTCCTGTTTCTCTTCTGCCTTCAGGTGCCGGTGTACCTTGGACAAGATCTCCACACGGGAATCACTGGCACGGATCTTGATCTCCAGGTAGGCGCTCACTAGTACAAGCTCTGGTTTACTCAGATATTTTAATCTGGCAAGACAATCTTCTCTGTTCAGAAAAGCCTGAACCTCGTCCAGATCATCGATGGTAGCTTTGTCTGCCATTGTCACAGATGGAACACTTAGCACTTAACACACTGCTTACACGTTAGCACTTAACGCACCGAGCACTGTTCTACGCCAATATTGCACTTTATCGCACCAAACACTGCACTTGCCAATATTGCACGTAATCACTTCGGGCACCGCACTACCCAATATTGCACTGAATCCAAGCGAACACTTCGCTCTACAATATTGCACTGAATCACTGAGCACCGCACTAGTCAATATTGCACTTAATCGCTTAATCACAGCAAGCACCGCACTGCACAATATCGCACTTGGTCACTCTGAGCACCGCACAGGACGTATAACGTCACAATCGTCACACGCAGGGGGAATTATTTACAGGGATTACGCCACTTCACCACCCCTGTCAAACATACTTAACAAGGGGACGGATCCCGCTGGGGATGCCAATTATGTTACGGCCCTCTCGGGACGCAACGGGGTTCTCACTCTGACGTTGTTAGAGGAAGCTATATGTATCCGTTCCCAAGCCAGTAGTGGCTATCAAGGGATGAGATCCGTGACGCAATTAACTTAAAGGGAGTAGGGAAAGAAAGCTAAGAACTTAATATTATAATTATTACCATCACCTATTAAATATATAAAAATCAAACGTGCACAGGGGGAGGGTATTAACACTATACAAGGGGATTAATCCTTAATCGTGGTCTTCTGCTGAAGACGCTGGTGCCACACCACTTGGTGCTGAGTCCTTGGTGCTTTCTTCGTGGCCTCACTACGTGTCTTCTGAGAATGCCGAGCCTACCCTGGCCACAGGTCAGCCAAAACACAGGTCCACTGGGGGCACCGTCGTGGAGGCCGTCAACCACACGTCCAGCTGGTCTGCTGGCAGGTACTGAGCCACCAAGGCTGGTACGGCCACTCCACGAACGATAAAAGGGGTACGCCCTAGACAGGAGTCTCGTGTGATATCACAAATCACCCTCCTGTCCTCAATACCCCAGTGGATGATCGTCTCCAACAGTCGGTCCCGGGTAAATCCTTTCACTGCCACTCCAAAGGCAGGCTAACACACCACAGTGTTCTTCCGGGGGGGACGACGTCACAACAGCTGCAGCAAACTTCACAGTATGGAGACTGGCTGCCTCGGGTAGACTGACTCCACTTCCATCACAGTGGTCCCAGGTCGGCTCTGTAAGCAGACACGTCATCAATAACTGGGACACTAATACACTTCACTCACGGGCTCGGGCACAAACACCTGACGTATCCAGCCCATAGATGGCGCTGTCGTCGGAGCACCACCTCACCAGAGGTCAGGAGCGGCGGTGTTGAGCGCGGAAGCAGACTGGAAACTGCTCCTCGAGGCCAGTACACGCTGTCCTCACCAGGTGTCGTCGGCCGTTTGGCGGGGGTTTCGGGAGCTGACCCACAGATGGCGTGTTTGTCACTGCTCCAGGCTCGGACGCTGGATCCGGGTTCGTAACAAACTCCAAGAATGATTGTCATGGCTTCATTTTGAATGCTTTCAAGCCTTTTCATATCGCTTTGGGAGTAGGTGCACAGAACTGGTGCGGCATAGTCTATGACGGAGCGCACATAGGCTGTGTACATCATTTTAAGCACGGCAATAGAGGCTCCATGTCTATTCCAGGTCATAGCTTTCAGTGCCCTGAGTCGACTTTTGCATGTTCCTATGAGTTGATTGAGCTCCTCTTTCTTCCCCTTGTTAGAGCCGACAGTGACGCCAAGGTACCGATAGTGGTCAACCCATTCACGTGTTACACCATTAATTTGCAGTTCTTCATTTGCTCTCCGCTTGTGATGAGAGTATGCCTTCGTCTTGTTTGTGGAGAGAGTGAAACCGAGTTCAATACATTTCCTTCCAAGGAGTTCAATGGACTGTTCAATTTTTCCCAAGGTGGGAGCTTGTATTAGAACATCATCTGCATATCCCACTTGTTGTGTTCCTTCCGGAAAATCAATATTTGCAATGGCGTTCATAAGTACATTGAATAGTGTAGGGCTTAAGACTCCGCTTTGGGGGGTCCCGAGTTCCATATTCATTGTTCTGGAGACTGCTCCAGAACATTGAAGCAAACCTTGGCTTTCCTTCCTGTGGGGTAGTCTTCAACCCATTTCATGAGTCTCCCCTTGACACCCATGCATGCAAGCTCGTCCAGGATCGCAATCCCCTGTGCTTTGTCGAAGGCTCCTTTGATGTCAACAAATACAGAGTACCTAGCCGTGTCATTAGCCAAGTAATAAACTATACAATTTGCTGTGCTCCGTCCTTTAACAAATCCATTGACCCCCTCCCCTAACCTGCCTATTTTGTGCAACAGTCGGTTTAGGATGATCCTTTCAAGCATCTTGCAAGTGCATGACATGAGACTGATAGGTCTGTAATTACCAGGGTCATTGGGCTTCCGTATGGGAACAATTATTGCGTGTTTCCATTGTGTGGTTAGTCTCCTAAACTCACTCCTACTCTTCTCTACACCCACTCCTGGTCTCTTCCACATTCACTCCTAGTCTCCTCACGCATTCCTAGTCTCCTCTACACTCATTCATAGTCTCCTCCACACTCACTCCTAGTCTCCTCTACACTCATTCATAGTCGAGAAGTGAACCCAGATGTAATCGGGCTGACAGAAACAAAACTCTCAGGCATCAAAACAAATGTGGTGTTTCCCCAGGACTACACTGTAATAAGGAAAGAGAGGGGAAGGACGGGACGGAGGTGGAGTGGCCCTATTAATGAGAAAGGAATGGAGTTTCAAGGAGATGGTCATCCCGGGCTGTAAGGGATTCAGAGACTACATAACAGGCACTCATGACATTGGGAGGACCAAACGTAGTAGTAGCAGTGATATATAACCCTCCACCAAATGACAGAAGACCCAGACAAGAGTATGACAACAACAACATGGCAGTTAACACTATAATTCAGAAAACAGCCTCTGCTGCCTGTAGAAATAGATCCCATCTGCTCATCATGAGAGACTTCAATCACGGAAGGATAGACTGGGAGAACAAGGAACCACATGGAGGAGAGGATACATGGAGAGCCATACTCATGGAGGTGGCGACAAGAAACTTTCTAAGTCAACATGTCAGGGAACCCACTAGGATGAGAGGAAACGATGAACCAGCGAAACTCGACCTAGTCTTCACTCTGAACGACTGTGACATAAGGGAAATCGACTTTGAGGCCCCAGTAGGAAAGAGCGACCACAGTGTACTGGCGTTTGAGTATCTGGTTGAGGAAGAGTTATTGAACTCGAGGAGTGGTACTGAAAAAAGGCTGGCATTCCGAAAGGGAAACTGTGAGGAGATAAGAAAGTTCCTAACAGATATAATATGGGAAACAGAGTTCAGGGGAAATACGACCCAAAACATGATGGACCTCATCACGCAGGAGTGCACGGAAGCAGCAAACAAGTTTGTCCCAGTCCAAAAGGAAAACAATGATATGTAGATGAGAAACCAATGGTTTATTCAGAGATGTAGACTAGCTAAGCAGCAAAGTAAAAGGGCATGGAGAAACTATAGGAATAACAGGACACTTGAGAGTAGAGAAAGATACCTGAGTGCCAGGAATGAGTATGTCAGGATGAGAAGAGAGGGAGAAAGACAATACGAAAATGACATTGCAAGCAAGGCAAAGACTCAACCTAAATTGCTACATTGGCATATCAGGAGAAAAACAACAGTAAAGGAACAGGTAATGAAAAAAGGAATAGGGGCAGAAGGATTCATTACAAACGAGAAGGAAGTGTGGGAGGAACTGAATAAGAAATTCCAGAAGGTCTTCACCTTAGAGCAAGGAGAGATTCCAGAAATAAGAGAGAGAATAGTTAACCACTAGAAGAGTTTGAGATTACCAGTGGAGAAGTAAGGAAGTGTTTACAAGAGTTGGATGTGACAAAGGTTATAGGCCCAGATGGAATCTCCCCTTGGATACTAAAGGTAGGAGCAGAAGCACTGTGCCTGCCACTCTGCATAGTTTATAACAAATCACTGGCAACTATCAGAGATTTGGAAAATAGCTAATGTAGTTCCGATATACAAGAAAGGGGATAGACAGGAGGCCCTGAACTACAAGCCAGTGTCCCTAACCTGCATACCATGCAAGCTGATGGAGAAGATTGTGCGAAGCAAGCTAGTGGATCATCTGGAGTGAAAGAACTTTGTAACACAGCATCAACATGGGTTCATGGATGGTGTTGGGAAGAAAGCTTACTCTCTATTTATTAATTGATGTTTAATTAATTATTTGATTTAAATTAATCGAAGGACCACCCTATTTTTACTGAAGAGGGAAACAGATAAATGAACAATAAACAAGGACTGAATACCAGTGCCTGTGGATAATATAACTATTAAGAGTTATTCCTTAAACCTTAATGGACTGTAAATTAAAGTAATGTTCGAAGATAAACTTTCCGTCCTTCACAAAATGGGGGATTAATACCGGAAGTAAAATACTCCCAGTATGCTTCATCGAGGCTGGTTCTTCCTCAAATAAAATTAATTGCTCCTACTAGGTTATAAACAAATAAACATTAAATAAATTGGTTAGTAGCAAGAATATTATATGATGGTTAAGCAAGAAATCATTCTCATTTAAAGTTCATGAGGCTATCAAATTGTACTAGATTTCCTAAATCATGTAAAGTTATATTCTTAAATTACTACTAGTTCTCTACCGTCACGTAATGAAATAAACTAAATTGAACTAATTCAGCTGCTTAGCTGTGATAGTGAACGGAGATGTAGAGTTGTGATGGCGTCATCTGGTACTTGCTGTAACACGTGTGCCCCGAGCGTGGCGTGGGAAAATGAGGAGACCACGACCGCTTCAACACAGGCTGAAATTCCAACTAAATCTACAAATTGTCTATACCAGATAAATTGCGTCATCACTATTCATTAGGAGGGACAGAGCAAATTCCTTACGGACGTACTTGTTGTTTGGGGAGGTCTTGTGGTGTAACGATGGAGACAGTGTTATAAAATTATAAAGAGCCCAGTTAAAATTATGAGAACACTTAACCTGCTGGTTGTCCACCGATGCAATCCTTAGATCGCTACTAGGCCGATTAATAGCAAGGGCCTGGCGTAGAATTGTTGGTAATTCGCCTCTCCCCGGATGCTCGTGTCGCAATTCTGGTGGCGTCTCTAGCAATGGCGTCGCTACGAAAGCTTCACTACGAATGGCGTCGCTATGCCTCTGTCTTCCTCAACCCTCTCTCACGCATTCGCAAGAGATTTTAGTAAGGACAGAAATTTTTTTTCGTGTAATTACTTTACGTAATGCGTTAATGTAAACAGGGTTGCAATTGTAGGGAATTAAATATTATCTATATTCTCGTTAAACGGTGTTAATCGAGAAATGGAGAGAATTTCTATTTCCTCCATAGTGTTTGGATATAACAAATAAACCTGTTATATAGTGACAATTTAAGTTAATAACTCGCGATTATTGAATCACTAGTCATAATATTATCAGAGATTAACTCTTATAAAGAATACTGATAAAAGTTGAGAATATTATTCAATATTCTAACATGTTGGTAATAATTATGTCCTGCTGGACATTATCTGACGCAATATACCTCTCGATGTCGTGAGAATTTTAGTAAATGACGCGCAGATAGAGAAATACTAATTATTGTTAGCACTACAGTTAGTAGAGTTAATAGTTACTGTAATTAGTATACAATAGTGATGTATTATGATACAATAGGAATGCATCAGTGTTGGAAATTTCCAACCGATGGCAAGTCCTGCCTCACAGGACTAATTGAATTCAATGACCAGGCAAGAAGGAGAGGGGTGGGCAGACTGCATATTTTTGGAGTGCCTGAAAGCCTTGGATACAGTACCACACAGCGAGTAACTGTGAGGGGTGAGGTCTCGGATTGGCATGACGTCACAAGTGGGGTCCCGCAAGGGTCAGTCCTTGGACCTATACTGTTTCTGATAGATGTAAATGATCTCCCAGAGGGTATAGAATCTTTTCTCTCAATGTTTGCTAATGATGCAAAAATTATGAGGAGCATTGAAACAGAGGATGATAATAGTAGGCTACAGGATGATCTAGACAGACTGAATGAATGGTCCAACAAATTGCTCCTAAAGTTCAACCCGAGTTAATGCAAAGTAATGATACTAGGCGGTGGAAACAGGAGACCAGATACAGGATACAGAATAGGAGATGAAGTACTTAATGAAATGGACAGAGAGAAAGATCTAGGAGTTAATATCACACCAAACCTGTCTCCTGAAGCCCACAGAAAAAGACTTCCGTCTGCGGCATCTGCGAGGCTGGCTAACATCAGAAATGCCTTCAGGAACCTGCGTGAGGAATCACTCAGGATCTTGTATACCACATACGGAAGACCAATCCTGGAGTATGTGGCCACAGCATGGAGCCCGTACCTTGTCAAGCACAAGACGATGCTGGAAAATGTTCAGTGGTATGCCACTAGACTAGTCCCAGAACTAAGAGGCATGAGTTACGAGAAAAGGCTGCGGGAAATGCACCTTACAACAATGGAAGACTTAAGAGTGAGGGGAGACATGATCACTACCAACAAAATCCTCAGGGGAATTGACCTACCTCCTAGTCTCCTCCACACTCAATCCTAGTCTCCTCCACACTCACTCCTAGTCTCCTCTACAACCACACCTAGTCTCCTCCACACTCACTCCTAGTCTCCTCCACACTCACTCCTAGTCTCCTCCACACTCACTCCTTGTCTCCTCTACCCTCACTCCTAGTCTCCTTCACACTCACTCATAGTCTCCTCCACACTCATTCCTAGTCTCCTCCACACACACTCCTAGTCTCCTCGACACAAACTCCTAGTCTCAAACACTCAGTTCTAGTCTCCTCCACACTCACTCCTAGTATCCTCCACACTCACCCTAATCTCTTCTACTCCCACTCCTATTGTCCTGCACACTCACTTCTAGTCTTCTCTATGCTCACCCCTAGTCTCCTCTACACTAATTCCTAGTCTCCTTCACACAGACTCCTAGTCGCCTTCACACTCACTCCTAGTCTCTA